>NW_012115289.1:1755132-1859797 GCF_000951035.1 Colobus angolensis palliatus | reverse complement strand
TTTTTTTTTTTCTTTTGAGATGGAGTCTCACTCTGTTGCCCAGGCTGGAGTGCAGTGGCACCATCTCCATTCACTGCAACCTCTACCTCCTGGGTTCAAGTGATTCTCCTGCTCAGCTGAGATTACAGACATGCCTCACCACGCCAGGCTAATTTTTGTATTTTTAGTACAGACCGGGTTTTGCCATGTTGGCCTGGCTGGTCTTAACCTCCTGGCCTCACATGATCTGCCTGCCTCGGCCTCCCAAAGTGCTGGGATTATAGGTGTGAGCCACCACACCCAGCTAAATTCTAATTTTTTTTTTGAGATGGAGTCTTGCTCTGTCACCCGGGCTGGAGTGCAGTGGCAAGATTTCAGCTCACTGCAACCTCTGCCTCCTAGGTTCAAGTGATTCTCCTGCTCAGCCTCCTGAGTAGCTGAGATTACAGATGTGCACCACCACATTTGGCCACTTTTTGTATTTTTAGGAGAGACGGGATTTCACCATGTTGGCCAGGCTAGTCGCTAACTCCTGACCTTGTGATCAGCTCTCCTCGGCCTCCCAAAGTGCTGGGATTACAGGCTTGAGACACCATGCCTGGTCGCTAAATTCTACTTCTGAAAGAACAAATTTCCCTTACCTAGGGACTGATGATTCAGTCTGTAATGATGCATGCTCTTCATCTTTTTTTGTCTTTTCTTCCATATATCCTTTAGGCATTCTACTGTATTAACACTAGACAGAAAAAACCAGTATCTTCTGGCATAAGGTAAACTAATCTTTTCCTGATGTACAATAAAGAAACAGGCCTATTTCTAGTAGGAGATTCCTTATGATGTATCAAAACCCAATTATCACTTACCCTTATGGAGATCTTACATCTCAGAGACTGTACTGACAATATAAGATTAAGAAAACGAAGAACAGAAAATCAAAATATACACCAAGGAGAATGTTAATAGGTTTCATTCTTATCACAGCATATTGTTGAAACTTACTTAAAATATATTTTTTAAAGAGACACAAGAGGACAATTGTTTAGTGTTTAACATTGTCCAAAGTGGTCAAAAAAAAAAAAGACTTTAGTTTTCCTAAACCTATCTTAATTTTTAGTCTTTTAACAGAATTATATCTTTGTTCAATCTTTACAGTCTTTAGCCTCTTTTGTGAAATGGGTTTCCTTGTAAATAATCAAATGACACCTATATATATTTAAAGCACTCATGAAATAATTTTATCTCTTTATTAAAAACTGTGATAACCCTTTCAAATTTGAAATTTATTGTCTTCCTAAATTCTTGCTACAAAGCCTATCATTAATATTGCAGGTCATTTTTTCCCTAAAGATTGAACAAAAAAACACTAACAAATATACAATAAAGTCTTTAAGGTCAAAGAATGTACTCCTTTTATAAAACTTGGAGTTGATGTAAAGACACAGACAACACAAGTTACCTTAATAATAAATGCACTTTTCTTTGTAATTTTGGGTAATTCAATGTGATTTATAATTCTTTTAAAATACACACAATCACTTGTATTTTTGCATGGTTCTTTTTTTCCTAATTTCCCACTGTAATGAAATATCTGTTTTTCATTCTCTATTGGGTTTGGATTGGAACCATCAGGTAGAATTAAAAGTAAAATAACTAAAGAAAAATACTTTATAGATCCTCTCAAAACACTTTGAAGGGTATAATCTCTTTAAGTTTAAGATGGCTTTATTCATATTTAAGTCAAAAACAAAAAGCAACCAAAACACTGCTGTTTATACAGAAAGCAGCTTCAAAATCAGCCAGTTATTTTCTGAAATAGAGATGGCAGACATTATTAGCCTGCACTTACTCCAATATGGCAGCCATATCTTTGCCTCTTTGCTATGGACACATCCCCAACAGGCCTGTACTTTCTACTCTCCAGACCTGTTTATGACAGGCCAAGGTGTTTCCTATTATGGTGCCTATGGCTGCACGGTGCACTGCTTGTTAGTAATAAAAGCCAGAGGCTGTCCCTATAGGGATTACAGTGCAGCAGACCAGAGATGCCGATGGGAATGCAAGCATGCCCTAGGCAAACATTGCAGAATACTCTCTGACAGGCAAAAGCCAACAAACACATCCTTTCTTCCCAGACTAGCAGGGAAAGTATTCAATTATGTCATTTTCACTTGGAACAAACTAATAAGAAGAATGTTATTGCTAAAATAGGTAGAGAGAAGAAAGAACAGTTTATGACCATGAATATGGCCTCTATGGTTTTTGCCTGTGCACTACAAACTTTTAATTTAAATGAGATGAGACTAGCATATACTATGATCTAGCATATACTATGATAAAATTTCTGAGACATGAGTATCTAAAAGCAGAACCGTGATTAAGTGAGAAATGCTCAGGATTCCTGTCACTGAAAGAAAAAGAAAAAAAAAAACCTTTCTTGAAAGGCACAAACTAGAACATTCAGACTCTCCATCTACCAATACAAGATAAAAAACAGCATTTCCATTAACCAACATCATGCATCTTGTACTAATTTATGTGAGTAACTACAAAACATTATAGTGACACTCACTGTGTAGGGTGTCAGGATGGCCAAGGGGTCTAAGGCACCATATACCCACTGGGTTGGGCTAAAAATACCGTAGAAGACCTCATCAGAACAATAAAACAAAGACACAAAATATTGTACTAAGAGTTAAGAGAATTACAAATAAAAGTTCTGTGGAAAGTCAAAGGTATCCAATTACGAGAGCCTGAGGTGGGAGATACAGGACACCCCAGATATTGAATGGGAAGAAGATGGGATTAAAAAAAAAAAAAAGGCTTTATAAAGGATGTAACATTCCAGATAGGCCTTAAAAGATGGTTTCAATTTTTTAAATAAAGCTTTTAGTTTTAGAACAGATCTAGATTTATAGAAAACTTGTGGAGACAATACAGATAATTCCTATATACTCTATACTGTTTCCCATTATTAACATCTGACTTTAGTATGGCACATTTGTCACAATTATTGAACCAATATTGATACATTATTATTAAACAAAGTCCGCACTTTATTCAGATTTCCTTAGTTTTCACATTTTTTATTCAGATTTCCTTAGTTTTCACATTTTTTTATTCAGATTTCCTTAGTTTTCACATAATTTTTTTTGTTTTTACTTTCTGTTCCAGATCCCATCCAGGATCTACATTATATTTAGCCCTTGTGTCTCCTGAGGCTCTTCTTGGCTGTAGGTATCTCAGGTTTTCCTTGTTTTTGATAACCTTGACAGTTTTGCGGAGTACTGGTCAAACACTGGTCAGGTTTTGAGGTTAGAATGTCCCTCAACTGAGATCTGTCTGATATTTGCCTCATGATTAGATTGGGGTTATATGTTTTCAGTAGGGAAACCACAGATAAAAAGTGCCATTTTCATCAGATCATATAGAGGGTACATATTATCACTTCTCACTGTCAGTGTTGACCTTGATAACCTGGTTGAGGTAGTGATAGGTTTCTCCACTGCAGTTTCTTTTTTTTCTCCCCTTTGTACACTGTACTGTTTAGAAGGAAGTCAATATGCACAACTCACACTTACGGTGGAGGGGGTTATGTTCTCCCTCTTTGAGAGCAGAGGGAAGCTATTGGGAATTCTGCACAGGAGGAGATTTGTCTATTCTTCCCCCACTTATTTATTTAATAAATTATATCAATATGGGTTTATGGATATTTATTTCACCCTATGGGATACAATCCAATACTATATTATTTTCTTGCTCAAATTGTTCTAGCTTTGGCCATTGGGAGCTCTTTCAGTTTGCTCTTGAAACTCTTCAATGTATTCCCATGGGTGTAGGGTTCCGTTTGTTTGACCAGGTCCTTACTTTCTGGCACTACAAGATGCTCCAGCTCATCTTACATATTTCCTTCCTGAGTCCCCAGAATCAGTTATTTTTTTTTCATACAGTCTTGGTTCCTTTTATTAGAGAATGGCATTGGAAACCAAAACGTGTGTGCTAAGTGTGCTCATTGCTACTGGGGCATGGTTGCTTCTAGACCCTCTTGGCTGATAGAGCAAGGAAATATTTGTGTGTATACTAGATGGTAAGATGTTGAGAGGTAGAATGGAGAGTTACCTTCTTAATATATTTTTCTTAATATTAAATATTAATAAGATATTGTGTGCCTGGGTTACTTTCAGTCTCATGCAGAGGAAGAATTTATGAAAAACACTGGCTAGACTCTTCTTCTCCACTGCATTATGCATTTCTGCTAGAAAAAGCTCAGAGATTTTCAGATATTCTGACAAAACTCTCAGGCTTGCTTGATGAGCTATACTGTAAAATTACAGAAAGAAACAAAGGGCAAACTTGAAGGATTAAAATAAAGGAAAGAAAGCATACAAAACACCACCAGAAAAAGTGAGTAATGGGGGAGAAGAGTAAATAAAACACAATAATCCTCTTTGGTTAGTATCAACATTATTAGGCCACTTTATCAAGAGGATAGAAATCAGGATGGCAAACACCCTTCTCTAATCCTCACCCTGCAAAGAAAATAAAAATGAATGTTATTCCTTCACATATGAAACTGAATGAGTTCTACTGAGTATCTAGTATGTTCCTGACTCAGCCTAGACAATTCCCATCTTATAATTCATTAAATCATCACGGCAGCTATTTAACAGATGAGGAAACTGAAGCACAGAAGGCAATGTGGCCCAGTTTATATTTGGTAAAAGGCAGAGAATGAATCCAATTCAGGCAGGCTGTCTATAGTAGGGTGCTCTAAATCCATGGACCATTCTGCCTAAGGAATGAATATTTTATGAATTGGAATATTTCTGCTGAAGGAATTTGCCATTTTCTCCTCTAGTGGAGAAATCCAACTCAGGACAAAGAAGGAAAAATGTTGATTGTTTAAAACAATAAATTAGTCCCTAAATTGTTTTTGCAGCTGATTTAGACATGTGTGTCCAAGAGTACGCCCAGTGTTAGTAAATGGCAGGCAAAATGCTGTAAGGTGGTGCAAGGATTAATGTTTTCTCATTTTGTTATTTATTAATTTTAGAAAAAATACAGAAAAAATATAACTTGAACATAAAACACATGATTTCATGAATACCATTACTTAAGATGAGACACTCAAGTATTTACATTTAACAATAAATTGCTCTTAGCATTTCTATACTTTGACAATAAATATCCAGAAAAGAAATTAAGAAAATAATCCCATTTGCAACAGCATCAAAAAAATAATTAGGAGCATATCTAACCAAAGAGGTGAAAGATCTATATACTGGAAACTACAAGACATTGATTTAAAAAACTGAAGAAGACAGAAATAAATGAAAAGATATCCCATGTTCATATACTGAAAGAATTAGTAATGTTAAAATGTCCATTCTATCCAAAGCATCTACAGATTCAATGCAATTCCTCTACAGATTCAATGCAATTCCTATCAAAATTCCAATGCCATTTTTTTCACAGAAACAGAGAAAAAAATCTTAAAATTTATATAAATCAAAAAAGAACTAATAGCCAAAGCAATCTTGAGCAAAAAGAACAAAGCTGCAGGTGTCACATTCCCTCATTTCAAAATATATTATAAAGCTACTGTAATCAAAACAGTATGGTACTGACATAAAAACAAACATCAACCAATGGAATGGAATAGAAAGCTCAGAAGTAAATCCAAGTATTTAGAGTCAATTGATTTTTGACAAAGGGTCCAAGAACCCAAAATGGAGATAGGGCAGTCTCTTCAAATAGTGATGGGAAAACTGGATGTCCACCTGCAGAAGAAAGAAACTGTACTCTTATCTCACACTGCATATACAAATCAACTCAAAATAGATATAAAGGCTTAAACATAAGACCTGAAACTGTAAAGCTACTAGAAGAAAATATAAGGGAATCTCCACAATAATGGTCTGGGCAATGATTTCTTGGATAGGACTCCAAAAGCACAGGCAACAAAAACAAAAATAGACAAATAGAACTGCATCAAACTATAAAGTATCTGCACAAGCAACCAAATAATAGAGTGAAAAGACAACCCATGGATCAGGAGAAAATATCTGCAAACCATACATCTGATAAGAGGCTAATATTTAAAATATATAAAACATTCAAACAACCAAACAGTAAGAAAACAAATGGATTAAAAATAGGCAAAGGATCTGAATAGACACACTTTCCTCAAAAAAGAGATATGAATGGCCAACAGAGATACCAAAAAAAAAAAAAAATGCTCCTCAGTCCCACACAGTGGCTCATGCCTGTAATCCCAGTGCTTTGGGAACCTGAGGCAGGAGATCACTTGGGGCCAGGAATTTTAGACAAACCTGGGCAGAATAGCAAGACCCTCTCTATATGAAAAAATAAAAAAAACCAGGCATGGTGGCACACACCTGTAGTCCTAGCTACTTGGGAGGCTGAGGCAGGATCATTGAGCCCAAGAGTTTGAGGTCACAGTGAGACATGATCACACCACTGCACTCCAGTCTGAACAAAAGAGCAAGACCTTGTCTCAAAAACAACAAACAAAAACTCAACAATATATCTAATTCTCAGGGAAATGCAAATTAAAACCACAATGAGCTATATCTCATGCCTGTTAGAATGGCTATTTTCCTTCTTTTTCTCTCCAAGTTCAGGGGTACACGTGCAGGACGTGTAGGTTTGTTACATAGCTAAACATGTGCCATGTTTGCTTCACATATCATCCCATCACCTAGGTACTAAGCCCAGCATCCATTAGTCATTCTTTCTGATGCTCTCCCTGCCCCCATCCCACCCCCCAACAGACCCCAGGATGTGTTGCTCTCCACCATGTAGAATGGCTATTTTCAAAAGATGAATGATAACAACTGTTGGCAAAGATATGGAGAAAAGGGAGCCCTTCTACACTATTGGTAGGAACGTAAATTAGAACCACCATATTGAAAATAGTATGAAGGTTCCCCAAAAACCTAAAAAATAGAACTACCACACAATCCAACAATCCTGCTTCTAGGTATATACCCAAAGGAATTGAAATTGATACATCAAAAAAGTATTTGCACTCCCATATTCATTTCAGCTTTATTTACAACAGCCAAGATATGGAAGCAATCTAAGTGTTCATCAGTGAAAAGAAGGATAAAGAATAAAAAATGTGATATATATATATATATATACATATGAAGATTATACAGCCTTATAAAAGCAAGAAATTCTGTCATTTACAACATCATGAAATGGAACTGGAGGACATCATGCTAAGTGAAATAAGTCAGGTACGGAAAGACAAATACTGTCTTTAATAAATGATCTCACTTTATGGGGAATCTAAAAAAGTCAGTCTCAGAAACAGAGGGTAGAAAGGTGGTTACCAGAGGCTGTACAGGAGGAGGGAGAGAAAAATGGAAGATGTTGATCAAACAGTACAAAATTTCAGTCAGATTGGAGAAATAAGTTTTAGTGATCTATTGCACTGCATGCAGACCCCAGTTAATAATAACGCATTATGTATTTTACAAATGCTAAAATAGATTTTTGACGTTCTCATCACAAAAAGATAAATTGGTGAGGTAATACAGATATGTTAATTAGCTTTACTGAATCTATGATGTACACATTTTAAAAATCACATTGTACCCCAGAAATATATACAATTAATATTTGTCAATTAAGAATAATTGACAAATTTTTAAAAATTAATAAAAAAGAAATAAGTTAAAACATTCAACATATAATAGCCGATATGAATGTACAAGAAATGACAAAATCCCAGCATTATGGGAGGCAGAGGGAGGATCATGAGGTCAAGAGATCGAGATCATCCTGGCTAACACGGTGAAAGCCCGTCTCTACCAAAAATACAAAAATTAGCTGGGCATGGTGGCGGGAGCCTGTAGTCTAGCTACTCGGGAGGCTGAGGCAGGAGAATTGCTTGAACCCGGGAGGCGGAGTTTGCAGTGAGCCGAGATGATGCCATTGCACTCCAGTCTGGGTGACAGAGCGAGACTCTGTCTCAAAAATGACAAAGTTTGAGCAACATTAACTTAGACTGTAAATTCTTAAAGAATAAAAAAGTTGTGTTTTTCTTTTAAGAAATATTATGTTTTTATATTGCAAGAAATATGTGACACAGAGTTTTTCTTAATCTCTCTTTTATAATATATTCTACACAGGCAAGCACATGTAATTTATTGAGCACCTAGTGTGTGCTAATGCACCAAACTGAGCTTTACATACATTATAGCTTATGCTCTCAATAACTTTTCCATTTTATTTTCCCCTTTCATTATCCCCACTTATAAACGAAAAAACGGCTCCAGAGTGGAAAGGCCTATTGCCCAAAATATTAGATAGGAAACAACAGAGCTGGAATTCGAAACCATGTTTGCTTAATGAAAAACATTTATGTTCTTTCCACTGTACAAAGCTGCTGTAAGTATCACTGGTGCATACTCCAGGCCAGGGAGTAAATATCATTCATCCTTATCACCTACAAAGTATAACAGAACAAAAACAAGAAGCTCTGAATACTAAATAATAATAATAAATACTTTATAAAAGATAAACTATTCTCTAAGAGTAAAAAATAATAAGCCTATTATCATTATAGCTGGTAACTGAACTTAACTAATTTCCTAATAGACACAGCAGAACTGTTTGTTGTTTAAGCAAATATCAAGGCATACCCCCAATCCCTGTTACAGGGAATAAAAAAGTCTTCTTCAAATGCCTTTCAAAACTAATGTGAATATTAAAATAAAGTGCTACTGATCTCTCTATATTCTAGAAAGATCTCAGATGAACAGTGTCAATTAAACTATTACAATAAATAGCCATGTAAAAACTGCTCCCCTGCTAGAGCTACACCATCGCAAAATTAACCCCAGCAATCTACAGTTTCAGAAAAAGAGTTGGTCCCTCCTGCTGAAAAAGAGAAAACCAAGCTCTACATATGTTGTGAATCAACGGAAAATAATGACATTAGCAGCACTTCACATCCATCATGTATTTATATCTTAAGTGATAGCTACAATCTATGTAACTGTCACAGAAATCTTCTTAAATTGAACAAAAGCATTATCTATCATCCTTGCTATCTCGAAAAATACCAGTTTGTTTCATCTATCCATAACATTAGAAAAAATACTTCTTTTATCATGGCCAACCCTTATGTTTTGGAATTTTTTTCACAAACGTAGACAGTTTATAATGCTCTCAGACAGAAGTTACCACTACCACTACCCCATAAATTAAGTCAAAATATAACTGAAAAAAAGAAAATTCTCTAGTAATGATTAATTTGTTGAATAATTAAAAATTAGGAGTTTTGGATAATTACATGTTAGGAATAATTAAATTTTTACTAAACACTGGCACAGGAACTGAACGGATGACAATAGAGACAAGATTTGTTTTAATCCTTAGTTTTATGCTAAGGTAAAGTGAAGGGCTCTACTTTCCAGTGAAAGAAAAATTTCCTTTAAAATTGTTTCCCTCTTCGATTATTACTGAAAAGCAAAGAAAGTATTTTTTCTAACAGTGATTATAGGATTCTCAACCTTTCATATTAACTTTTAGGTACTACATGTAAGCTACATAAATCTTTCCCCAATCTACCTCTATTAAGTAGATTAAAAAGCAGATATCGAACTCAAAACATCTAAATGTTGATTTTCTATAATTATAGAAGATATTTTCTTCTGATATTTAAAGTTTGTATTTAGGCATATTAACTCAACAATTTTTTAATCTAAAGTTTAATATGTTAATGTAGGAAACAACTGAGGCTATTTTCTCTCTATAAAACTAATATGCCTTTTCCAATTAACTTAGTTTCCTTCTTAGCAAAAGTTTAACATTTATCTCTATTCTGAGTTATGTTGTGGTTGCATAATATGGAAACATCTTAAGATTTAGCCACTTCTATGAAGATCCTATATTTATTACAACACCCCTCTTGCCCAGAAGAAAATACATCAACAAAAAGTGCTACTATATGTTCTGCATTGACTATTACAAAGCAGTAGGGGGAGCAGCCAGAGAAAGCACTGAGACAAAGCACCCCAGCAAAGCAATTTAATTTATAGGCAACAGAAACATGCTAGAGAGGTTTGTCAAAAGCCAAATACACAAAATAAATTCCATAAAGAAGTCATGACCACATTTGTAAAGCCGGCCTAAGTACATTTGGAATGAAGTATAGAAAAATCTGAAGTCTCTTAGGGGCTGGATTCTAACTTCAAGACAGACTTTCAGCTTGAAACACAGTCATTTCTAGCCATGCCAAACCTCAAACTGCCCCCAAAATTAGAGAGCAGAAACAAAATACCATTTTTATAGTGATACGTCTTTGGAAGAACTCAAAATGATTTCGTTTTCTCCTTTGAACCTCACTGAACTTACAGGGAAGGCCTGGTGAAAGGTGCATTATTGGGTCACAAGAGGATAACGTTACAGGGTTCCATAGCATAATCCTTGAAAGCCCTGGGGCCCAGACCGCTGTCCTTCTCTCCTCTCCACTGACTCCCATCCTCGATATACTTTCTATGAGAGAAAGGTAACCAAAAACACGGTGAAACTATTCTACTTAAAAGGTGTTTTACTACAAAGGCACATTGACCACTAACCCTTATTACATTTTACATGTTCTAAAAATTAGTAAGGTCTGCATTTTCAGTTTTAGAGTAAAACGGGAAAAGTACTTAGTTAGCTCTTCTGTCTGGCATTCTGTAACTGGAATTTAAGAAAAACCTAAACTTCTAATTAGAACTTCAGAATGTTCATGTCTGTATTATACCACAAAAACTATAAATATAATTTAAGCATTTTTATGATACAGAAATGTGTGCTATAGACAGTCATCTAAGAATTATAAAATTCCATAAAACTTGACATGTCTAGTATAAGTTCCAACTGAATGGTAAAAAGACATTTTAGCCATGTAAGCAACCAATGAAGTTTGACCTAAAATCCAAATAATAGCAATAACAACAGATACAGTGCCTACTATTGTCAGATACTATATTAGCTAGCTCTTTTTTATATATTCTTTTGAACTCTTACACTGACCTTTCAAGATAGTTATTATGAGGCCCATTTTATGCTAAGGAAACTGAAGCTAAAAAAATTGAAGTCATTTCTCTAATGTAACTCCATTAGCAAGAAACAAAACTGTAATTCAACTTCCAGGTTTGCCTGCCTCCAAAGCTTTGAGACCTCACTAAAATTATGCTCAATTGTAGCAATGAGGTTCCAAAGGAAATCTGTACAAATCTCAGGCAGATTAATGTGCTTATAAGGGTAAATGCTGTAGATTTAATCACTCAAATTAAATGCCATCTGGAATCTCTTACCCCACTTGGTACAAGCATCCTACATGTGTTATAGCCAACCCTAGCCTTGGCCAAGAATTCAATAATTTTCCTGCTTCAATGCCCTCAACAAGCAAGCAACATTATAATACCAATATAGGAAGTACAGCTAGTTGCTCCTAGAGCATCATTTAAAAACTGCTAATTGGTTAAGATGCCTTTTATTGAGAAGTCTAAGAAACAGAAATAATGTGTTAATCCAGTTTGTTTAATGGGTTTGAGGAATCAGTTTCCTCCTTCCTAACACCTAAATCCATCTCCATAATAAGTATTTTCTATCACCATTTAAAAATCCTGATCTCTTACTAGTGTTTTTATTGTGCTTTTCGATCTCTTAGAGTAAATTTTTTAAAACCTCAAGAGAGAACAGAGAATACTGTCATAATTTTTCAAAGGCTCAAAGAGAATAAACTGAAAATACCAGTTGGTTTGAACACGTATATGTAAAAATAATGGATGGTAATAAAACTAACAACCGAAAGTCAATGTTTCAGATTCATTCATTCGTACTCAAGAAATATCAAATAACTGAGTGGAGATGATGCAAGCGGTACACGTTTCCAGTTCAGACTGAAGGTGTGGCAACACTCACAGGGGCCTTCGGATCAGTTGCTCCAACTCAGTTTACAGCTTTTGTGGATGTGGCTTATTCATGCCCTTGTTATCAAGAAGTGTAACTTTACAACCCTTTGCAAGAGCTTTTTTTTTCTTTCTATGCCAACCCTTTTTTTGTCTATAAAAGTCATGTAAGCTTAGCACTTATTTAGATATAAGTTAAAGAACACGTGAATGGCTTGGACATTAAAAGTTTAAGCTACAGCTTAAGCTGAGCTAAGTTTAATGTTAAAAATTAGTGTGACGGCAATGATTTTTCAATTCAGTTCTGTCATGGGCTAGGAAAAAATATCGTAATTTTTCAGCCAGAAGACATAAACATTGCTAGAATGACTACATTTTGAAAAAATTATCTTCTCGCTTTACCCAGATTTCATTTTAACCAAACAGACCAAACTCTCCTATCAAACCTGTAAATTAACTCAAAGTCTAATTTGGGGCCTTCATAGTAAAGATTACTTTTTCTAAATCTCTGTCTTATCTGGTGCCTTTAAAAGAAGGGATCATTTTAGGCAATTATTATGACCTAAAAAATGTTTAAATCTTAATGTATAGATTAATTCCTTGACAGCTGAAGTCATTTACAATACATTATTAAATTTCACATTCAGTATTAAATCCAAACATAGGTCTCAACATGAAGAATATGAATTTTAGGGAAAGCAACTAGCTGCTCAAATTCATTTAGCTGAAAAACTACTGTCAAATCATCTTGAAAACATACACTAATGCTTGTACATTGCTAAGTGGCTTTTGATTCTGCTCTTCCTTTTCCTACACAGAATCAACCACACAATGGAATTAAGAACTCTGGCCCATGGCAAAGTGCTCCCATTTAGCAGTTAGGACACTGGACATATTCAGCATATGTCTACTGCTATTAAGAATCAAATTATGAAAAAAAAACCCTGTATTTTATAAAACTAAGAATTTGTTACCCAAATGAGAACAAAAGTACCTAATGCCACAGCAGGGGTAAGAGTCCCAGTAAGAGAGCAGTAATTGGTCATTCTGATGAGGAGCTGTGCCAAATTTAGAAATGAGGCACAAATGACAAAAAACAGAATTGATCGTCAGTGTGGACATGGGTAGGTCAGTGTGCATATGGGTAGGTTAGTATCTGCTGGCCGTGTCTACAGAGCCCCTTTTATTTATTTGAAGCCAACTTTTCACTTGACAATGCTACCTACAAAAGCACTGTTAATAGATAAGACAATCAAGTGGCTGTTATGCTGTGGCATTTTTGTAAAAACTGCATGAGAACAGGTGGGATAAAAACCATAGTAAGGTAGAAAAAAAAAGCATCACTCATTGAAACATACGTGCACACAGATGAACTGTAAGTTTATATAACCTTCTTGACCTTGTAAATAGGTAGCCAAAAATACTTAAATACCTTGCAGAGGCAACTATTTATCACAGAACATTACCAGTCCTTACTGGCTGAATCCTTCAGCCATCTGCATATGACATGCACAGGCAAATAGCCATTAAAAACATATATAATTCCAATTATCTCCTTGCATAACTAAAGACAAAAAGAACAGGAAATCCAAAAAATACAGCAAAACTGAAAACATTATACCTTGCCTTCCGTGCTATTTTAAGGCTGTCCCAGGTTGAAGGTTACTTCTCAGCCCTCAAAACTTCATTAACTGCCAAGACCAGCACCTTAGCACATATGGCACAGATGCCTAGTTGAAGCCTCCTTGTACTCAATGACCTCAAAAAACTGGGCTTTCTCTCCAAGACGCGGATGTGTATGGCCAACTGAACACATAAAGGCTCAGTTCTTACGGGGTACCCTGACAACCAGATGAATTAGGGTGAAGGTTCCAAGTTCGATGAACTCTTCTGAGTTTGAGTGCCCTAGGTGGTGACATTCAAGTGATTTCACAGACATCCACCAATTCTTATTTTAACCGGGAATCCCAAGAACACCTTTAAACATGCAATGCCAATGGACCCTACTGGGTTTCTGCTACAAGGGCACAATGTCACTTAGGAACCCTGTGTCTTGGGAGGTACTTAAACTACGTCAAATTGCTTTTGGAAAATGTTTATCTGGCGTGACTAGGAGAGGCAAGGCATGGAAACAAGAACCTCCCTCTAAGGAGCAGAATAGCCAACATGCAGTAAGCCTAAAAAACCTCTCACTGTATTTCCCGGGGCTATGGGTACTAGCTGGCTCGCCGGCAGGGGAATCAGCAGCCTGGGGGCATCGGTGACAGCAGAACCGGGGCTTACCTTGTTGGAGGCCATCTCACTGACGGAGTGCCTGGTCTGTAGGGTCTCTAACTGGTCCAGACACCAGTCCAGCTCCTCCAGGGTCTCGCTGGCCAGTTTCTGGTAGGCCTCCTCTGCGAAGAGACAGGGAAAGGGGGACTCAGTTCTCAAGCGCTTCACGGGTCCGCTAGTGAGTTCAAAGGGGGCCATCCTGCCATACCCCGCCATGCTCGGATGCCCGGTGCCGGCACATGAGGGCTGCTCCTTCATATTGCCCAGCCCGGCAGTGCAACGGGGGCGGAGGCTCTGCTCGCGGGGCGGCTGGCCTCGGGGAGGCACGGTCTCTCCAGCTTGGCGTGTCGGGTCGGCCTCCGAGGAGGGCGTGCAAAGAGCGGCGAGCCAACTTTCACACGGCGACGCGGGCGTAAAAACCACTATGCGACTTTTCAACTGTGCGGCGGGCCCAAGTCCCAGTCCAGGAGCCCGACTCTAGCGGATGGCGAGGGGATGGCGCGCGCGCTTAAGTGTCCGCCCAGCAGAGGAGCCTCTGGTCCACAGCCCGATCTCCTAGGTCCCCGGCCCGGAGCCGCGGCCCCACGCCCGCCCCGCCTGCCGAGCCTTCTGCAAGGCACTTGAAGCGAATGAATCAGCCGCGGCCGGGTGCGCGGCCACCACGTTTCCTGTTTTCTTTCTCAACTCCTCTGGCGGCAGGCGCAGCGCGGCTCCAACGCCGCAGCTTTCCGGGAACACTCCCCCTCACGCCCCTCTCGGCCCTCAGCGCTGCCTGGCTCCTCCTCAACCCCCTTACGAAAAGATTCCGAATTGCAAAAGCCTGTCCATGCCACCCGCCTTGTCCTTCCCCTCGGGCTCTGCCCCGGGGGCCCCACCACCTAGCACTGCCATCCCCGGAGCAGCCGGGCGCCACTCGCTTTGAAGTGCAGCCGAGGAGGCGCGGCGCGAGCGTGTGTGTCTGTGGGGCTGCTGTGGGACTGTCTGTGCTAGAAGAGCGGCGGAAAACCCGGCGTGGAGCGCCTGCAGCCTGCTGCCCGGGGTCGCGCCCGCTGCGGGGCTTAGGAGGGACCGGCGCGCAGGCGCGCACGGACGCGCACCTGCCCCGCGGGAACCCCGTGCAGCCCACTGAGCCACTGCCCTCCAGGTTGTCCCGACCGCTGGAGCCTCCGCGTCTCCAGGACCAGCTGCTTCCTGCGAAGTTTTACAAACAAGGTTATTTAGGACCCTCAATGTTTCTGAGGGTTTAAGGTTTAGGGTTTCTGGGGGTTCGTTTCTAAAGGTTTAGGATTCACTTACTTGAAGGAGGCAGGGTTGTGGGAATACCCGCATTTCTATTAAGACCGCATCCTTTTTCTATCTAGCCCAGTCTATGTACCAGACTTCTAAATGCTGGGGCAGACAGAAACAAGCAAACAAAATACACAATGTTTTGGGATCCGAACGCTTTATAATTCACAAATTTGACAATAGGCTGCATTTTCATATGCAGAATTGCCTAAGAGTTATCTTAAAGGAACAGCAATGTGAAAGAACCACATGGTAAGGAGAATTTACGTATGTCCTGCATACTACTCCTTTCCCCTGTGAATTGCACAAGACCTAGATGATCTTGGGCTAAGGAAGAAAATCTGGCATTGTGTTTCTACCCACCACGTGCAGATTACACTACAATTTTGAGAAAACGGAAAGACCATATTCAAAGGCATAGGGAAGTCTGCTCTGTTTACAAAGGCTGACCCAGGGGACCAGGGGCACTCTCCCTAAGCAGACCAGTTGTGGGAGAACTTCTCTACATTAGCATGCAATAAGCAAACCATTCACAATGGGGAGAAATCAAACTCCCAAGAGTCCGTTTTATAAAACTTTGTCATGGTCAAGTGGAAAGAAGATGCCGAGAAAGTTACACAACGTGGTGGGATCCTCTGTCTTTGTCTTTAAAAATCTACAGGTATTGGTGGAGAAGAAATTCTGCCCTTGAAATGTAGACTCCATAAATTATCCGTGGCACAACAAAGAAATTCGTGGACAATTTAGTCTCCTCGGATTTTTCATATAGCTTTTTATATGAAATTTGTAAAAGTTAGAGTGACTTTTAAAGTATTTGTTACATGTACCACGTGGCTTGTTGTTATCAAGAATTCTTGAACTATTTACTGTTCACTTTGAGTACTCTACGTTAAAATTTGCCTCTTTTTTGTTCTACTTCCTCCATCCCACAGTCTAAAGTAAAGTAAATATATGCTTTAGATGGACAAACAATTGCCTAAACCTTGCCAGGTGAATTAAAATTTCAGATTGAAGCTTTTTTCTTCCCCATTAACAATAGGAACAAGTTAAAGATATCAATAATTTTAAATAGTAAATATAAAATACTTGTTCTGTATAGCTTCCCCAATTCTAAGACTGTAAAAAATATTACATGCTTGTTACAAAAATTGAAGCATTACACACAAAGATAGAAAGCCCTTTGTAACCCCACACCCTAAAGATCACAAACAATACTTTCGCCTGTGGCTCTAACACAATCATTTTCATTTTACTGAATAATTTCCATATGCAAGTATAGCATCACCTAATTGCCATGGTAGTACATCTAGGATATGGTTTGGTTTTGATATTTTCCTCTCTCTCTCATTCCCATAAGATAGGAATGTAGGAAATTTTAAGAGGACATTGACTTTTTTTTAATGATCATTTGAGCTGTCCATAGTTAGCCTATCCAGCGGATTAAAGATGCGTAGCCATTGTGTTCAGGGATTTGTTCAGTGCCATCTTTTCAATCATTGGTTACAATGAAGCTGGGAGTCCCCTCTGAGGTTTGGCTTTCTGTGGTTCCTCTCCCCTGCCCTCCAACTTTCTCAAAGCCTGAGCCTCAAGTGATTTCCCAGTACCTAAGTAAACTGCCCCCCTGCCCCCATCTTCACCAAGTTCCCAAAGCTCTTCAGAATCAAAAGTACAAACTCAGGCCTCAAATCTAACAGGATGTGGCTCCACACATTATATTTCAGTTGTTATTTTTTAATGTGGAAAAGTAATTCGGGAATGTTTTGGCTAATGCTTCAAGACATCATGCACTTTAGACACAGGATTTGCTCTTAAAAAGGTAGTATAGAGACAGGAGGAACAATTTATTTCAGAATATCCATTTTATGTCCAAGCCATGCACCAGCCATTTTTGACAGACAGGATTTGAATATGATCATAAAGTGGTGTAAGCATGTATTTTAAGTTCTAACATCTTCTGTATAAATATGAAAAATGAAAAGTCACTAGACAACATCTACATACTAGTGAGAAAATAATTACTAACAACAGAGTAAAGAACAGTTTGCTCTGTGAAACTGTTGCTCAAATAAAGGGCTATTCTTGATATTAGCATAGAGCTGAGAATATTGCTTTTTTCCAAATTCCTAGGTGAACAGGCAATATAGCTAGCCATGATTTTTCAGGATCATTTGTAAAGCTTCACTTTTAGGAATTTTAACCCCAAGTGTTCTAAGACATCGAGTAACTGACCTTTTCATCCCTCCAAACAAACCTGAAAATGGAGTTGCCAACTATCCTACAGGAAATTGAGTCATCACACCAAGCAACACACCTAAATGTCGACAGCCAGCAGGACAAAAACAGTGAGCCAGTTTAATTTTGGCTTTTACCAAGAACACATACTGCATTCATTAATAAAATACTTCCCCCTAACCCCTGCCAGGGTAGTATACACTGTGGCTCTCCTTAAAAATACATGAAAACTCTTTAACTGTCCCAAATCTTGCTAAGTCAAGGAACTAAACAGAGAAAAACACCCAAGCAAAAACTATTGGCTAAACTCCCTAAAGGCTGGGAGAGGGCTATGGAACAGCAACTGAGAAATAACTTGAGCCTTGAAGTCCCCTCCTACAACAGCATCAGTTTTCTTCAAGGCACCTTTGAACTATGTAGCACTCGCATTCTGCTCAGGCTCTTCTGTGAACAAACAGTCCTCAATTCTTGCGGGCCAGCACTTGGCTTCTGTCATAGTGATATGCTTAGAGGTTCCCCTGACACATGGCCTGAAACTGTGCCAGGGGCTCCAGTAGAAGATGCTGAAGCAGCAGCTTCCTTTTGAAAAAGGAAAAAAGTAATCACCTCAGAGCCATAGCAGGTAGCTAGAGGTTGAGGTTGTTTGTTTGTGAAATGTTCAGTCCATTACTCTTACCCATAACTCACAGTGATGTTGACCATTGAGGTAAAAGGATCCACTGCACGGGATGTGTAACTATGTGGACATTAGTTTCTTTGCCAACACTTGAAGGCTAAAGGACTGTATCGGCTTGTCCTAATTCCTAGATAGACCTATTGGTATACATGAAGAGAACAAGTCCAAAATATACCACTTACTTTGGACACCATTTGCCCACCCTTAATTAAAAAAAAATACAAATTATAACAACTGATCCAGATTTTTTAAAAATTAAAGAACTATAACAAAAAGCTCCTAAGAGCAAATACTTAAATCTCACTAACCAGTTCCAGCTTCTCTTAGTTCTTACAAAATTTCCTCTTTATTCTAAGGAAGGAATTGATACTGTCTACAGTAGATAGAACTGGATAAAATGATTTCTATTTCACTATGTATTGCTTTGAGCTAGTCATTCCTTTGGTTTGCTACAGTAAAAGATTTGTGTAGGTTAGGTCTAACTTTTGCTGCTTAATTTTTTTCCTGTATATATTTTATCTGATGGGAAATACATGAAGGCTCTGGATTCTCTTTTAATACGTACATGTAATAGGCTTAAGCAGAGCTTGCTAGTGGCAAACCACTCTCATCTCCAAGTGTATTTCTGGCATCAAATTATTGTTTTTAAGTATTTTAAAATTGTATAAACTATATAAAACTTTACTTAGTACTTCATAAAGCTTCCAAAGGAAAGATGTGTGTAATTTTTTGAGGGTTTTCTTTTTCTTTTATCTTCCACTATCTACAATTGTTTTTCTAAGTGTTGCCTATGGCTGTAGAATTTTTAAGTGAAATAAACATGAGATTGGCTTTCATTGACTTTTTAGTCCCACCAGTAACTCAACATTTATTTAGCACTGACTATGTGCCATGTACTTTATTAGAGGCTGCAGAAACAAGATGATGGAAAGAGCGTGTCCCTTACCCAGAGCCCAGCAGAGAAGGTGATTTCAGCATACTACTGTAGAATGCACTCTCACAGAAGGAAGCATGTGCGCTATGGGACAGTAAAAGAGGACGATTTAAATCAGACAGGGACAGAGGCGGAGTCGGAAAAGGCTGAGTCCTCAAGAATGAAATAAAAGAGAGTGGGAAGGATTTTTAAGAGAAAAGATGAGCAAGCGTGCAGACCTATGATGAACAAGATGTGCGTGTGTCAGCTGGATGCAGTGGCTCAGACCTGTAATCCCAGAACTTTGGGAGGCCAAGGTGGGTGGATCACCTGAGGTCGGGAGTTCGAGACCAGCCTTACCCACATGGAGAAACCCCATCTCTACTAAAAATACAAAATTAGTCAGGCTTGGTGGAGCATGCCTATATTCCCAGCTACTTGGGAGGCTGAGGCAGGAAAATTGCTTGAACCTGAGAGGCAGAGGTGGTGGTGAGCTGAGATCGTGCCACTGCACTCCAGCCTGGGCAACAAGAGCAAAAAAACCTCCATCTCAGGAAAAAAAAAAAAGACAAAAGACAAAAAAAAAAAAAACGATGTGTGTGTCAAAAAAGAAATTACCATGAGTAAGGCCTTACTTAGGGGAGCAGATTCTGGAGAAATCTGAGAAATCCTCAGCCACTGGCCATCTTAGAGACTGGCCATGTCAGGTATCTGCAGGTAGGACTATATCTTCAAGAGTAGGAGTCACAGAGTGACTCAGAGTACTGTGTGACATGGGATCTGATTTTATTTTATATGGAAAATTCTAGCACTATGCAATTAATGGAATTGAAGAAAGTAAAGTTGAAGTCATTGAAATCATTATATTTGACTATATTAAGAACACAATTAAATAACTTATACCATTTGCTTCTCTGACGATTATTCGTATCTAAGACAATCTCTGTATTAAAATCCTACGTAGACATATGTTCCCACAATATGTCAGGCATGAACAGAAGGACTGTCCAATGTGACTTGAAAGGGGGTGGACTTCTTGCTCTTGAAAACTACAACCTTTAGTCACTAACTTATTAATCGTACTGTAATAAGATGGAGAAAAAACAATGGATTTCACCAGAATTTCTTTCACAAGAGTTTGCCTACATGAAAATGTTCGATAAGGCTATTTATGACAGAAGGTGAGACTTTGAAGAGCTTTCATTTGGGTAGAATGAATCTGCCTCATCTACACTGGAAAGGGGAGGAATATGGAGGGAATATGTATGTGTGTGCATGTGTGTAAGCGCATGAGAGAGTGAGAGAATATGTGTGTGTGTTTGTGTGTGTGTAAGAGAAAGGAGTCAGCTTGGTCTATGTGTGTGCATGTGTGTAAGGGCATGAAAGTGACACACAGAGAGAGTGTGTGTGTGTGTGTAAGAGAAAGGAGTCAGCTTGGTCTAAAGGGTACCTCCAATTTGTACATTTTCCCTTTCTCCCAATCATCAATAAGGTTATTGAAGGCGTGTGTGTGTGTGTGTGTAAGAGAAAGGAGTCAGTTTGGTCTAAAGGGTAACTCTAACCTGTACATTTTCCCTTTCTCCCAATCATCAATAAGGTTATTGAAGGGGTGTGTGTGTGTGTGTGTGTGTGTGTGTGTGTGTGTAAGAGAAAGGAGTCAGTTTGGTCTAAAGGGTAACTCTAATCTGTACATTTTCCATTTCGCCCAATCATCAATAAGGTTACTGAAGTTACAAAATCCTGACTTTAAAAGATTTTTTGTTTTGTTTTGTTTTATTCATTGAAGGCACTGAGCTTGAAGGCCGGATTGGCCCAAGCAGAAATGTCTCTCTGAGCTGACATGAGATAAGAGGCAAAGAAAGAGGAGAATGCTTTTATAAGAATAGGGAGGGCTTTTGTCCAAAAAATTGGAGTTTGATCCAAGTTTAATTAGGCATCCAGGCTGAGGGCTTCATGTGACATGTGTGCAACTGTAAGTGATATTATTCTTTGAGAGAAACTGGAAGAATGGAGAAAGGCTCCAATCTCTATTCCACCACATACGAGCAATTCCAGGCAATTCAGCTAATCTTTCTGGGGCCTTATTTCACCTATAGATTGGAGATAATAACAAGAACCTTGTAGGTTATTTTAGTTCAAGTGAGAGGTTGTGAGTTAAATAATCTTGCATTGATGCCTAATAGATTCTTTTCCCTTCCTCCTCCGTTGTATCTTCTCTTCCTCCTGGACTTAAGTCTCTAACTTAAATGCAAACAATTCTATTAATTTAAGTGAACCTATCAACTAGTGCCAGGTACAACCTAGGGTCCAAAAACTTAATAGTTACCTGGGAACAGTTTTTAGGGTAGCTAGAAAGAAAAAACAAATTCAAGGAATGAACAGGGATTCATTCTGAAGAAGTTTACTTAGAGAACACAGGCCATCCAGGAAGCTACAAACAGGTAGGGATATAAAGTTTAAGTCACACAGTGGGCAAAGATAAAGATGGAGAAGTAGTCTTGGAGGACTTGTATACTATTCTAAGACTTTATGTTTTCTTCTAAAGAAGCCATTAAAAATCTTCTAAGTGAGGAAGTCACACCGTCAGATTTGCTTTTCAAAAAGATTACTCCGGGAATAGTATAAAGGCAGATCAGAAAAGTAAAGACCAGTGAAGAGGCTGATGACTGGATAAGGAGAAAATCCTAGGCAGTCCCTAAAGGGGAAGGAGAAGCTTCAGAAAGTTACGAGGAAAAACTCTCAGGAGCAAAGAAAAAGGAAAGGAAAATACTGGAATGGACTGAATGTTTGTGTCTCTCCAAAATTCATATGCTGAAAAATAATCCCCAGTGTCATGGTATTTGGAGGGAAAACCCTTGAGAAGTAATTAGGTCAGGAGAATGGAGCCCTCATGAATGAGATTAGTGCCACTATAAGAAGAGTCCAGAGGTTGCTCTTTTTCTACCATGTGGATACACGCCACGTGGGCAATCTGCAACCCTGAAGACGCCCTCACCAGAACCTGACCATGCTGACACCCTGATCTCAGATTTCCAGCTTCCAGCACTGTGAGAAATAAATGTATGTTGTTTAAGTCATCAGTTTATGGTATTTTGTTATAGCAACTTGAGCTAAGACAAATATCAAGGCTTTGCCATTGATATTCAGTACAGACCATATATACCCACAGGTTTGCACTAAGATAATTTTCATTCCAAACACATATTTCAGCAACACAAGACTAAAGAGGGTGTTAAAGAATGCTAGTGAGGAAGCTTTTGTCTGGGAAGTTATTTGAACAAAGTTACAGGACAATTTTTGCAAGCAGTTTTTAAAAAATGTTACAAATATGTATTTTATTTACATACACTTGCTGTAATTTTGGAAATCAATTTTATTTCCCTGTGGGGACTATGGGAGAGCATCTGTGTTTCCATCATATACTGTCAACCTTAGGATATAACAGTCTTTGTTTCTTTACCTTTGTCAATTACTGCATATCGTATTCCTTAGAGAAAACAAGGAGTTTGAACAGATTATCTTTAGTGCCTACCCAGCTCTAACATTCATTTATTCTCTGATTTCTGAAATTGCACTATCGGGTTGGGTGTTGGCTTTAAGGTTGTTCATTATACTTAACCTGGATGGGGTCAGCTATTTTTGAGAGGGAATTCCTAAACTGACCAGTTACTTGTCAATGATCCCATCCAATACCATGATCCTGGAATTCTGTGAGTTTAGCTCAATTGTTCATCAGGGGTACATGTTTTCTATTTGAGATTGAGATATTCTCAGAAATAAAGCTATTAATAAATAGAAAGTTTTGGAGTATATTTACACTTACTCTGCTTATCTCCACTCCTGCCTCTACCATATTCTCATCCAATACTTTGCCAGTTGACTTACCAATTTCTTCTTAATTTCTGTAACTGTCACCTTCAGTCAACTTCTCATCTGTGTATTTCTAGATTCATATAATGGTCTACTACTGGATCTCCTTGGATTCACTTTTCTCATCACAGTCCTACTTATAAAGTTAGAATAATCTTCCTTAAACCCTGGTTTTATTGTTTCTCTCTTTCAAAAACCTGCTGCACAACTCTCTCCTACGTATTGTATTAATGTTACATTCTTGTGTTCACATAGGCCTTTTTTGGCTGGCTTTTCAATACCTGTCTCTTTTATTTACATCTAAGACTATCCCATCCAAAACAGCTCATCTTAGCCAATCTTTCCGCCTGGAAACAATTTGCTGGCTTCTGCCTGTATGACTTTTCTAATGTCATTTTTATATTTGTGTCCAGGCCTTTCTGTAACCGTCTAGAAAATTCCTGACATTTACAGGCACTCAACAAATATTTGTGAGCGAATAACCAATAAATATGCTTGTTTTCTATCAGACAAGAATATTTATTTCCAAATGAGATTCAAGTAGTAATACTGGCCTGGGTGTGGCTCCCTACATGTAATCACCCCTGTCTATCTCTTGTTTTCAGTCTTTTGCTTTTTTTAAAAGAGTATTAGGAACTAACATTGCCAAAATTTGGTGATGGTCAAGCAGATCATGGTGTCTTACCGAAGAGAAATATTAACATTAAAATAAAAATGACAAGTATTATGATATATCATTCATACGTAATGATCTTTACAAAATAAGATAAAATTTTAAAAGAATCTATCAATACACCAATATGATGTTTGGGAGAAACAGATGAATGCACAAAGGTGCGTCTGATACAAACACCCCCAGAAAAATGAGCATAAGTTCATATTATCAATATTTTTTACTCTAAAAGTGTTCACTGACCTCCCTGAAGTCACCAAGGACTCCAAGTTAAGAATACTTTCCTGAATGAAGAAAAGACAGCAATTATTTTAATCAACACTGCCCCAGAATCTTTTATTCAGATCCCTATGTCTGCTTTCTTCTTCTTCTTCTTTTTTTTTTTTTTTAACTTTCTCATAAATCTCTGCTTAGCATTTATCTCTCTCTCACTGTGAGATACCTAAGGGTTAAGAAATAATGCCAACAAGACATTTGTTCCAGTTGAAGATGGGTTAAGAAAAAACACACAGCCAGGTGTGGTGGCTCACGCCTATAATCCCAGCCCTTTGGGAGCCTGAGGCAGGTGGATCACCTCAGGTCGGGAGTTGGAGACCAGCCTGGCCAACATGATGAACCCCGTCTCTACTAAAAAATATACAAAAAATTAGCCAGGCATGGTGGTGGGCACCTGTAATTCCAGCTATTTGGGAGGCTGAGGCAGAAGGATCACTTGAACCCAGGAGGTGGAGGTTACAGTGAGCTGAGAATGTGTCACTGCACTTCAGCCTGGGCAATAAGAGCGAAACTCTGTCCCAAAAAAAAGAAAAAAAAGAAAAGAAAAAACACACAAAAGATTTCCCCAAAAGACTAGTCCCTTTTAAACAGGCTATGAACAGAGTCTCAGAAAGGTAATTTCTTATGTCCAATTTTTAATCTCATTACTTGCATTACAAGCAACACATATGAGTGATAAGCTATGTTGGCCTACTGGTAAACGTGCATTTGTTAACTGTGTATGCATTATAGAGAACAAATTTCAGAACTCAAGAGCATATCAGGTATATTTGGCTTATCCAGTTGTATATGAACTGGCTCCATACAAATAAGATAAATTAGTTTTAAAATTTTACAAGAATATCTATGGAGATTTAGATTTGGCTAAGAAAGCTATTATATACATGGAAGAATCCACAACCTGTAAGAGCTCTTCATGGGAAATAGTGTGATAGATCAGAAAGAGCATGAACTTTTGAGTCACTCAGAACTTGAATTCCAGCCTTGCCATTGTTCTAGTTGTGTTATCCGAAATAAGCCATTTAAAAGACCTGAGTACATTGTATACATTGAGAATTGCAGGATTATTATGAGAAATGTATAAGAAATGTAAAGTCCCAAGGGCTGTATCTGACATATAGTAGGTATTCAATCAATAGTAAGTGTACTGAACCACTTTGCAGAGTTGTTTAAATAAGTTAATTTTCAATAAGGTCATTAATATGTGAGAGTTTCTTTCCTTTTTCACAGATTCTAATCCTAAAACAATCACTATTTTTGTGTCATCACCATCAACCCTCAAATATTTACCAGTTCTGAGCCAAATGTGAGCGAACAACCTATGATTTAGAATAGCTTTTAGGCCAGGCACAGTGGCTTACGCCTGTAATCCCAGCACTTTGGGAGGCCGATGCAGGCAGATCACCTGAGGTCAGGAGTTCGAGATTAGTCTAGACAACATGGCAAAACCCCGTCTCTACTAAAAATATAAAAATTAGCCAGGTGTGGTGGCACATGTCTGTAGTTCCAGCTTCTTGGGAGGCTGAGGCAGGAGAATCAATTGAACCCTGGAGGTGGAGGAGATGGAGCCACTGCACTCTAGCCTGGGCAACAGAGCGAGACTCTGTCTCAGAAACAAACAACAAAAAATAGAGTAGCTTTTACAAGACCACACCAAACATGAAAAGTCAACTATGCAGGAAGAATATGTATTGGTCATTAGTTAATGACAGAGCATCACTTACACTGAGGTTACTGGGAAGATCATTCCAAACATTTCCCAAAGAATGTTCCAATCAATATTGTCCCTATAAGATTCTCCTTACTAATGATGTTTTGTGGTCAAACAAGCTTGGGAAATATTGTATATGATTTTTTTTTTTTTTTTTTTTTTTTTTTTTTTTTGAGACGGAGTCTCTCACTGTCGCCTAGGCTGGAGTGCAGTGGCATGATCTCTGCTGACTGCAAGCTCCGCCTCCCGGGTTCATGCCATTCTCCTGCCTCAGCCCCTCGAGTAGCTGGCACTACAGGCACCCTCCACCATGCCTGGCTAATTTTTTTGTATTTTTAGTAGAGATGGGGTTTCACCGTGTTTGCCAGGATGGTCTCAATCTCCTAATCTGTGATCCGCCCACCTTGGCCTCCCAAAGTGCTGAGATTACAGGCGTGAACCATTTCACACAAAAGTGTAGAAATCACTTTTACAGTGATTTCTAATGGACATGAACCTACCAAAAGCTAGAAGGTCCACAGCAAAATGACGTATTTAATTTTATTAGCAAGCATTATCTAAACCTGTTGAATTTTAGAATGCTTTTTTCATACAACAACTATCACCTCTTGAAGGATACCTGGAATAGGTTTTCCTACACCTATACCTACATGTCAGGTAAGTCTGAAACATTAACAAATACATGTGTTTAGTAGGTTCCCATATGTTTGAAATCTCCACTAAGGACATTTTATTTCTCTTCCTCCTGACTTTGTATGCTATTGAGAAATGGTCAGAGAGTAATCTTCCTCCCTCCCTTTCTTCTTTTCTTTCTCTCATTTTTTTCTCCCTAAAAGAGAATAGTCAAAAAATCCATACATATTTATTGAGCCTCTCTGATGTGCTAGTTGCTGTGAAATACAAGAACATGAAAGATTCAGCAGCCTGGACCCAGGAAGGAGCCATAATAACCTGCTGAGAAAATCAGACACATGATCAGCTGCTGCCTAGAGACAGTGTAAGGTAGAATATAAATCATTCAGTCTGGGAGTGCTACTGTAGTCTGAGCAGGGAGAGGGAGGTATGGACTGTAGCTCAGTGTGCTGGGTTTCAGGAAGAAGGTGAACTTGGATGTAGGTCTTCAAGGAAGACTGGTTTGAATGGCTGTGGGAGGAGGGAGTCAGCTGGCATTGTTTTCAGGTATAAGAAATGTCTGCAGTCTGAATAAAGGTTGTTATATGTGGGCAGTAAATGGGCTGGGTGGAGTAGACACATTCCAGGGAGGAGAAGGGAAATAGAGTTGAACACTTAAATGTGTGGTCTTGAACTAATGGATATTGTGGGAATTGGATAAGTGCACTGGTAGCCCAAGAGGATAGAATGGAGAAGATAGAAGGATGGAGACTAAGGAGCTATTGTGGTAGTCCAGATGCAGTGACAAGCAAAGAGTTGTGGAGGCATCCACTTTAGTGGTCTATGATGACAGTTACAAGCAATAGAAAGAGTATGACATTGGGAACAGAAGTTCAAATGCTGGCTCTTCATCTTAGCAACCATGTGGCAAATTTGGGCAAATTAATTTCTCTGTACCTCAGTTTTCTTTTTTGTAAAATAGGGCTAAAAACACATTCCCTAGAAGGTGGCCTCCAGGCCATTTTCCCACACTTTATTTGAATGTTAAAACTAACTTTAATCTAAAAGTCATATATTCATATCCCTATCTTTTTGGGGGGTTCAGTTCAACTTAAATGTGTTATTTGTTAAAAACTTTTATTTATCATCTATTACATGTAACATATAAGAGCTGCTTTTAATAGTAATTCATCTTATCCCTATCTTTTTTAAAAATACAGTCAAAATTAACAAAACAATCTTGTATTTTTGATACTAGTAGTGGTATCACTACTACTACAGGTACAAGGGCTCTTGTACCTCTCTGGAAAGTAATATAATTAGCAACAGTATTGATGGTATCTGCTACTTTAGCTTATTTAAACTGTAGTCATTAAGGTAAGCAAGAGGAAGAAGGCATGTTATTTATGTGTTTTTCATCCTGAAGATGAGCTTTTGGAAGCATATGTTATTCCACAGCAATCTGGATAGGTCTTGCCATGCCCTGATCTTGTAAGCCCAAATTTTATTTTGAATACTCCAGTTTTACACTTAAATGATAGCTCCTTGATGAAAGAAAAACAATTGCCTAACAATTTTCTTCCAATTGTCTGAAAACATAATGGGTGTACATACACCTACACATACACACACATATAATCTCTAGGGCATATTTACTAGATAGTATTATTTAATGTGTAGACATTTTAAATTATGATAATTAAGACAAAAATATGAGTAGCAGGTTTTTGATTTGAGACAAATTTGAGATTTACTAAAATTAATTATTGTATGTGTGTCCTTCAGATGACTTCATATTTTCATTATATATCTTCACTCTTGAAGTATAACTCTTGAATTGTTGAATTAAGTTTTATGAATTAAGTTTTTTTTGACCAGGCATGGTAGCTCATGCTTGTAATCCCAGCACTTTGGGAGGCCGAGGTGGGTGGATCACTTGAGGCCAGGAATTTGAGACCAGCCTGGTCATCATAGCAAAACCCCATCTCTGCTAAATCTAATCTTGTGCCTCAGGTGAGGCACAAGACTCACTTGAACCTGAGAGGCAGAGGTTGCAGTGGCTCAAGTCGCGCCACTGCCCTCCAGCCTTGGGGACAGAGTGAGATTCTGTCTCAAAAGAAAAAAATTGTTTTTCCATTTTTACCAACACCACTATTCACAATTCATCCACTATTTCACTAGGAATTATTAATTGAGTTTACATAAACTTTGGCCACAAATTTATTCAATGAAGAAGCTTCTGGATATTTAGGTTCTACATGCTAATTTCAATCAGTATATTTTGTTTTTCAAATTTGTTCTTGGTGACCCAACAATTATACCTGTCCACCTTGAAAGTGTCTTTCTTCATCACCTTCAAGGCCCCAGCTAACCAGACCTTTGAAAACAAGTAAACAGTAGAGAATTTCAACTTCTGTGAAGATCACTGTCTTCTTTTGAAGCCCCAGACTCTACTCATACAGGGTTTTGGGGAAGATTAAATGAAATGAAGCAGTGGCTTACAAAGTTTATTGACAGTAAACTACAGTAAAATTTATATTTTATACTATGACCTGGTAGATTTGCTTAAAGTAAGAGATGCTCACTTTTGAAGACATGTGGATACTGACTTTCAGTAATATATAAAAAAAAGTATGAAAAGGTTTTATACCTATATTTATTTTTAAAAGGTAGAGAAGAGCAGTGGAGTCCTATTTAAAGAAACTCTTGTGTTTTATAAATAATAGTCACGGCAAAATTTGTTTATAGTCTTTAACAAACCATGCATTTCAGTATAAATTAAACCAATAAAAAATGATACATATACAATATAATGGAAATGTATATATCAGAACAGTATATACCATACACACAAGAGTAATTATATATTCAATCCAATACAGAGAATTGAAACATAATTTAACATGAAATAATATTTATCCTTACTATGTATGATTCACTCTGATGTTTTCTATTTTATTTAATTTTTAAAATATTGTGACCCACTAAATTGATTTTGAAATCTACCAATTGGTTTGAAAACACTGAGGTACGAAATTACCTCACCTAATAAATGTTAGTTTTGTTTCCCTCTTCTCTCTTCCTCCCTTTTTATAATTAAAAAAAGAAAATCCCTCTACTTCTCTACTTCACGTGAGAGTAGAACACATAAAAAGATTTGCGCTAACCACTGTGCATATTTTTTGAAGTCATTTCTCCATAATGTGTGAGTTTTCTCAGGGTACTACAAGTTTACCAACAGAACACATAAAGCAGCTGTCACACACTGAAATGCCTATAGGAGCCAGATAGACCATGTGAATGAATGAATGGGATGGTTGGTGGGCACTCTTGGTGCAGTGGCTAGAACTGTAGAGGGTAGGAGAAGAACACTATATATCCTAAGCATTTCATTGGCAAATGAACTGAAGGACACCTTTCCATCTGGCCCTCATTTTCCTAGATCTTTTCTCCCTTCCTCTGTCAATCCTTCCTACATAGCCTATGTTCCCAAAGCACCTCTTGTATTAGAACAATAATTATTATGATATCTCCCCTTAATCAAGACCTTATACTAGATTTTTAATGTCTTTAAGTTCTCCCCCAAACTTCAGTTCATCTATTCGAAGTCCCTATAAAATCTACCTCCTTAAACCTGTCTGCCCCTATTATCCCCTGTGGTTGACCCCCACCTCCATCTCTATCTTTTGTCAGCAAGTTTCCTCAGAGTCCCCTCTCTGCATACTTGTTCATGCTGGGTTATTTGTTTTTGCCACTTGGTCATCTAGAGCTTTTTCCCTCTTTCCCTCCTTCTATTCAATTTCTGTCATTCACTGCTGTACAAAGGAGGGGCAGGAAGGCCCTCCAGGGTGGAGGGAATCAGTCTTGAGATAGCTGAGAGATTCAAGGTGATGAGTCCCAAAGTTGAAGAGAATCCACATACTTCATCTGTTTTTGTTTTACCTAGCAAGGAGCCTTTTCTGTAGACAAAGTTGGGAAACTAGAGGTTATGACATGATTCATCGTTGCCTACTTACACTTTAGCTTGATTCATCTCTTCTCAACAAATACTTGTTGAACCCCACCAGTAATACCAGAAGCTTGGTATTCTATGAGGTGCTCAACTTACAAAGCTTAGTTCAGAAGAATTCTGACTTCAAGGCTCCTACCATCTAGAGGCAAACAACTAACAAATGAACAAATGCGGTGATTTCAAAAGAAATTAAGATGTGCTGTGGTAGAGGCATGCACAGGTCAGAATAGTTCAGAAGATCCAGCAAGGCTTCCTGGGGAGGATATCCACGCCCCCCTCTACCCACCTGGTAGTTCATGATCAGAGTTTGCAAGCTTGGCTGTGATAGAGGCAATAGTGTGTGAATCACAGAAAGAGTGGATCTGGTGACTCAGACATGGCAAGAACCAGCTCATGGCACTAGGCTGCAGGCACACCATGCACAAAACAGTCTTTTCTTTCCCCAGTTCTCCAAATTCTCTAAAGTGGAAACCTAGGAGTGAGGGTGAGAAGGAGGTAGGGAGCTACAGCCACTGGAGCAAAGGATGAAAGAATGGGCATGAGTCTCTAAAAGTGCAGAAACTCAACTGACTGGATGCTGAGACAATGTTTAAAAAGGATTTTTGTTGTTGTTGTTGTTGCTGTTGTTTTATACTTTAAGTTCTAGGGTACATGTGCACAACGTGCAGGTTTGTTACATATGTATACATGTGCCATGTTGGTGTGCTGCACCCGTTAACCCATCATTTACATTAGGTATATCTCCTAATGCTATTCCTCCCTCCTCCCCACTCCCCACAATAGGACCTGGCGTGTGATGTTCCCCTTCTTGTGTCTAAGTGACCTCACTGTTCAATTCCCACCTATGAGTGAGAACATGCAGTATTTGGTTTTCTGTTCTTGTGATAGTTTGCTGAGAATGATGGTTTCCAGCTGCATCTATGTCCCTACAAAGGACATGAACTCATCCTTTTTATGGCTGCATAGTATTCCATGGTGTATATGTGCCACATTTTCTTAATCCAATCTGTCACTGATGGACATTTGGGTTGATTCCAAGTCTTTGCTATTGTGAATAGTGCCGCAATAAATGCACGTGTGCATGTGTCTTTATAGCAGCATGACTTATAATCCTTTGGGTATATCCCCAGTAATGAGATGGCTGGGTCAAATGGTATTTCTAGTTCTAGATCCTTGAGGAATCGCCATACTGTTTTCCACAATGGTTGAACTAGTTTACAGTCCCACCAACAGTGTAAAAGTGTTCCTATTTCTCCACATCTTCTCCAGCACCTGTTGTTTCCTGATTTTTTAATGATTGCCCTTCTAACTGGTGTGAGATGGTATCTCATTGTTGTTTTGATTTGCATTTCTCTGATGGCGAGTGATGGCGAGCATTTTTTCATGTGTCTGTTGGCTGTATGAATGTCTTCTTTTGAGAAGTGTCTGTTCATATCCTTTGCCCACTTTTTGATGGGGGTGTTTGTTTTTTTCTTGTAAATTTGATTGAGTTCTTTATAGGTTCTGGATATTAGCCCTTTGTCAGATGAGTAGATTGCAAAAATCTTCTCTCATTCTATAGTTGTTGTTACTTTAAGTTCTGGGATACATGTGCAGAACGTGCAGGTTTGTTACATAGGTATACATGTGCCATGGTGGTTTGCTGCACCTATCAACCTGTCATCTAGCTTTTAAGCCCCACATGCATTAGGTATGTGTCTTAATGTTCTCCCTCCCCTTGCTCCCCCACCCCCCCACCAGGCCCTGGTGTGTGATGTTCCCCTCCCTGTGTCCATGTGTTCTCATTGTTCAACTCCCACTTATGAGTGAGAACGTGCAGTGTTTCGTTTTCTGTTCCTGTGTTAGTTTGCTGAGAATGATGGCTTCCAGCTTCATCATGTGCCTTCAAAGGACATAAATTCATTCTTGTTTATGGCTGCATAGTATTCCACGGTGTATATGTCCCACATTAAAAATGACTTTTTAAAGTGGCAACTGTGGGAGGCAAAGGAGAAAAAAACAGGAGCTGCCAGATAAGGGAGTGAAGAGAACTCAGCACTTTGAGAATTCTGTTACATTTTGCAGCTTGAATTCTTCACTTTTTGCTCCCATTATCTGCTTCTTTTTCCTCTCCATGAGCTAGGCCCTGTGGGCCCTGGATCCTGCTCTCTTTGCAGGGCAAAGGATGGTTAGAAATGAATTCATTAAGGTGAGAAACCATTGCTAGTATAGTTCTCTTTCCCGGAAAGCTGGCACTTAACTTTAACCTGTTTGGTTAGATCCAGCTGTGCTTCCCCCATTTCTTTTTGCAGAAACAAGGCTGGCAGATCCCTGTTCCTGTTAATCCTTGAGAGGACCAAATGCTGTGTTATGCTGGGGCAGTGAGGGACCTTACAAACACAGAAATTTAAGAGAACAGTTTTTGGAGCAAGGCAGTCCTTGTTTCCAAATCTGAGCTTTGTCACTGACTAACTAGCTTGAGACCTCATAAAAGCGAATTAACCTAGCTTGTTTTCTAATTTATAAAATGGAGAAAGCAGTACCTATATCACAGTATGGTTTTGAAAATTATTTAAATAGGACTACGTATGTAAAGCGTGCCTGAAAAATAGCAAGTGGTCCCAAAGTCACTATGATGATGAATTTTATATGCAGGCACCTAGAGCATGTTAGGATTTTTGGGATCGTTCCCAGCTCACACTGAAGCTTCACTCTTCTCCAACAGTCTGTTATCCAACACTGGATAACTGAGATAGTCTTCTCAGCATTTATCAATGTGGTTAGGAACAGTGATCTTGGAAAGCATTCTCAAATTATTTATCTAAGTAAACAAGCAAACCTTTTTATCCCAGACATCCTAAATCTCTGTAGCTTGTCTTTGCTGATTTGGTCAGAATAGCTCAGATGGTAGGAAGGGCTTTCCGGGTGGAAAAAAAATAAATTAGCAGTCTGGAAAACAAAAGACCTCTGGCTTAAGAGAGTCTCTAAAACAGCCTGATCAGCCTGTGTATTTTGCCATATTATCTAGCATTAGCAGTGGACTGGGAAAAATCCAGGGTTCCTTGTAGAGATAGAGACTGGCAAATATTACGTTTGATGCATGAGAACCAAATCAGAAGTTAACTCTTTAAGTCATTAAATCACTAAACAGTCTATCACAATTATGTGTTTATTACTAGACTGAATTTCTCTGGGGCTGGGACCATATTGAATTCATTTTTTTGATCTTTGGTGCTAAACACTGGCTGTCATATACTAGGTATCCAGTAAATGTTTGTTGAATTGAACTGAAAAAGCATGAAACATTTCCCCGGTTAAGGCTTCTATTCTATAATATTTCCAAAGTTTCTAACGCATCTGAGAATCAATAACTGGACTGTTAGAGGAATACGGATATGGTCCAGGGAGCTACAAACTTCATGCTCTGAGATGTTACATGTTTAGTGTAACTTTTGTGCCAGGGGAGAGAAATCCCTAAGAGAGTGACTCTGTTCTCCATACCCACCTACCCCCAGTGTCCTATAGAGCCTTTCATTCTCCAGAGGCCTATGATGACTATTACATTTATTTGTTGATATATCTATTGCCTTGTCTTCCTTATAGGTACAGAGTCCATACGTCTTAATTGGCCTGGAACTTCCCAGGTCTATGTCTGTTATACCAGTGTAATTATGAATAGCATTGCCCTTCATTCTAAAAAGTGTTCTGGTTTGAATGCTAAATCATCTAGACACCCTACTTATGAGAGGGTTCACTGTACATCATTTAGTTGCCCAACTCCCCTCGCCTTGGAAATCTGAGTACTACCCTCTACTGGGGGCTTTCCTCTATGGAGGCAGCTCTCTCAATCACAGCATTCAGGAGGTGTGAGCCCACTCCCAAAAGAACAGACAGCTATCTACAGAGAGGCTCTTGGTGGAAGAAAAAAATAATCACTTCAGTAAGTTTAAGTCTTCCCTTTAAACTTGGGTCTCTTGCACATAAGAAACAACAAAGAATCTCTAATAACTGCATCCCTAAATATACTGAAATCTAGAAGACATGCCCATTTGAAAACTCTAATCTAGTCATTAAAGCTTCTCAGGTTTAACTGCACCTTAATAATGTAGCTTATTTTGTCAAGATCAGTTAAGGCCCTGTAATGTGATTTGGAATAAATGGACAGACAGAAATTAAAATGTGCTGGACAAGGTAATCAGAAATCTCACTTCATTCAGTCAATAACAATGGCAATTCAGCGGGTTCCTTTTACTACTGGGGTGTAATTGTGCTTGGCTTTAATTTCTTGTAATGATGGAACAAATTAAATTACTTCATACTTTCAGGAACATTTGGCTACATCATGTTTTGGCGCTTCCATAAACCCCACTGGAAATTAAATCAGCTCTGTGGTTGCTCATTCTCCCTCTTTAGTGCCATGTCTGCCTCCTGTCAGCAAAATGGTAATATTGTCTACCTTAATCCACCTGATGCAGTTGAGTTAAAAGAAATTACCTCTCCCACCTCTCTCCTTTCAAATCTCCCTATTTGTAGCTATCAAATTTTGGCATGCCTGCTGGAACACAGTCTTGTTAAAACAAGCACAGTAATTCTCTCATGAGACTTTAGGACTCCCTCTACGACAAGGTCAGAATGTACTGTGATTCAAATTTAGATGAGGATATGAGTTGGTAAGAACACGAAGAGCATCAGACAGTTTTCAGGACTCCCACTACTTATTTTGTGCTATCAGTTTTTCCTTTCCCAAATTGCAGGTGGAGATGCAAGCTTTGAGGCTAGAAATCTATTGCTATATGCCATTAAAATTAATTAGCCTAGCACATTTTATCTTTAGGCCCTTACCTAGTGCAGGTAAAATATTCTAGCACAAAATAACACAACTTTGCCGGGCGCGGTGGCTCACGCCTGTAATCCCATCACTTTGGGAGGCCGAGGCGGGTGGATCACGAGGTCAGGAGATGGAGACCGTCCTGGCTAACACGGTGAAACCCCGTCTCTACTAAAAATACAAAAAATTAGCCAGGCGTGGTGGCGGGCACCTGTAGTCCCAGCTACTCCGGAGGCTGTGGCAGGAGAATAGCGTGAACCTGGGAGGCGGAGCTTGTAGTGAGCCGAGATCGTGCCACTGCACTCTAGCCTGGGCAACAGAGAGAAACTGTGTCTCAGAAATAAATAAATAAATAACACAACTTTCCTGAACACTGTAGCTACTAAGTTCATATGGTAAAAGATTATACTACATATTACCTTGCAAATACTGTTGCAGACTGATATTAAATATTTAAAATGTATGCAGTATTAATAGGCAACATTGTGGCCGAGATTGCTAACTGTCCCCTAATATTGATGCTTTTCTTCATCCATTGTTTTCAAATACCAATTTTCATGTAAACATGTGACTGCCCAAAGTAGAGAAAATTCACAGCCTCCTTGGTTGCCAGGTGTTGCCATATAACTAAGTTTTGGTGTATGACTTGGTAGTAGAAGTGTTATGTAGATGTTATGTAGATATGCTAGAAACTTAAAAGACATTTGTCATCTATCTTTTTATCTGCCTGTATTTATTGTTTTCTCTTTCCTACTGGCTAGAATGTGAAGTTGATGGCTGGAGTTGGAGCAGCCATATTGGATGGTGGGTTGAATTTAGCAACAGAGGCCACACCTCATAGTGCAATAACATGGAAAGAGCATGTGTCCTTGAAAACTGTACTGGATAGAGTTGCCATCTTAACTTTGGACTGCCTACTTTCAGATTTTACACAAAAGAGAAGTATCTATCTTGCTGAAGCCACTTCTATTTTAAATCTCTCTATTTACTGCTGAATAAAATCCCAACTAGTGAAAACACCAATAACAAAAAATTCATATTCACTCATGATATAGGACTATACCATAGTCTTTTTTGTGTCATATATCTGTTCATTCACTATTTTTGCTTTGATGTTCAATAAATATCTCAAATTTAATATATCTATAAAAATTTTTAAATTTTGAATTCAGGAGTACATGTGCAGGTTAGTCATATAGGTAAATTGCATGTCATGGAGTGCTGGTGTACAGATTATTCTACACCGAGGTAATAAGCACAGTACCCCTATAGCTTAGTCTTAAGAAGTAGTATGTTCACATAGACCAGACTGAGATTTGGATGTTGGATGACTTTCTTCCAGCTTACTCTGATTTGAATATATTGTGTGGTAGTAGATGGCTAAACCACTTGCTCCAAAACTATCTGAAAATGCTTTTTAGAAAACATGCCAAACAAAACTACAAGAATTACCCTGGAGCTTCCCTGAGGCTTCAGATATTTGTCTTCCCTGCCCTACTTGGAAATCACTCCAGCCTGGAAGACACTGTGATGAACCAAAAAATGGTCTCCCTACCATGAAGAGTAACACTGTTTCCATTGCTGAGAGGCTCTCCTTCCCGCAGACACTCTCCCTCACTCATTAGACACTTGAGTGATAAGGATGTTCATATATTTATTCATGTTTCTATCATTTAGACAGTTGAATGTTACGAATGTTCATATATTTCTTCTTATTCAATAGTTTCACAAGAACACTATTCTTGTAAAGTCATTAAAAACTGGAGGGCCTTTTCATAATTATTTATTTCCATGATTTGTCATCTAAAGTCAATGTTCTCTCCTCCTGTCAATCTAATAGCTTTAAAGCTAAGTTCTGGTGGGTCCAAGACATGCCTGAAAGGCTTATCAAATGACATACTGCAGTCATATGGTCGGAGCACAAACACTTCTGAATGTACAATATTTTAAAGCAAAACAGTTTATGTGTAAGCTCTACGATGTTACAGACCATGGCTTTCTTATTTATTACCAAATCCCCAGCTCCTAGAACAGTGCCCCTCAATATAAATCTGTCAAATGAATAAATGAAGAGTTTGCCTGCAGTAGTAAACTTGTTATTTGCACACACTTGAGGCCCACCTCTATGTGGACATTGTCAATGAGTCAGCTTTGTGGATGTCTTTGCAGGACTATCTGTATAACATCCACCACAGTTACCAGGGAACCCAATTTTCATAAATTGCTCCAGCATCACACCCCCTCTTACAGAGATTCTTCCTGTCCATTCTAATCCCTGACACATTGTCATCCTCACTCGGATTCCCCGATGCATAGAAATACTGTTTTTTGTTTTGTTTTGTTTTGTTTTTGAGACGGAGTCTCGCTCTGTCGTCCAGGCTGCAGTGCAGTGGCCGGATCTCAGCTTACTGCAAGCTCCGCCTCCCGGGTTTACGCCATTCTCCTGCCTCAGCCTCCCGAGTAGCTGGGACTGCAGGCGCCCGCCACCTCGCCCGGCTAGTTTTTTGTATTTTTTAGTAGAGACGGGGTTTCACCGTGTTAGCCAGGATGGTCTCGATCTCCTGACCTTGTGATCCGCCCGTCTCGGCCTCCCAAAGTGCTGGGATTACAGGCTTGAGCCACCGCGCCCAGCCAGAAATACTGTTAAACATACTTAGGTAGACAGGGATAGGCATGCCCAAACTCAATTCCTTTGGGGAAAAAACATGCAACTTTCAGAAATGTGTTAGCTATCTGCACAGATTATGAAACAGAAATATCAATTATCTGTTCACAGCAGTGAAAGCCTGCATATTTTTTTTTTAAGATAGCAAGTATAAAATGGCTATAAGTACCATATTGAGTAGATACCTACCACTACCTATTTCAGTGAAGGGATGGTTGTGTTGCAGGGTCAGAATGATTACTAACTGGTTGACACTCCCTCCAGGACTAAAGGCAGCATCACCAGTGTGCACTCTACTTCTCTACTGCTTACTGTTAAAGAGCAAGGCAATGGCATTATCTAAGCAGGAACTACTTCAATCTTTCAAAACCTGGAATTTGCTGATCACAAGAAGAAAAACAGTATAAAAATACAGAAAGACAAGATTCTCTGGCTGTCCTAATGAATGCTAGCTAATTATAATAGCATGGATAAGACACATAACCAAACATAAAAGATCTATTAATTAAGGGGAATCTCTATTTGTATTAACTCATCTATTTTCTCTAAAACCAGTATTTAGTTATCTCCTATACATTGGCATTTTGTCTATATTTGCAAAATTCAAAATGTTAGTGATGTGACTTTTTTCCCTCAGACATCTGAGCTATCCTTCAACTAATAGTTGAGCTGTTCTTCTGTAGCTCAGTATCTGAGTTAGAACTTGAAGGAAAAAGGTATAAATAAGTCATGCTACAAAATTCAAAGGCAATCAGATGTTTGAGACTATAGTTATACAGAAAAGTGTCCTTGTTCTTGGGAGGAATACATAGAGGAGTTTAGGGATGGAGGGCCATGACGTGTGCAGTTTTCTCTCAGGTGGTTCAGAGAAAAAGAAAATAATGTGTGTGTATGTACATGTGTGTGTATGTGCACATAGAGTGATACTGCAAACAAGGTGGAATGTTTACAATGAGTGAATGCATGTGGGGTTTTTTTTGCACTACCCATAAAGCTTTCCAGTGTGTCTGAAATAACTTCCAAATAAAACTTTTTAAAAAAGCAATCAAAACAGTGGCAATGAATAATTCAATTATTTCATATTTGAGCTGTCTTTCCTGCCACCCCTACCCCCTATAACACTACATACATACATAGACTCACATAAGTGACACTTACTGTACTTTTTTGCCTATGTAATGAGTGTTGGCGAAGTATGTGAGTGGGAAATTCAGCCTTCTGCATTCAAGATCTAAGTAATTCTAAGAGACCTTTTAGATAATGATTTGACTTAAGACAACAATTTTGAGGTTATAATATGACGTCCTTTCTTATAAACAGAACTGCCCTTTTGTCCTTTCAGATTTGATTGAAAATGGCCCATGGAGTACAACCACCTGGGAACACATCCTTGAGAAAGACAGTTGAGGCTTATTGCCTAAACCACAGGCTACTGAAAACTTGGCCAAAGGCGACTACTCTAGACTGGTGACTTCAAAAGTGCTGATGAATACAGTGAACCGTGAAAGATGCACGATTTGTTTTGAACATTTTACCATGATTGATGACCCATATTTGGCAAGTTAGTTCACTCCCAGTGGAGATGAAAGTTTCACTGCCTTCTTTCTTTCAACATTCTTGTTGAGACAGATTTCACTTTTATTGGCCAAAGTACTAACAAATCACCTGCATTTGCAGCATAATGAATTCATTAGCAACACTGTGGATCAATGCTGTACATAATATTCCTGAGTCAACATTAACTCTTAATTAAATTTCCATAGTATAGTGCCTCTGGAAATTTTCCTTCAGGCTACTAAACTTCAAGCCAACAGTCTAAGTGTTAATCAGTAATCACGTTAGTAACTTTTTGAGATGGGTCAGGGCCAGGACCAGAGTCAGTGATCCATCATGAATGGCAGGTTTTAAAATGAATATATGTGATCAAAAATACCCATAAATTGACTCAAAGCTTTCTATCCTTCGGGTTATTCTAACACTCAGTGTATCAGCCTTCTGAGCAAGCCAATTTTTTATTGCCTTAAAAAGTCTAAAAGAAAAGATAAAAACAGAGATAATCAGTTTTGTTTGGCAATGGCAGGGGTGTGGGAAATGAAAAAGAAGAAAGTTAAAGATGAGTGAAAATAGGATGGTCTTGGCACTTTAGTGTGAAACTGAAGTACTTATTTAAACTGATGAATATTGTACAGAAATATACAAAGAGCAGTGAGGGGCTAAGAACCTAATTCCAAGGTAACTACAAGGAAAAGATTTATTGATCTGGGTCGTGCCAAAATTCAAGAGTTTGACTGTTGTCATTGTTGCTGTTGTTATTAAGTTTTAAAAAATGAGAAAAAACCATAAGTTTTTCTATTGTACTTACCAGGAAAGGGAGAAGGAGGGTGACATGGAGGGGGCAGAGGGAAAGAGAGAGATAAAGACACTGACAAAGTCTGGAAAAAGATACAAATTCAGATTTAAGATCCCAAAATATGCTACATTTCTGCCCCCTTCAAAATATTAAACTTTGCTAAAATACACTGGAATTTTTTTTTATTGTTTATTTTTTACATCAACTAGCAGTCCAATTAGGCAAGATGACATTCTCATCCTTGGTACTCTTTCAGGTGAGCTCTGTGGGCTCCCATCAGAAAGTTCTAGCCAACCAAGCTCTCACTGGGCCACTTTGTGCTCAGTAGACTGCATAGTCTCCTAAAATAAACCACGCAGCCCTGATGCTGGTCCTGCCAAAGTGTGTTTTGCTGTCATGTCCTATAGGCTACCCGTTTCCCAGTGATTTATCATAATAAACCAAATGGGAATGAAATACCCAGAAATATGCCATAAATCTACTAGTGGTGAATTTTCAATATTCTGCACACCATGCTAATTTGTTAATTCAGTTGGATCTCTATTAATCCTCTCTAAAATGTCATTAAACCATCTGTTTTGACTTGTTAATCAAACAACTTTAAAAAATGTATTTAGAGTATAAGTAACCCTTGAATTAATGCACCCATAAGTAATAATCCCCTCTCCAACTTTAGATTTATTTTTAAGCTCTAGCTTTTTTTCTACCATTCCAACAAATAGCCTGACTTCCAAAAGTAAGAATCACTTCAGTTGTAGAAATGTCCAGAGGGTGCCCTACTTTCAAAACAGGAAGCAAATTGATCCAGCAGTCCCACTTCTTGGTATATAGCCAAAATAACTGAAATTTGGATCTTGAAGAGATATTTTCACTGCAGCATATTCGTAATAGCTAAGATACAGAAGCAACCTAAATGTCCATCAACAGATGAATGGACAAAGGAAATGTGGTATATACATACAATGAAATATTATTCAGCCCTAAAAAAGGAAGGAAATCCTGTCATTTACAACAAGTTGGATGGAACTGGAGGACATCATGCTAAGTGGAATAAACCAGACACAGAAAGACAAATACTGCATGTATCACTTACATGTATAATCCAAAATAGTCAAACTGATGAAACTATAAAGTAGAATGGTGGTTGCCAGGAGCTGGGGGAAGATGGAAATTGGTAGATGTGATCAAGGGTTACCAAGTTTTAGTCTTGCAAAATAAGTTCTGGAGAGCTGCTGTATAACATAAGTATACAATCAACAATACTATATTGTATACTTAGAAATTTGGTAAAAGGGTGGGTGTTATATTAAGTGTTCTTAGCATGAAAGGAAAACAAAACAAAACAAAACCAAAAGGTGGGAGGAAACTTTTGGAGGCAATAAATAAGTTTATGACATTGATTGTAATGGTGGTTTTAGGGTGTGTACCTATCTCCAAACATCTTGCAGAATAAACATCTTAAATCTAAAGTTTCCTCGGGAAAGAAGATGAGAAAATAATTGTCAAGACACTGTACACCAATAAAATAGTCAAGGAGTACAGTGAAAACTTAGGAATCCCGTTTCTTCCTTTGACTCACACTGTTTGATCATATCATTCAAGTCAGCATTTGGAAGTTACTGAGACATTTCAACATAAGATTGTCCTTATGATCTATGATTTGGGACTCTCTTATAAGAAAGTCCATTTTATACCAATTTGTTTTGTTCCTTGGTAAATAGACCTTTTTAAATTGGATCTAAGAATTAATATTCTTATCTCATAAAGAAGACCAAAAGGATCCAAGTAGATGGAGTTCAAAGGTAGTCCCCATTAAAGCATTTTTACCTTAAGCAAAGATGTCCCAATTTTTCGTGCTTGTTTTTCAGATGCTGTTCTAAAAAAAATGTACCTTATTCCTTCTACTAAAAGAAAACCTATCAATTCATTGATTCATTGAACAAATACTTATTGAACATGTAGTATGTACTAAACACTGGGTAAGATTCCAGATATGCAAAGAGGAATAAGTAAATCCCTGCCCTTAAGAAAACTCACAGTCTGGTCAAGCTAACAAACAATTCTAGAGCAACTGTGTGATAAGGGCTCTGACAGCACATGCAGGAATGCAGAGAGAGGCACCCTTGGTCTCGGAGGGGCTTCCCAGAGTGGGTGATTTTTGATGTGTCACAAAAGGAGGAGCTATTAGGGCACAGAGAAGAGCAAGAGTGAAGTGCAGAAAGGAGTGAATAGATGGGGAGGGGACCCAGGCAAAGAGAATGACATAGGCAAAGGTGCAACGTCATGGGAACACAGTACATTTGGAAGCCTGTCCACCATTTGTTACAGCAGAGAGTGCATGTGTGGGTGCAGATGAGGCTGCAGAGATGGGCTGGAGAGGATTATGAGAGATGAATGACTAGCAAAGGAGGTTGGTCATGTCCTTATGTGGTGGGGGACCATAGAAAGATTTTTATTTGTAAGACATGGGTTCTTCTTCATTCTATGGCAAACAGCAGATACTATGGTCTGAATGTTTGTGTCCCTCCCCACATTCATATGAGGTGAAATCTCATCACCAACGTGATGGTATTAGGAGGTGGGGTCTTTGGGAGATAATTAGGTCATGAGGGCACAGCCCTCATAAGGGGATTAGTGGCTTATAAAGGAGGCCCAAGAGAGCTGCCTTGCCCCTTCCACCATGTGAGGACAAAGCCAGAGGCACTATGACCCAGGAAATGAGCCCTCACCAGATACCGAGTCTACCAGTGCCTTGACCTTGGACATTCTAGCCTCCAGAACTGTGAGAAATAAATTTCTGTTGTTTATCAGCTGCCCAGCTTATGATTTTTTATTTTATTTATTTATTCATTCATTCATTCATTCATTCATTCATTTATTCTTTTTGAGACAGAGGTTTGCTCTGTCACTCAGGCTGGATTTCAGTGGCATGATCTCAGATCACTGCAACCTCTCCTTCCCAAGTGCAAGTGATTTTAGTGCCTCAGCCTCCTGAGTTGCTGGGATTACAGGTGCTTGTGACCACACCTGGCTGATTTTTGTATTTTTAGTAGAGATTGGGTTTCATCATGTTACCCAGGCTCGTCTGAAACTCCTGACCTCAAGTGATCTGCCCACCTCAGCCTCCCAAAGTGCTGGCATTATAGGCATGAGCCACTGTGCCTAACTATGATATTTTGTTACAGCAGCTTGAATGGACTAAGACAGAAGAAAAAAATAGGTCTTCCTGGAGAGTGAGCTGAAAGAAAATAGCTGTAGGTTTCTAAAGAGAGAAAAAGATACATGTTTGACAGTATGTTTCAATTAGTACTTGTTTTGAAATTCAGTAAGTTATCGTATACCTTATTCCATTTCTAATCTATATGATGGCATTTCAATATTGATTAGGTTTCTGATACAATTTTTGGAGTCTGAATGTCACTGCATGGATGAATAAACCAAACAGATTGGATTCATATGGGTTTGCCAAATGACAAAGTTTTTTCCACGTAAGATTAGAGGAAAAACTGATTTCACTCAACTTCCTGCCTTATTTGTATTAGAACTAAAGTCAGTGCTGTTATCCCTTTGCATGTTCTTTTGTATTTAAAATCTGATACAGAATTGTGCTGTTACAGAAGAAATAATTTAATGCATTCTGCCCTCTTATTTCTCATGAGTTTTCATTTAAAAACAAAACAAAACAAAAGGACATGGATTTTTCTTTATTTCTAGACTTTATAAACTTTTTAGTTATTAAATAAACATGTGTTAATTTAGTAGGTAAAATATTGCATATATTAAAAGATACTTGGAGACTCTTATGTTGTCAGTTTTTCATGACTCAAAATTTATGAAAACCATCTAAGACTATCAAAATGAAGTGCAACTGTAGACCTTGAATTAACAAAACATGAACCACATTGACTTGAGGTCCAGGGCTTAAAACTGCCTATTTGAGCTCTAGGTTAAAAAGCATGTGTGAAATGCAAAGTCTGACATCTGTACAGCTGACTATTGTGAATTCTCAGTATCATTGTTCATAAGTAAAGCTTGCCCCTAAGCCATACGATAAGCATTCCCAGAGGATACAGATTTCATTTGATTTAACATGATTGTTGATATTGGTAGTGTATTTCACATGAACTTATGAAATCAATGTCTATACAGACAATTTAGACACTAAAACTTTCTAAAGTATTGTTTTGTTAGGGGCTAGATCTGAATTTTTTATTCATTTGTTCTTTTGTTCACTCATTTGTTAGTTCAGTTATTTACTCAAAAATGTATATTGAGCAATTTCTATATGGCAGACACTGACAGATGCTGGATTCAGTGATGTGCAAAGCATTCGTGGTTTCTATGCCCAAGGATCCTATCCTGTGGAATGTAGAGTCAAACAAAGAATGTCAACAACAAATGAAATTTTAATCTTATTAAGTTATGTGCAAAAATGTAACCCCTCCAAAAAAGACAATTTATTTCCCACTAAGGAATGAAGACAGCCCACTGAGGAAGATAAACATGTAAGCAAATGTAAAGCAAAATAATCAATAGGTAATGCCGTTTTTGAAAAAGAAGGGGCTTTAGGCAGGAAGTCCTGGGTTTGGATTTGGGTTTCAAATCTAGCTGTGTACTCTTGGGCCACATACCCAAGTCTTCTAAGCCTCAGTTTCCTCTTCTTTAAAGTTAGCCTAAAACTACCTCGCTCATCTAATGGTGTGAGAATTAGGTAAACAGCCAGATAGCTTATCAAATTGTAATTATTATAATTGTTATTTTCTTGAGTCATGAAAGTTTTCACACTGAAGGGAACATTTCAACTTGACCTGGAAGAGTAAGTAGTTTATCAGGAAGAAAGAATTTGTTAGGGTATTCCAGCGAGAAGGAACAAAATGTGCAAATTCAAGTAGTCAGAATCAAAACGGTTTCTTAAAGGAATGGCAAATAGATCAGTGCAGTTGGAGCATAATGTTATCTAAATAATCCGTTAGACCTTTTCTTTAACTGATAAAATAAAGCAAGCATTCCAAAAATCAATTTAAATCCGTCTTCCTCCTTACACCTCTCCATTCCCCATGCCATGGAAACACAGTTCTACCTCTTTTACAATGAGTTTTCAGTGTTAGGAGACTTGGTTCATCAAGATTAGCAAACTTCGCAGCATTAAACAAAAGAGAAAGACAACTTTACAGCAAATATGTTCCATGTGAAAGCATCTCCAGCAGGTTCAGAAGATGCAATGAAGAGACTAAAACTTGATATAGGGATATTTCGGTGGTGCTCGTACCAGCATCCTAACATTTTGTTCTACCTTAGTAAAATCTATCCCCTATTACTCACCCTATCTGTAGACTCTTTTATGGAACAAGAAGGTTTTTTTTTTTTTTTTTTTTTTCATCCAGTGGGGAAGCCCTCTTCTTCCCTGGGTGATTCCTGAGCCACCAGGAAAACAGCAGTCAACACAGCTAGTACTTGCAGGAAACCTCTCTTCTATGATGCTCCAAATGACTCACAGTTCCAGATGGCCTTGTCAGCCTTTATCCACATTCCACTCTTGGCACCATTAACCTGGTCTAGAGTGGTTGCAAAAAATAACTTTCCTTGTTATGAGGATCAGTGTTTTGAAAAATTAAAAATGTTATAAAATTAAAATGTTTATATTTGGAAATTATTTTCAAATATAAAAGGAGCCTGTCTTCATTATAGATTATTTGGAAAAAATGCAGAGGGGTGCAAAAGAAAAATGGAAACAAGCCATCTTTTTTCCCCCATAATTCTACCACTCAGAGGTAACTACTGTGAACACTTTGATGTATTTATTTCGAGTATTTTTAGAAAGTAGATCACTATAAGCGATTTCTGAAGTAGAATTACCAAGTCAGAAGGATAAACATTTTTATGTCTCTTAATGTGTATTGCCAGATAACTTTTAAGAAATATTACAGCAATTTCTACTTTTAGAAGTACTGCTTGAGAGTGATGTTACATGGTATTCTCACTAACATGTATACAATGTCATAAATATGTCAAAAAACAAAACTTTGCAACTATGTTATCTCCTTGTTTCAATTTGAACTTATTACAAGAGTGATCAATTTTTAAATTTAAATGTTATTTTTAGCAAAGTTACAGATGCAAATAGTTTAGAGAACTGAGTAGTACCACAAGGATTAAAAAAATAAATCTCCTGCACTGCATCGCCCACCCACAATACATACATGTATCTTCCACTCCCCAGAGGGTACCCATTTTCAGATATTTTAGCTGATTCGTTTGCTATACTCCACTCTCTCTCTAAATGATATAACTTTATGGTTACTTCTTTTTGTTTCTGAGATGGAGTCTCACTCTGTCACCCAGGCTGGAGTGCAGTGGCATGAACTCGACTCACTGCAACCCTGCCTCCTGGCTTCAAGCGATTCTCCTCCCTCAGCCTCCTAAGTAGCTGGGACTACAGGTGTGTGCCACCATGCCCAGCTAATTTTTTTTTTTTTTTAGTAGAGACCAGGTTTCACCATATTGACCAGGCTAGTGTCAAACTCCTGACCTCATGATCCGCTTGCCTCAGCCTCCCAAAGTGCTAGGATTACAGACGTGAGCCACCATGCTCGGCCTATGGTTACTTCTTAATAGTTCATTTTTTGGGTGTTGCTTATTGATACTTCATAGTGGAAGATAAGGATTTACCTTTGCAACACTTCACACTTCTCATCCCCCATCCTTCTAGTATATTATAGTTTTACTTAGGTCGATAGTCATTGTGTTTCCATGAGCAGAACCAAAGAAAAACTATAAGCAGCTAAACTATGTAACATACTCTGATTACGTTTTTTTTTTCCTTGTTGAAAATTCTTGTCTTTTGTTAGTTCCTTTGTCCATATATACCTATCACTAATTTAATCCAGACTTTCCCCATATTGCAAAACTCTAAATATGGCTCAAACACACCAAGAATTTTATTAAATTCATCTTCTTGAAGGAATCTCACCCAGAGGCCTCTTTGATCTGGATTGGTTATTCTCTATGTCTCTTGCTCAGCTGTCACTTTGGGATGTTCTTTCATTACTATCTCAAGGGTAATGCTTTTAGAGTTTATTCTCTTGTTTTTGTGAGCATATTTTCCAGTAGCTTCCTGAGTCAGTATGCATCAGAGATACACGTTTTAAAGGCTCGCACCTCTGAAATAATCTTTATTCCATGTTCCCTCTTGATCAATAGTTTGGCTGAGTATAGAATTCTTGATTGAGAATCATTTTCCTTCAGAATTTAAAAGGTACCATTTCATTCTTTTCTAGGTTTCAAAATGAATCTTAAGAAGTCTGATGCCCTTTTGATTTTTTATCCTTCTATATGATATGATAATGATCCTTAGAATAAGTCACAAGTCTCTTTTTTAATACTTTATATTATGGTAAATGCTCCAATTAATGAGTTCTGGAAATTTTTCTTCAATTTTGTCCTCCTGCAGTTTTCTGTTTTTTTTTTTCTACAATTTCTGATTTTAGATGTTAGATTTCCTAAACTGGTCCTCTGATTTCCCACTTTTTCTCCTGTATTTTCTACCTTTTTGTATTTTTGCTCTACTTCCATAGAGATGTCCTCAATTTACCTTTCAACCCTTCTACTGAGTTTTTAACTTATTCTATCATATTTTTACTTTCCAAGAGCTCATTTCCTATTCTCTGAGTGTTTTTTTTCATAGCATCTGCTTTTGTTTCATGGAAGCAATGTTAACAATATTTTTGAATACAGTATCAAGTGTATCTGTTCTCTCTCTGAGATGATACTTTATAAGTTATCTTCTTCCTGTAAATCTGTACTTTTTTTTTTTTTTTTGAGATGGAGTCTCACTCTGTCACCCAGGCTGGAGTGCAGTGGGACCATGTCGACTCACTGCAACCTCCATCTCCTGGGTTCAAGCAATTCTCCTGCTTCAGCCTCCTGAGTAGCTGGGATTACAGGTGCCCACTACCATGCCCGGCTAATTTTTTTACATTTTTAGTAGAGATGGGGTTTCACCATGTTGGCCAAGCTGGTCTTGAACTCCTGACCTCAAGTGATCTACTCGCCTCAGCCTCCCAAAGTGCTGGGATTACAGGCATGAGCCACTGCAGCCAGCCAACATCTGTACTTCTTTAAAGTTGGTCTTTTTCCATTTGTTTTGGTTTCTATCCTTCGTTTACTTTTTCTAAGTATTTGATGAATCTTATCTGTCTACTCATATTTAAGGCTAGAGTACTAAAAATCAGCCGGGCGCGGTGGCTCAAGCCTGTAATCCCAGCACGTTGGGAGGCCGAGACGGGTGGATCACGAGGTCAGGAGATCGAGACCATCCTGGCTAACACGGTGAAACCCCGTCTCTACTAAAAAAATACAAAAAAACTAGCCGGGCGATGTGGTGGGCGCCTGTAGTCCCAGTTACTCGGGAGGCTGAGGCAGGAGAATGGCGTAAACCCGGGAGGCGGAGCTTGCAAAGTGAGCTGAGATCCGGCCACTGCACTCCAGCCCGGGCTACAGAACGAGACTCCGTCTCAAAAAAAAAAAGAAAAAAAAAAAATAAATAAAGAGTACTAAAAATCAGACTGGAAGCTCTGTTTGCATGGGTAAGATTTGTCAACTACATCTACTTTTTGATGATCCAACTGAACAGTTTCATTCAGAAATGACTTGCATCATTATCTTTGGGTCTTTTCTCTTGGGTTGGTGAATTCCAGAGGCTATATCAATCTCTTGTCCAGAAGGCTTAAGCATAGTTGGAGGCTGACTGGGAGAAGAAGGTTGCGACTTTCAACCTTCAGAATTCATTCAACAAATATTTGAGCATCTATATTCGGCAGCCTCTATTCTAGCCACTGGAGACATAGCGGTAAACAGAATTTAAAAAGCCTTGTGTTATCATGAACACAAACATATAAGTGTTTATTTAATCCCTCTGTTTTCAGAATGACACTCAATCTTCAACCTGCTTAGGTTCCCCTTGTCTAGGGAATGTTTTACATTCATCAGAGAATGAATGTCCAGTATTTTGCTGGGATATAGAAAGGAAAGCCACATAGCTCCACAGAGCTTAAGATGAGACCTGCAGGTCTAACTGTTCCTTAAATAGTGTTAGTCTTTACCCTATTTTTCTCAGGTGCTGGATATGGCCGCTCTCTGAGTCTTTTGGTTGTTCTTCACTATTCATGGGATTACTCTTTGACTTTCCCTAATGCTAGCACAGGATTCTGCTGTAACTATCTACTACAGCAGTTACCCCTTGTATACTTGTTTTTCAGCTTCTAAAAATTTTGTTGCTGTTATCTCCTTTCCCACTTTCTTTGTCCTTGTCATTTATGCCTATAAATGTCCATTGATGGTTTTCTGAAGGCAGAGGAGTTAAATGAATGTGTTAATTACTGTAGATGTAATCAGAGGTCTTAATGTTGTTTTTTGGTTTTCTGTTTTACTATTCTAACTTGGCATTTATAGATCTTCCTTGTGAGTAGTCTGAATTTGTCTTTAATGATTTAACATTGAAACAGCATTTTCCTTACTTATTTGCATAAGCTCTTTCTTTGTTAGTGTATTAGCCATTGACCTGCAATATCTTTTAGGATTACTGATTCTGAAGCCTGCTGACTGAGTCACCTGTGGTTCCTGTCATTTAGAATGTACACGGGTCATGAATTGCTTAGATGGAACAGATGTAATGAAACTTGCTCTAAATATTTCACCAAAATATGTATATTTAAATAATGTAAAGAAAAATCTTCAATCACTAGGCTTTGAACTTGTAACAGAAAGATATTGGCTTTTAACTATATTAATTCAACAAACTTTATTGAACAGTTGATATGTACGAAGCATCATATCTCTGAGAACACAAATGCCAAGGGACTGAGTCTCTTCCTTACAGGATTCTCAGGAGTAAATGGGTCAATACATACTTATAAAATTATGAGGACTGATCTATAGCAGAAGCACAAAGCTGAGAACGACTCACTTGACCTGCTAAGTCAGGGAATTCAGGAAGGGTTCAGATCTAAAGAGCTGACATTTGAGGTAGGTCTTGAAATATGAGCACAATGATGGTTTTACCAGACTGCAAAGGTGACAAACTGCATCCCAGGCTGATAAAAGAGGATGTGCAAAATATGGCAGGTATAAAAAATATGTATTTAAGGAAGAATGAGAAGTTTCTGGAAGCTTCTGAAGATATAGAAAATAAAGTGGGAGGCAGGTGATTGAAGATGAGGAGGAGATGGTAGGCTTGATTCAAATTACGGAAATGTGTTCATAATGCACCAAGTTTTGAAGACACTGTTGTTACTTACCCAGCAGCCACTAGATTTTGTTCAGGTGTCAGGTGGTTGGTGCTTCAAGGGAGATCAGGCCCCTCCCAGTACCAGGATGAACCATGATTACTTCCCAGCCAATTTCATAGCATTTCTCTTGCCAATGAATGGCTTAGATATAAGCATATGATGAATTTGTTTATAATACAGGTCTGAGAAAGAAATCTGTTAAGGAACTTCAGGAAAGTTTTTATCTTTCTTAAAAAGTAACAAAAGAAAAGGAAGATGTATAAATATCCTTAGAGCTGCTGTAGTCATCTTGAGATCATAAGAGGATAAAACTGAGATCAAAAACTACAGTGCTGAGGATGGGTGACTAGAAAGAAGGAAAGAATCTGGATTCTTGATGCATGTTTGAACTACTAGAATCATTCTATCACTATCTTCGTATTATATAATTCAATAAATCTCTTATTAGTTAAGCCATTTTAAATGAAGCCTTCTGTTATATATAGCCTAAAGAAATGTACTGAATCAAGCTCCCAGCAAATTCTGTCACACATAATTCAAGGAATGTTTGTTAATAACTTCATACTATTATATGAGGAATAAATGATTAGTCAAGAAAGACTTTCTGTTTTGAAAAATTCTGGAAAGATGATAATACAGTATGTAGATTTATTGGCATGGCTAATATACATCTGCATATAACATGAATTACCTTGGAGTAGCAACAAAAGGGCAGTAACTTGTGCAGAGCCCTAGAATAGAAAGGTTGAAAACATGAAATGGAGGAAAAAGTGAGTTATGAGATTCAGTAATATGAAAGTATAAAAAAAGAAAAGAACCCAAAAGCCATAGAAGGTTGAAAGAGTCTAGGCTAGGCATGGTGGCTCACACCTGTAATCTTAGCACTTTCGGAGGCCGAGGTGGGCGGATTGCTTGAGGCCAGGGGTTTGAGAACAGCCTGGCCAACATGGCGAAACTTCGTCTCTACTAAAATACAAAAACATAGCCAGGTGTCGTAGTGCATGCCTGTAATCCCAGCTACTTGGGAGGCTGAGGTGGGAGGATCACTTCAACCCAGGGAGGCAGAGGTTGTAGTGAGCCAAGATCATACCACTGTATTCCAGCCTGGGTGACAGAGTGAGACATTGTCTCAAAAAATAAAAAGAGAGTATAGCCTAAACCCCTTAATTATACAGATTGAAAACCAGTCCTGGAGAAATTGGAAGTCCTCAAAGAGTTTACTATTAATGGTGGAACCAGGACTTACACACAATGTTCTGACTTCTTTCAGAGCACATTTTATTATATCACATAGTTCCTTACTTCTCACTATTAATAGAGATTATTTTACTAAGAGTAAGTATAATAAGAACTGATCAGAAGACCTGAGAGACATAATGGAGTTTCAATTCTAATTTGCTAATGGCTCCTTGAAGTGCTTTGTTGAAAAGGAGTCGGAGGCTTACAAAACACACACACACACACACACACACACACACACACACACACACACACACACACACAATTTCTTAATTATGTCTACCATGGGCATGGAATGGTAGGAATGGCATGTAACTAATTTCCATGGATGGAAACCACCTAATGGGAAATAGAGACAAAGAAAAAGAAAATAAATTGTGTGTAATTTTTCAGCTCATTTTGGCTTAGATTACATTATGAAATTTATTCTCTTGAAAAACTCATTTGATTTTGAATTAGATTATATGGAACTTCTCCTTTGTCAATTTTAATTTCTTGTCTTGTTTTAGATTGCTTTTTTGAACAGCAGATATCCTCCCAATTGGAGATTCTGCAAAATTACTACTTACTCATCTTGGTTCCTTTTAAGTAGAAGTTTCTTTTAAATAGTTCAAATCACTGGTATACACATTTGTTGCAAAAAATAATTCTGGAAAATGTTGCTTATTTTATTATCCAAGAAAATAGGTATTTATTAATATACTGCATGTCTTTTAAATAAAAATAAATTACAGATTTTCTTCCAACATCCACTTATTTGGAATTTTGTACATATGAAGAAATGACTTCTTATAATATGGAATTACTTCAAAATCTATTATTACTTCTTATAAATACAGAGCATACAAGAAATTCTCACTATTTTCTAAGATATACATTAAAAAGATGTAAGTATTGTCTTTTAGAATACTATTTTCTAAATATTCCTTACAACTTACTTATTAATTTTACCCTTTGTTATAAATATCCGTATGTTTAAAAGGCTCATTCTATCGTTTCCTATGCAATTTTACCTAACATATTTTCTGTAAATGAGGTTATTTAGTTATCCATTTTTCGAACTTCTGATGCTTGGCAGTCCTCAAAACCACTGCAGATCTTTCCAGAGAGCAGTTTTTAAGAACAGTGCTTTACTTGGCAACTCTTGATCAACCTGCTGAGAACTCTTTGAATAAACCAGAAGGAAGGCTAAAGAGACAAAAGAATACTATAGTTTCCTTAAAGTTAATCAGACAGAATCCCTTGGCCCACTTTGGCAATCAACAATGTGAACTAAAATGGCTATTCTCACATCAGTAATTTACATTTTACACAGTGTGTACTTTACACTGATATTTACAAAGAGGAAAAACAACAGGTTTTTAGATGTAAGAGGAGCTCCTTGGCAGATAAAAGAAAAACTTACTCCCATTAGTACAACACTGGAGTTTAAATCTAGAGAACAAGTACTTCAGGAACCTGGTAGAAAAAGTCCCTGATTTGTACTTTGTATGAACAATTAGGTTTGAGAATATTGCTATATAATCACAGAAAATACTGGCTATTATACTATGTGAAGTCTTCAGTGACAAAGAGAGAAACAGAAATAATAGTTAATGCCATAACAATGAAAATGTGGAATGTGAGGAATGCCCAGTGACCATAAATATCTACCTTTATGAGCCTGACAATCTATATATGGTTCATGCAATTAACAAGTGTGATAAATATGATTATTACTCGCAAGTTGAAATCAGTGTTTTTGGCTAAGAGCAAAGAATTGTTATTGAGCAGATGGAATTACTTTGCTTTGCAAATTTATATTCACAAAATTCAATCAATGCCTTGCCTTAAAAATGTCAAATAACTCAGATTTCAGGATAATACATACAAACTAATCTCTTCTGTCTGTCTCTACCTGATCACTCCCTACTTCAAAAGCTCCAACAACATAGTATGATTGACACAAATAACAGCAAAACTATTTTTCTCACTGCTGCATGGTCTTATCAATAATCCAGTATTTCAATAGCTTATAAAAGATACCATAATTCAAAGCAGTAATGTGCCCCAAGCTACCAATCCACAACATATATACTGATATCTATATAGATACAACTTGTTATCTACTAAAGAAGTTTATTTTCAGTGTGGTGTTAACAGCCAGAATTTTAAATAGTTAAAAACCTGGGTTCAAATCCTAACTCTGCCACTTACATGCTATATGACAATTGGTCAAGTTACTTAACCTCTCTCTGGTCTCAGGTTTCTTATCTGTAAAGCTGTAATAGCTTTTACAGTGCTCTTCTGAATATTAAAAAGGCATTATACTCTTAGCGTAATGTCGACATAGAGTAAATATTTAACAACAAAATAACAAATATTAGGTGTGTTATTGGAGAATTGGAGTTTTAAATAAAGGACTTGCCCCTAAGGTACATTCAATTTAATTATGATACTTAAAACTTCAATTTTTCACAATATTTTTCTAGGAAAATATTTCATTCTTATTTCTTCATAATTCGTTTTGAGTTGTAAAAGAGATTTGCAAGCGGCTGAAGCAGTTACACTATACTGCATATCTGCAGGATGGGCAACTGATATTTTTTCTTTTTCTTCTCTTTTTTTTCTTTTTTGAGACAGAGTCTCACTCTGTTGCCCAGGCTGGAGTGCAGTGGCACGATCTCGCTGCAACGTCTGCCTCCCAGGTTCAAGGGATTCTCTGCGTCAGCTCCCTGAGTAGTTGGGACTACAGGCACATGCCACCACACCCGGCTAATTTTTGTATTGATTTTCAAGATTTGTCAAGAGCTCCTAATATTTTCTTTTCTCAAACACATCTTAGGACTACCATGCTTATCTGTCAGTCAGCTACTCTGGAGGTCTGCTGCAAGGATAGACACCTTCCATTCCCACCCATCAGATACTCATCTCCTTTCTCCCAGACTCCAAGACAGCAGCCTTCCAGCTATAGATAAAAGGAGCTGGTCTTTCTTGCATAAGAACAACAAAGACAAAAACCATTTTGGTAGTGTATACTGCAGATTTTAACCAAAACTTCTCTGAACACTTCTGATTTCCTGAAAAACCTGTATGCCCCAGTGCAGTTGCTCTTTCCTAAGTGAGCAACTGTACATCTGGTCGAATTTGTTGAATATTCTGCGCTCCAGAAACAACTGATTCCATCCCCTTTAATCTCTTCTTCTCTTATATCCATCTCCCTGCTTGTTTTTTCTCTCCATGTATACACCTAGTTCATTGATTTAAAAACCAATGTAATACACAAGCAAGTATGCACGACAATGTTTAGTGTAGTACTGTTTGCAATATTTTAAAAGTCCATCAGTAAGAAAATAAAGGATAAACTTGACATACATACTGTGCTGCAATTTAAGAAAATTGGTATAGATTTATACATACTAAAATAAAATAATCTCCAAAACACAGTAAGTGCAGAGATCAATCATAGAATAACATCTGTAGTGTATCACTTTTGATTTTTAAAATTACCCCTAATTCTAAATGTTCATATACATATAAATATTCAGTTAAAAATTCTGAAAAGATACTGTTATGGTTTGAATGTTTGCCCCATCCAAAACTCAGGCTGAAGTTTAATTGCCATGGTAACAGTATTAAGAGGTAGGACTCTTTTTTTTTTTTTTTTTTTTGACGGGGTCTCACTTCAACACCCAGGTTAGAGTGCAGTGGCATGATCATAACTTACTGTGGCCTCAGCTTCCCAAGCTCAGGTGATCCTCCCACCTCAGCTTCCAGAGTAGCTGAAACTACAGGCACATGCCACCATGCCCAGCTATTTTGTTGTATTTTTTTGTATAGATAGGGTTTCTTCATGTTGCTCAGGCAGGTTGGTCTCGAACTCCTTAGCTCAAGTGATCCACCTACCTCGGCCTCCCAAAGTGCTGAGATTACAGGTGTGAGCCACCGCATCAAACAAGAGTTGGGACTTCTAAGAGGTCATGTGAGCTTTGCCCTGATGGAAGGGTTAATCCTATTACCACTGGAGCGGGTTTGTTATAAAAGAGTGAGAAGTTCGGTCCCCTTTCCTCTCTCTCTCCCAATCTCTCTCTCTCCCTTTTGCTTTCTGTCATGTGGTGATGCAACAAAAGTACCCTTGACAGATGCCAGCACCTTGGCTTTAGATTTCCCAGCCTCTAGAACTGTGAGCCAATAAATTTCAGTTCATGATAAATTACCTAGTCTCAAGTATTCTGTTAGAGCAGCACAAAATGGATTAAGGCAGATATACAACAAATTGTATCCTTCACTAAGTGCATACTTTCAAGAAAGACAGCAAGATTAAGAAGCATGAAAAAGGACTTTCTAATATTCTGAATTTTAAAAATATTTTATGACATGAATATATTTATCTATTACCTACGTAATAAAACTAGACATTAAGAGAAAAATCTCATGGTAGAAACCTTAGGAAATACAGACAAATTAGAGAAAGTTAAGAAAAAGCATGTATAATTTCACAAACCATTGGTAGCCACTGTAAAAAATTGTTATTTCATTCTAATACATTTCTACATACATATGCACACAGTATATTTTTGAAAACATAACTGAGTCTTTTCTAGTTGACCTCTTACTCTAAAAAATTTGAAATAGCCAAAAAAATGTTTTTGATTCCTATAAAGAGATAGCACTAGAGCTGGAAGTGATGGCTCATGTTTGTAATCCCTACACTTTCCATGACTGAGGCCAGAGAATTGCTTGAGGCCAGGAGTTTGAGACCAGCCTGGGCAACATAGCAGGACCCATCTCTACAAAATAATAAAAATAAAAATAAAAAAAAAAAATAATAAGCTGGGCATAATGGTGTGTGCCTGTTGTCCTTGCTACCCAGAGGCTGAGGCAAGAGGATTGGTTGAGCCCTGGAAGTTCAAGGCTGCAGTAAGCTATGATTGCACTACACTCTACCCATTGTCAAGGAGAGGAGAGGAGAGGAGAGGGAAGGTGAGGGGAAGGGAAGGGAGAGGAGAGGGGAGGAGGAAGGGGAAGGGGAAGGAGAAAGGGAAAGGGAAGGGGAAGGGGAAGAAGCAAGGGAACGGGAAGAGGCAAGGGAAGGGGAAAGGGAAGGGGGAGGGGAAAGGGCAATAGGACCTATGAGCCAACATAGGCTATGGCTTCCACTAGTACAACTTAAAACTCAGCTGAAGACATGATACATAGAAAAGGGTTGCTGTATCAATCCCAGTCTGTGGTCAGTGAAAGTGAAGATTGCCTCAGAGCCTGCATTGTCTCAAGCTACTGACCTAATTGCTAATGCTTTACTCTGGTCTATTTCCTGCATGACCTCAGAATGTATCAGTGTAAATTCCATAATAAGATAGTACTTGCACATTTTGGAGTGTAGACTTTGCTTTGAAACACAAATAAGTGTGATGAACATGACTCTGGCACTCTGTAGCCCTCAGTTTCCTCAACGCTAAATTGATCTCTACTGTTCCTTCTAGTGTAAACAGACCCACAAAGAATCGTGCTGAATGGATGACCACATAATGGCCTGCTCTGGGAGTTCTTAAATCAATCCTTAAAACTGGCTGCAAAATGACTTCACTCCTTTATCAGTGTGCAACTTGTCTCTGTTCTCCAGAATGCTCACCAGATGGTGAAGAAGTATCTCTCTACCAACCAACATCGTCATATTGCTTCTCGTCACTCACTACTCAAAAATTGTAAAAAACCTGTGGGAGCAAGTATCAGCTGAAAAGGGTGGCTTTCTCCTTAGGCAAAAGCTACAGGGCAAAACAGGGGCCCCAAACTTCTATCATGTCAAAGACATGAAACAGATGATCCCTAGTTTTGATCTTCTTTGAAGTTTATTAAAAACAAGCTTGAATCTGTACCAATCCTGACAGATGTGAATGTCAGACTCACAAATGAGAAATGCTAAGCTTTCCTAATGTTCTGTATAATCTTATACACCATGCAACATGTTATAATTAAAGATCTGAACCATTAATACGCAGGAGACAGCACATAGTCTTACTCCAAATATGACTAACTAGGTAAAATCTTCAAAATATAATCATGGTTTGATGATCAGCCATTGTGAAGGAGAATTTTAAAAAGGTCTTCATTGACATCCCAAGTTTATGTTTTAGACACTTTTAATCAAACACGAATAGATTAATTTCAAGTAAAAATTCATAGTCAAACTATTAACATGATTGGCAATGTATTTGACCAGAACAGTGAGGAAAGGGCATAGAGTCCTGCTATCTCCAAGTATGAATTTACACTTTTAAATGATGTCAAGTCATCCATAGTATGAAAACTCATTTATTTTTATTTGAAAAATTTAAAACCATCAAAATGGATAGTGTGGAAGTCAAATATTATATAAGCAATACTTTATGAGAACTACAAAACTATTAAGAGCAGTGACTAGAATTCAGTTACTGCTGTTCCTTATTTCAGAAGAGAAAGTGAAATGTTTTCTGATATTTAAGAAGTAATAACTTCCTGTTGCTCCGTTATGCTGTCTATAATTATATATAAGCAACAGACAAATAGGTCTGGTTTTGGCTGTAATGTGTATATTCCATTCAATATTAATTTGGACTTTAAATCATTTTGCTATCAAATATTTTAAATCTCATGATCAAGAATAAGGTTAAAAAAAAAAAAAGTGGGTTTCTTACCTGACCTATCTCTTAAGTTCAAACTTTCTGTGGGTATTTTTCTCTACCTTTGTCCATATGGTTATACAATTGTCACTAGATGCTTGAATTACTAAATGGTTTTGTATATCTTTTCCTCAGATTTATATTTATCCTATTATTGGCTTAGTCTCTCAAAGTATTGCTTTTATGATACTGCTATAATGGTCCCCTACAGTGTAAAGTTGAGCCCACAACATTTATCCTGACACTTAACAATGTGCTTAATGTAGATGACATGGCTTGGCCATGCCCTAACCAAAATCTCATCTTGAATTGTAATCCCCATAATCCCGACGTGTTAGGGGAGGGACTGGGTGGAGATACGTGAATCACAGGGCAGTTTCCCCCATGCTGTTCTCATGATAATGAGTGAGTTTCACAAGACCTGATGGTTATATAAGCTTTTGGAATCTTCCCTGCTGGTGCTCATTCTCTCTCCTGCTGCCCTGTAAAGAGATACATTCTGCCATGATTGTAAGTTTCCTGAAGTCTCCCCAGCCATGTAGAACTGTGAGTCAACTAAACCTCTTTTCTTTATAAATTACCCAGTCTAGAGTATTTCTTCATAGCAGCACGAGAACCTGATACAGCAGTATATCACATTTATTAGAGAGTTGATAGTAAAACAGCACTCTTAGTACAATAAGAATAGAATAGTTCCTTATCATGGTAATGAATAGCTTTCCTTTGACTTCTATAATTAACAATAAAATCAGAAACAAAAAGAAGCTGTCTCCACTATTACTGAATGTTGCTCAGAAAATTCTAACCTAAGCAACCAAACAAGAAAACCAAATACGCTGTACAAATGTTTTTAAGAAAGAATGAAATGATTACATTTTAAGATAAAAATTCTGTAACTCAAAATTCAGGAGACTCAACTGAAAGGTATAAAAAAGGTAGACCATTATGATTTATAAGAAAGGTCAAACATTATAAAATATATATCCACAATAGTTTTTTTCTATATACCAATTAGAAAATGGATAAATGATCCTATTCATAATTGTAATAAAACATATCAAATATGTAGAAATAAACAATAAAAAATGTAAAACTCTTGTATAAATACTATTGCAAAACATCACTGAAGGACATTTTTAAAAACTTGAAGAATATATCTAGTGTCCTGCATGAGAAGAGTCAATATTATAATGATATCAAGTCTTAGATTAATCTATAAGTTAAATGCAGTTACTTTTGCCCTAAAATGTTAAAAGGCTCTTAATCATGCAATTCAAAATGTGATGTCTACTTTCTTCTTGAAAGAATTTCTCCTGGAACCTTCTGATGACTCTAATTTAGGCTGCCTGCTTTCTAGGCCTACTACATTGTTGTTATACTGGGATTTATTTTCATAAGCATCTAGGTTGGTTCCAGTGCTCTTTGCATCCTAGGTTTTCCATACAGGATTCCCATTGCTTTGTTTTGCTTGAATATATCTTCTAGTAATACTTCTTTTTAATTAGGAAGAATCTGTAGGAGGTAAACTTGAGTCCTTCCCTGTTTAAATACATCTTTAGTTTGTTTTAACACTTGATAGTTGACTATCAATTTTGGGTTCTAGTTCTTCTTCCTGAGAACTTAGAAACATTGCCTAGTCTGCACCCACTTCTAGTTTTGCTGATGAGAAATTTGATACCTTTGAAAGATCCTTTTTTTTTAATTCTCCGGAAGGATCAGTTTCTTATCCTTAGAATTCCAAAATTTTCATCAGCATGTGTATACATATCTAGATATGTATCCTTTTTTCCTTGTTTGGTGTTGGATGAAACTTTTCAATATGAGGACTTGAATTACTCTTCAGGTCAAGGATTTTTTTTCTATTATTTTCCCACATCCTTTCCCATTCCTCCATTTCTACCACACTCTTCACATCTTTTTTACTTTTCCATCATATTTTATATCCTTGACTTTTTGCTCTATATTCTAAGACATTTGCTTAATTCAATATTTGAGCATGAATATTACTTGAATTGCATTTTATCCAATCTTTCTATATATTTTTTTTTCAGTATTCTGCTCCTATTTATGGAAAACAGGTCATACTTAATGGTTATATTCTACCCCTGAATATCTCTGAAAATTTAATATTGAAAAATTTTTCCCATACTTTTCATTGTCTGTTTCTTCTGGAAAGCAGAAGACAAATCGTCTTAGGAAAATAAATTTGTCCTGTTTATTTATTAGTTTCTTTTTGTTTAGTCAATTGTTTTTTTTTTCAAATGTCTGATGATCCTTTCTTGACTGGGAATATTTGTAATTTGAGAACTAGGAGTTAATCTTAAGTAGTTGGCAGGGATATCATTAGTAGCTCTGTAGTACTTGTAAACTGCTTATGAGAAACTTAATGCAATTTCAATCAAAATCTTAATGGGGTTTTTGGGGGGGAATTGACAAGTAGACTATTTGTATAATTTAGCACAACCATGTGAGAATAACCCAGAAAATCCTAAAAAAATAAGAGGGAACATGTTCTGCCAGATATTAAAATGTATTTCTTAAAATCCATAATAATTATAACATGGGGCTTTTTGTCTAAAAATACAACGTAAAGATTAAAAAAGGAACTAACCATAAACAGTAGAAGTGGCATTTCAAGCCAATAAGGAAATAATAGATTATGTAATACATAGGATTCTGACAATTTAGAAAATCTAGGAAAAGAATATCAGAGTCCTGAAATAAAGTAAAATAAATTCCATAATTATTAAAGATGTAAATATATGATGTAAAATGATTAAATACTAGAAGAAAATATTGGGGTTGGAAAAGAATTGCTAAGGATTTATAAAATATATTTATATAGAGACTATATAAACAATATAAACATACAGACTACATAGGGACTATTTAAACTTCTATTTATTAAAATAGAGTATCTGTAAACGTAAAAATAGAAATGAATAAATGGCAAAAAAAAGTGTAAAAAACAAGCATAAATGAAAAGTTAATATTCTTAATCTCTAAAGAACACTCTAAAATCAGTAAGAGGACGGGGTGGTGGTTCACACCTGTAATCCCAGCACTTTGGGAGGCAGAGGTGGGCAGATCACTTGAGTCCAGGAGTTTGAGACCAGCCTGGGCAACAAAGTGAGACACCTGTCTCCTAAAAAATAAATAAAAATAAAATCAACAAGAAAAAACAAATCAGCCCATGAATAAATAATAAAACAATAAAAAGCAAAGATGTATAATTGCCATTAGACACACAAAACAGATTTTAATATTCTTGAAGCTAAATTAATTATCAATAAAACAAAATACTATTTGATTAATCAAATAAAGAGAAAAATTAAAATGATAAAATATAGCAACGGAAAGAATACAGGAAATAGAGACTGCTGATGAAGTGTATATAAACTTTCTGCAGGGCAATATGACAACGACAGCAAAAATATATCTTTAAAATATTGGGCAAATTCTTTAGTTTGACAATTCTAATTCTAGAAATATATAGTAAGAAAACAACCAAGCTTTGCTATAGAGACTCTACACAAAGATATCCATCACAATAGTACTTATAATGTGAAATTTGGAGACAGCTTCAAATATTTAATAATAGAAAGTTGTTTAAATATAGTATTTTCATGTAAGGAAATGCCATTAAAATGTTATATAGAGAATTGTATTTAATGGTAAGAAAAGTGTTCATGATGCAATGTACTATGAAATTTTAAAAGCAGATTATAAAATATTACCTTTACTATAATCTCATTTTTGTTAGTAAAACTACTTCTCTCTCTACATACACACTCTCACACACACAGACAGAAAAATTCTCTCTCAATGGCATAATTATTGGCAGTTCATTTTCTCCCCCTTGCTTATTATTATTTTGTCATAGACATGCTATAGCCACTCAATAAATATTTGCTGCTAATTTCAAAAAGTATGTATTACTATATCCAGGTTGTTCATGGAATTCATCATGCAAACAACTACCCTCTTGAGAGAGTCAAAAGGAGGCGCTATTAATTATGAATTCATATAAACTATATCAGGACAACAGGCATAAATCGAGTGTCCCAGGCACAGCCAAATGTACGGATACCCTGAAGATGTATCTTGACTTTAAGAAGTTTACAATCTTTCTTGGGGAGAGAAGATTAAAAAACATGAAACCATTGGAAATAATTCCCAAAATTAGTTTTGTAAAAGCAAGCACTTAATTGTACTTGGCAAACATTAGATGTTACTGGAGGTCTAAGAAGTAAGAGCTGAATACTCGTCAAAAAAGCTTCCTGGAGGAAGCGGGGATTGAATGATACTTTTAGAATAGGTAAGAAAAAGAATAATGAGAACTTTTCAAATGGAGATTAGGGTGGTAGAAGGAAAAGAATAAAGTATTCAGAGGTAGCTGATAACAATGTTGTATATACAAAATCACCCTGACTTTTGCAAGGGTCTGTCTATTCAGAAGAGTAAAATTCAGAAGAGTAAAAAGTAAACAATCTATTAACAATGTACTATCACTGCCTCCACTTTACACAGGAGAAAATGGAAGCTTTAGACGGTTACATAACCTGCCATGGGTCACATAGCTAAAAGTGGAGAGCTGAGATTTGAACCTAAGGAGTTGGTTTCAGAGCCTAAGCTTTCCACCTTATACTGTACTGCCCACTCCAGCCAAGCTCTGGCTTCTGGTATAAATCTGATGTCACTCTTTGTGAGACTGCTTATAACATTTCCTTACCCAGAATCCATCCCTCCTCCTTTCTGCTCTGTCAGAGCTCTTTGTCTCTTCACACACAGTTCAAAGAATACCTTCTCCACCAAGTTTTTCTAACAATTCCAACCTTGGAATTCTCTTCTACCTTGGAGTTAAGAACACTACTCTCCTGAATTTCTGCCTACTTCTCAGCCACTACTTCTCAATCTCTTTGTTGGATTCTTCTTTCTCTATACTTTTCTTTTCTTAGTCTACTCATTGCCTGTGTGAGTACCTTCACCCCAAAAACTACAATATCTACCTACTTTTGTGCTGAAAACCCCAGTTTACATTGTTCTTCCACATTCCATAAATTTCTACCTGGATGTGCACAAACACCTCAAACTTCGTATTTCCAATACTGGCATTTATCCTATCTGCGGTTTTTACTATCTTATGGACAGCAGATGCCAGAAATCTAATCACTGAAACCAGAAATCCATGTACAATTCTTGAGTCCTCCCTCTCTCAAGCCCAAAATCCTGGATGTCACCAAGTTCTATTTTACTCTATAAATAACTGTTAGATTCTTCTCTCATCTGAACTCCCTTAGTTCAAGCCCTCTTTATTTCTCATGTGATTATTGCGGTAGGCTCTGAACTGATTTTCCTGGCACCTGTCTTTCCCCTGCCTACTCCAATTCTACCTCCATATCAACATTTCTCAAATCTGAGGAGTCATAGACTTCCAAGGACATTTCCACAATCCCTGAGAAGCATACTATTTCCATATGATAAATCACTGTAGCTAAAAGTTAAATACTTTTCTTCTGTTGATTATGTGTAGCTAAGGCAATAATTCATGCATTAGTAAATACAAAGCCAAAATGCAGGCACATTATGCAGAAAATGCCTGTTCTTGGGTTTTTTAAAAATACATTAAAAAAATAAGGCCAGGTGCGGTGGCCGAGGTGGGAGGATTGCTTGAGACAGGAGTTTGAGACCAGCCAGGAAAACATAGGGAGACCTTGTCTCTACAAAATTTTTTACAATTAGCCAGGCACAGTGGTGCATGCTTATAGTTCCAGCTACTTGGGAGGCTGAGGCAGAAGAATCCTTTGAGCCTGGGAGGTTGAGGCTGCAATGAGCCATGATTGCCACTGCACTCCAGCCTAGGTGACAGAGCAAGACCCTATCTCAATCAATCAATCAATCAATCAATAAGACCTACCACAAAGGAAAAAAATTCTTACAGAGAATTATTGAAGTACAAATTGCGTCAAAATTGAAGAATATAATAAAACCTAAGATTGATAGTCCTGTCCTTGAGAAAGATCATCAAGTGATGACCTCATGCTTTAAAAAAATTCCAAGTTTTTTAGCATAATATCTAAGATTTCTCAGCAGTTCCTAATAGGTTACTTCTCTGTAGTCATCTCTCTCACTCCTTCCCCATCACCCATAGTGCCACAATCTGTAACCTGTTTGAGGCTCTCTCACACCTTTCATACTGCAATATTTGCTTAAACTATTGACCCCCAACCATACTCATCTTTCCTTTCTAACTAACTAACTTTTCCTCATCCTCAAAGTTCCAGCTCAAGAATTTTCATTTCTGGAAGAATCTCTGATTTTCTTCTCTTCTCTAGTCTTGAAATGGTATGTGTGAACCCACAGATTGTTGTAATGTAATTGACCTTTCTGTTTAACACCCTCAGTTGCTGGTCCTTAAAATCTGGGACTGTCTTAATCCACTTTAAAGTCTTCAAGCCAAGTACAATTCCTAGGCATGCAATACATGTTTGTTAAATAGATGGACGACCTTTATTTATATTTATCTTTTCCCTTTTCTGCTACAATTAGTTAACTCATTCATTTGTTCATTCACTAATAACCACTTATCTGTTATTTTCTGGGAATACAAAAATTAATAAAACATCATCCTTGCCTCCAAAGAACACTTTATTATTATGCCATCCTTCTCTTTCTCTTCTTCTCTCTAATTATTTAGTTGTGTAGGTATTTTCTTCAAAGGAAGAGTAGGTACTCAGAGGAACACTTATACACTGTTGGTGGGAGTGTAAATTAGTTCAGCCATTGTGGAAGACAGTGTGGCAATTCCTCGAAGACCTAAAAACAGAACTAGCATTCAACCTAGCAATCTCATTACTGGGTATATGCCCAAAGAAATATAAATCATTCTATTATAAAGACACATGCATATGTATGTTCATTACAGCACCATTAACAATAGCAAAGACATGGAATCAGCCTAAATGCCCATCAGTAACTGACAGGATAAAGCAAATGTGGTACACATACACCATGGAATACTATGAAGCCAGAAAAAAGAATGAGATCATGTCCTTTCCAGGAACATGGATGGAGGTAGAGGCCAATATCCTTAGCAAACTAACACAGGAACTGCATATTCTCACTTGTAAGTGGGAGCTAAATGATGACAACTCATGGACACATAGATGGAAACAGCAGACACTGTGACCTATCACAGGTTGGAGGGTGGGAGGAGTGAGAGGATCAGGAAAAACAACTAATGGATATTAGGTGTAATACCTGGGTGACGAAATAATCTGTACAACAAACCCCATGACACAAGTTTACCTATGTAACAAACCTGTACACGTACCCCTGAACTTAAAAGTTAAAAAGAAATAAAAAATAAGAATAGTAGGGATTCATTACAATATCTTCTCTGCTCCTCATAATTCTTAAACCTGTGTAGAAGTTCAACACATATGTGTGGAATAGCCTTATTACGCCTTCAGGGAAAGGAGCAATGCCTTGCCTATTAATGCATACTTCTATCAGAGATACCTGCTGCATGGAACACCTGAGTGTTACACTTCAAACAAGTGAGCAATTTACACAGTTTTTTTTTTGGGGGGGCATAAATGTGCTAAGTGAGCTGGAGGTTCAGAAGAGAAACTGAATGTTGTATATGATTCCAGGTCATTAATTTGACTCTAACTGCAATACTGATTTCATTAAGATAAAGAAACTAATTGGTATCAATTTTAGTTGACATTATATGTTAGTTTTGTAATATTCAGGAATTTTTGAAGGATGATTTTATTTTTATTTTTATAGATGTTCTTGCTCTTTAACACTAAATAACGAGGAAAGATAATAGGGCTAACATTTATTAAGCATTTATGTTGGACAGGCACTGTTTTAAGTACTTCTATATGTATCAACTCATTGAATCTTCATAACTCTTGGTGGACCTATTTGATAGCTGGGGAAACTGAGGCACAGAGAACCTCAGGTAACTTGCCTAAGGTAAGCCAGCTAGTTAGCAAGGACCAGTGATTCAAAAACAGACAGTCTGTACTCCTTACAACTGTATTATGCCATCTATAAAAGGACCACTAGACTAATAGTTATTAAACCAGATCTTTAATCTTAAATTAGCCATATAATAGTAGAGTGCATTTAAGGATGTCATCTGAGTTTCACTGTCCTTGTACCCCTTTCTGTGAGAAGGAACCTTTACATGGTATTTCATAAACTGTAAAGTGTTAAATTCAAGGATTTCTTATAATATGTTAAAATTACTTTTAAGAGTTGAGAAGTCTAAATGAAAGCAGACAGATGAGAGGAGACACACTAAATGTTCAGACACCCACTAATCACGTCAAGCTGCACATTTTTTTGCTAAACATAAGGGAGAGATTAGATATGAGGAGAGTGGGAAGCAAGAAGGTATGAAGTCTGGGTATTTAGGAACTAATAGAAATGATTTTCTTGATTAGTTTAAGAACATTAGCAATTACTTATGGGATAAGCAGAGTTAAAGGAATTTCTGGAAGGAGTAAAACTGTAAAAGTATAGTCAAATTGTTAAAAAAAATTATCAGAACTCTGTAAAAGCATATAAAGTTTCATCATATATCTTTCTTTTTTAAAAACAAACAAAAACTTCATGTTCTAGTCAGTTGTTAATAGTGATCAGTTGATGAATACCCCTCATGTCTCATACATATAAAATTTTACACCATGTCTAGTCCATAGGCATTAGTGTAGGAGTCAGAATACAGCCTGAATTCTGCTCCCAGCTTTGTGCCCTGTCGATAAAGCAGTGGATATCTCCCTATGGGGAGATGTTTCCTCCTATGATATAGAGGATGATGATTCACTTGCCTCCTCTCTATCTCGAAAAGATGCTCTGAAGATTAGTGAGACAATGGCTGTAAAGCTCTTCTCACTCTTTACAACATAAATCATACACAGACATACTGGCATGAGAAACACTATCATCATCTCTTTTATACATGAGAACAATCATAAGGAAAACAAACCTCAAAGACAGTCCTGTATTATAAAAATGTTGGGTAGGGATGCCAAAATTTACGGGGTAGGAAACAGCAGCAGCAACAACAACAACAACAAGACAGAATCCAAAGAATATTTGCATTCTATAATATATTCTACAGAGTCTCAGATGGGGCCTTCGTTGAGTGCTCCCGAGTATTATCAGTAGCCTTTTTTTTTTTTGTAAAAGTGATAAATAGTGATGTCAGGAGATGTTACAAAATATATTCCAGTGATAAGCATACAACAAGCAATTAATGAATGAATTCACCTCTCTCATTGTCATGTTGTGACAAATACTCTAACTTATTTGGCCTTTGGTTCCCTAAAGGGTGCTCAAAAATGCCTTTTAGAAAGCGCTTTTCATGAAGTGCTACAATGACACCAAAACCAATAAAATTCAAATATCTACTAAACATATGAAAGAGTACTCACTCTCATTAGTAATCACAGAAAGGCAATGATCCCATTGTAGAGCCCCTTATTTGAAAAAAAAAAAAAAAAAGAAAGAAAATCTATGTGCTTTTTATTAGAATGTGGAGCAACAGGAATTCTCATTACCTTCTCAACCACTTTGTCAAACACTTCCTGCTTATCTACTGAAGTTAAAGATATGCATGACTCATGAATCCACTCCTAGGTATATTCCCCCACAAAAATGTATGCTTATGTGCATCAAGATACATGCACAGAAGTGTTCAAAATATCTTTATTCATAATATTTCCAAGCTGGAAATGTTCAACTGCACAACGAAAGAAGTTGGATAGTAAATTGCAGTTCCTTTATGCAACAGAATGCTATATATCATGATATATATTATGATGTGCAATCCTCAGCTATATACAACATTGATGAATTTTACAACTATAGTATTGCACAAAAGGAGCAAAACAGGAGTATCTACGAGTCCATTTGCATGAAATACAAAACAAACTAAATTGAACTGTTGTTTTGACATGCATACATAGGTGGTAAATCATAAAGAAAAGTAGGAAAAGAGAAAGGAAAGTCAAGGTAGTGGTGACCTATTTGGAGAGGATTAAACAGGAAATTCTAGGGTCTTTCTGAGAGGTGATCTTAGTAATTATTTACTTTAGAAGTATTTGCTAAACTTAAAATTTAAATTTTACATACCTTCTTAAATTTTTGTTATATTTCACAATTTAAAAATTTATAAAATGATAATTTTACAAAGCTTAAAAGATGAATTATTTGGGGGCTTTTACTTCTCTTTCACCTGTACAGCTGCTGATGAAAATCACCAGCTGTGTATAACATGAAGCATCTCCTTAAATGACATGCATTTATTGAGAAAAAACACAAAGTCCAAATGGTAAAATGTTAGCAAAGTAAAACACTGAAGATTTTTCTTCCCAAAACTGCCAAGCAAGTCTGGTTTAACTGAAGTTGACAGCAAAGACAACAGAGCACACTTAATTGAATTTTAATCTCAGTGATCTCTAAGCCATGTTTGAAACATAAACAGACATGTCAGAGTTCTTTATGATGTTGGACATGAATTCATTTTCATAATTCAAAGGCATACTTTGCTTATGAATCTCTTTTTAACAAGCTTTGGCTGAATATTCTTTTCTTCCAGATGTTTGCTGTTGTATACACACAGCCTCCATCTCTTTGCAAATGATTTAAAACATAGTTAGAAAGAGTATATTTATTTTACAAAATGGTAAGGTGCAGAATTCAAATAGATCATCTGTGGATTTATATGATGATGAGTACATAAGTCCGATGCAGTCCTCACAAAGACAGCATCTATTAATCTGAAGAAGCTTCTCTTACTAATTTGTAGACCTAAAAGCGTTTTATATTACTAAGATATTATTAAATAGGTCAATTAATACTTTTGATAGAGTAGAGAGTCTCCTAAACAATGGACATGAAAAATGATTTTGTAAAAGTACAGTTTCATTTTAAATCCTTGCTTAAGCAATTTGTAGGAGGCAAGATAGTGTGGCAGTTGAGAGGATGGTCTCTGAAGTCAGATCTGAATTTGAATGCCAGCGCTACCATTTACCAACCTAAACAAGTCATATTATTTCTCTGTGTCTCAATAGCTACTTCCTGAGGTGTTCTTACAAAAAACACAAATACATAATCCATGTAAAGAACTTTGCAGGGTGCAAGCACATAGTGAGCATGCACTGAGTTTTATTTCTCATCATTATCATCATCTTGCTGAACTTCTGTAAACTCACCTTCTCCAATCTTTTTCTGCTCTAAGGTGCTCTTCTAAGCTACTTTCCTCCTCAGCTATCCCCTGGACTTTCAGTAAGACAGGGTAAAATCGTGCCTGCTTATCTTCTTTCTCTTTTACTGATCCTTCACTGAAGTGAAAGTAAAGGAATAAGAACACAATACACCCACCCACAAAGGCACAAACAATAAAGGAAACAAGATCAGCAAAGGAGAGATTTCTACTGATTTTTTGAAATCAGAAAATAGCTAAAGTGCCTTAGCATAATCGAGGAAATGGTTATGGAGAGTAAATTCCAAGAGAAAGTGAACTAATGTGTTCTCCCAAATCCAGAAAGACTTACTGCTTGGAGGCAGTAGACACAAAGGAAGGCAGGAGTTTAGCAAGGGGCTGAAAGTGTATTAAAATTATATGGAGCCTTTGAATCCAAACTAACTACTTCCCTTACTGGCTGGAAGCAGAATCTTTCTTTTTTGGAGGAAATCAGCTAGAGATATTTGAAACTGAGGATAGTAGGCACTGTAGCAAACTAGGAGAGGCTGCAGGTTGAGAAATAGGTGCTTATTTGAAAGCCTATAAAGTTTGCAAAAGGAAACCCAACTTTTTTATTTGTCATGCTCCCCAGACATTAGCAGTCAGTTATATGCCCCAGGCACAAGTCTCTCAGGCAGAAAGTGGGGTAACCTCAATCATGACCTTGGGGAAACATTTCAAAGAACACACCACCTTTGACTGAACAATCTATGATGCAACAGTGCAATCCTACAATTGATGAGCCCTATCCATGATCACAGAACTTCTGACATTGTTTCTTGCCATCATTGCCATCATTGCTTTGTTTTGTGTGTGTGTATATGTACCTGTATATGTCTTGCTTTTAACTAAGAATGAACAGCCTCTTAAGGAAACTCTCCATAATGAAGAAGAGAAGCTAGAATAAGCAAACGTCAACTGAAGAAAGAAATCTACAGGAAAGAGAGAGAGACAGAGGAAAACCTCAAGAGGATAATAATCTGTGACCTTAGATAAAATGCACTTCTGACATAAGAACATACACCATAAAAAATGAGAGGATGAGGCCAGGCATGGTGGCTCACGCCTGTAATCCCAGCACTTTGGGAGGTCAAGGCGGGCAGATCATGAGGTCAAGAGATCGAGACCACCCTGGCCAACATGGTGAAACCCCACCTCTACTAAAAATACAAAAATTAGCTAGGCATGGTGGTGGGCACATGTAATTGCAGCTACTCGGGAGGCTGAGACAGGAGAATCGCTTGAACCTGGGAGATGGAGGTTGCAGTGAGCCAAGATTATGCCACTGCACTCCAGCCTGGCAACAGAGCGAGGCTCCATCTCAAAAAAAAGAGGAGAGAATGAGAGTGCTAAATTATTTTTAAATCATGGCCAAAATAAAGTTGGAAAATAAAAATGTGAACAAATCTTCTAGAAGACCAAAACCAAAAGGACAAAAAAGAAGAAAACAATTAAGAAATTAAAGGATATGATCTAGGAGGTCCAACTAACATAACAAGAATTCAAAGAAGAAATAACAGAGAAAATGGAGGGTATAAAATTATCAATGAATAAGAGCAAACATTTCAGAAATGAAGGACTCATACGTCTGGAGTGAAAAGTTCCACTGTGTGCCCAGGGCAATGGATAAAATGCAGACCAAGACAATTGACCATGAAATGTGAGAACTTCAGTAAAGAAAAGAAGGTCATAAAAATTTCTACACAGAAAAAGATCAGGATTTCACCAACAGAAAATACAGGAGTGATGCCTACAAAATGTTGAAAAAAATACATTTTTAGCACAGAATCCAATTGCAGTTAATCCATGCCTGAGACGAAAAAAGGTTCAAACAAAGGGCTGCCTCTGAATAGTATATAGAAAAGATTTCTGAATAGAAAATCTTAAAAACTAGCTTTTATCCTCGACTTTGATACTAAATGTAGAGACAGGCAAAAATTAGGGGTCTTCTTGTCATTCTTCTGAGACTCTGGAGCTCCTGAGACCAAAGCTTCTTTTATGCTAACACCATTGAATCTCGGAATCAAGAAGCTGCACAAAGTTATAGAGATTGCCAGGCTTCATGTTTCTGGAAAAAAAAGTACTATTTTTTCATATAACTGAGACCTCTGAAAAGATGGGTCAATGGGCAAGATGCCACGAGAAATCAAAGTCAAATACTCATTCTGAAGTCAGTTTTGCTTAGACTTTGTATACCGCCACCAAATTTTTCAAGTCATCAGAAATATAGCTAAGAATGAGTGACTTTTTACTATTAACTAATGACCCACCATTCAACAATCTTGTATGACAAAGCAGAGGAGTATCTTATTTTTATGCTTATTAAATTACAATGGAAAATGTTCATTAACAATCTCATAATGAGGCATTCTAGATGCTTATTCTTACCTAAAAGGAATGGAACAAAAAATAACCAAATTAAAAAGACGAAGACAAAAGCCTTTCTTGGTATTATAGTATTATTTTACAAAGGATATGGTTTATCATAGTAATTGATTCTCTCTGTTACACTAGAGATACTATTATATTAAATGCCTAAAGGTTGAACTTAGGTAACAGTGGAGCTATAGTTCTTTCAGAAATAAAATAATTAAATAGCTATGTAAGCCAAGAAACCTTACTTTGAGCATTTCTATTGTACCGTCTCATTATTTCTGGCTGCCTGATTAGTAAGCAGTAAACTTGGGTAATAGCTTTCTTCTGATATCACTTCAAGTCTACTCTTGAGTTCTAGAATTACCCACACCACCAGGACTTGACTTGCACAATATGCTGAACTCTTTATAACATTAGGCTTTCCCCTCCTAATTCTCAAGACCATTTTGATAACCAGCTAAGACTGACAGTATCAACAAGTACAAAATAATTATAATAATCATTTTTTCTTAAAATAAGGGTTTCCAGAAACAGAAACTAAAACAGAATTCAGGCTAAGCTCCTAAATAGGCTATCTCAGGGATTCTCAGCTCATTCCTGATGAGGATAGATTGCTTTTTATTTCCCTTAAGTGTTCCATATTTATTTCACAAATATTACTTAACTATGTACCATGTGCAAAGCCCTGTGATAGTTAGCTAGTTACTGTGGAAGAAATAAGGGGAGTGCGAACATCTAGCTTTTTTCTTCAAGGGAGATGGGGGAATCTCTGGAAGTTAGTGGTAGGGGCACCTACAGAGGAAATTTCTGAAAAGGAGGAGCTGAGGAAGGTGAGGATGAGGAACTAAGTTGTGAATAAAGGAAGGTCAGAGCAATGGTTCTTTTGATAAGATTGGAATGGGATTTGTTTTTAGCACTGCTCCCCTTTCCCTTAACAGTCCCCTTGAGCTATAAATAACTGTTAACTGGCAAAGTTCAAGTAGACAATAAGACTTTAGAATCTACTAGCTAACTGTGATCAATCTGTCATGGAGCCCAATATACAAGGAGAGGTTCTATGTCATCAAGAAATATGACTGCACTGTTAGTGGGCATTTGGTTGTTATGAAGGTCCAGCATCTATTTCTTCTTCCTTTTGGAAAATAACACCCTGATTTCCTTTGGGGAACATCCCCGTGGTCAGATGGGACCACTGTGATTGATTGATTGGTCCAGGAGAGGGTTTATACCCTTAATTATGTGGGAGCTACTAGAAAGAGATGCTCTCTTTTTTTGTTGGACATAAAAAAACCTAGAAAGGTATGGCACTAGATTTCTGACACTGGTCTGTCTCATATGGACAGAGCAGTGAATGAAGCCAAAAATGGAGAGTTCTTCTGATATCAGGCATCAGGGAGAAAACAAAACAAAAGAATAAAAATGGAGGAGTTCAGATACAGGACCCATAGACAGAGGAACTAAATCCTCATGAAGCATTCTAATTGAAACAGTATCTATGGTCTACCTAAACCTCATGGGAACCACATTAAATGGTGGATAAAGCCATTAATATACCATATGTAGAAGAAATACATCCACAAGGACATCTTACCAAGTGTGAAAACAAGTGTGTAACAACCATTTATTGGTGTATAATATTATAATCCACAATGTCAGATTTTACTCTTTAAATTCACTAAGAAGCATTCTCAAAGGAATAGAAGAAACAGAGCTGGCTATCAGTTAGGGGAACTATTTGTGTAAATATAAATAGAAACTTCAATATAAATTTCTTAAAAGCAATTTTCACTTTCTGAAAGTTTATATGGAATTGGCAAATGACAAGGATTATGATCATTGATACATGCAAGTCAACAAGCAAAACTAACCAGAAAGAGACAAACAGATACAAGAATAATGAGGCAGCTCTGATGACCAAAAAACACAACTTTACAAGACTGTTTGGGTAATTTATTTTGACTGGTAATACATTATGTCAGTTTATTTTATTTAAGCCACAGCAACGTTTGTCTTCCTGACCATAGATATTGCATTCCAGAAAAGTACAATATGAAGTTTCAGATTAGTGCTGGGCTTAGTCACACACAGAGCTGTAGTAGGTTTTCTAAGCCCCTGCTCACTGTGTTTCACAAAAATCTCATCCCTTCTGCCCTCCAATCTCTAAACACACATCCAAGCAAATCACACCAAAGCATAATCATTTAAGAACACCATAACTTGATAATTAAAATTTGGCAAGCAGAAACATTGAAGCAAAACTGAGAAAAAAATCATATAATTATCTTAGAAGAAAGCTTTTTTCTTAAATATTATTTTTCTTCCCATTCAGCATGCACAGAAGCAACCTTTGAGCACTAATATGTTCCTTTTTAGCCTTTGCCTGTTTGTTTCAAAAACAAGAGGAGAAGAGTCTGCTTAAAAGGCAAATACACTGATAAATGTTTACTGATAAAATCTTCCAGATGGGACTACTTTCAAGGAACGTCAATTACAAGCCTTGTGTCTCTCCTTTTAATGATATCCTTTAATGATCCCCTTCCTCTCCTAGAAAATTAAGTCACAAAGGCAACTTAGGCTGAGAGTGACCCGGTAATCCTTATAATCACATTGCAATGACAGACAAGAAGATCAAAGTAAAGGTGCAGTGAGAAATAGGGTTTTACATCCTATTATAAAATGTGAACTTGCTATTAACCAAAGATCAAATGTACCTCCAACTCCCAAATTCCCAACTTCCAATATTTTTCAAATTCTGTGGTTTTCTGGATTAATAAACTTTCCCTAATATTCCCCCTCTCAATTTGTGCTAAACATTGATGGTTTTTTCTTCACATATGGTGATTATGTTTTCATGTATGCAATAACTAATTTTAGAAATTTGGTAAATTGTGTTGAAACTCTAATAGCACTAAGAAGTTCCCAATCTAGTTGGTAAGCTATTGTCTCCAATACTGCAAAGAGAAAACCTAGCAATGGAAATTACATAAAGATAACGTGATGCTAATATGCTGATTAAAAAGTAAATTAGGCATCTAGTAATGGCTTCAATAAGAAAGAGGTTTATTTTTATCTCATATTAAGAAAATCTAGGCTGGGCATGGTGGCTCATGCCTTTAATCCCAGCACATTGGGAAGCCAAGGCAGGAGGATCACTTGAGTCCATTAGTTTGAGACCAGCCTGGGTAACATAGTGAGACCTCATCTCTACTAAAAATTTAAAAAAAAATGCTGGGTATGGTGGCATGCACCTGTGGTCCCAGCTAGTAGGGAGGCTGAGGTGGGAGAATTGCTTGCGTGCAGGAGGTTAAGGCTGCAGTAAGCCCTGATCATACCACTACACTCCAGCTTGGGTGACAGAGAGAGACTCAAAAAAAAAAAAAAAAAAAGGAAAAAGAAAAGAAAATCTAGAAACAGGTCAAGGTTGGAATGATGACACCATGTTTATCAGGGATCTAGGTTCCTATTATCTTTTGATCCACCATCCTTAACATATGCCTTCCATTCTCAGTTTTGCCATTTAGGTTGCAAGGTGGCTGCTGATGCTCCAGCCAGCACCGGCACCGAATCACTACTACACAAACAGGAGGAGGAGTAAAAGTGAGTGCTTCTAGGCAGGAGCTCCCTCTGCTATCATGTAGCTGGCTGCATCAATCTCTTAGAAAGTCTGAGAAATGCAATCTTTGGACTAGGCAGGTGTCACCAAATATAATTAAGATTCACTCAGTCATCTTTATTATATTGGTTACTAAATGAACAAATCTGTAAGGATATTCAGTTGGCACCAGCATTCTTTGTCACACCATAGAATCATTGATTTCTCAATACTGGAGGGAATTTGGTCTAATCCCTTACTTAGAGAAAGGGAAACGGAGAGCAGAAAGATTAAGACATTTCCCCCAAAGGACAAAACTGGTTAGCTAAAGAACTAGGTGCAGAATTCATACTCTTGATCTATCAGTAAAGATCCAGTTCTTTACTGACAAAGCAAACTTCAGTGAGGTCAGCCCAGGAAATTCAGCTAACCAACATGAATAAATAACACGTCTTACTACCTGGGTCAGACCCTGTGACTCACACTTCAGGCTTTACAGTCATAACTGCTCATACGCTGTAACATCCACCCTCTTTGGTTATAAAGTGAGAATCACCATATTCACCACAAGTCATGTACATGTTTACATGGCCACTAAATAACCAACAATATGAGAGATATGCCACAAAATGTGACAGTACGAGTTGCTGTTTGTAAAAGAGAAGAATGTTCCACACTCACGGGTAAAAACTGGTACTTGAACTTCATGAGTGACTCTAGATCTTTTATGGTGGTGGCTTTTTAAATACAGACAAACACATGATTATGGTATCTCCCAAAACTGACATTCTCAAAATAACATACGCCATTATACAAAGGAAGTTTGAATGTTTTGAGGCTTTTTTGCTTATAAGCCATTGCTCTTACCTCTTATCTCTTCGATTATGGCCATCACTTACTTCCTCAGACTCCACCCAGCTGCATTCTCAACAAACCACAGTCCAGGATCAGAACTTCTATAATGCATATGCTTCCTTCAGCACTTTGAGATACATCATTAGGCCCTGCTCTTATGTTTTACTTCTTTTATGTTTCAAGCTTCTTGAGGGTAGGGCCAATACTTTATTTATTTTCCATAACACCCCTCATGAAAAAGCTTCTAGCATTCTTTCACAATGTCATGGTTAGAACATTCCAGTATTTTCCCAACCTATCTCCCTAACTGCTTCCAGTGGTTCCACTGACTCTCTTCTTTCATCCTTACTCACAACATGGATTACTCCAGCGATTGCTCAAAAATACGGAGCAAAGCAAGCCACATTTCTACATCTTTGGCAGTGTGCCACTGTCTATAAACTTTTTAATAAGGTCGTCCTAACTTGCTTTCTCACGTAGTCTTATTCCTTGCCATTTCCTCTGTTTGCACCCTACATACTGTAAGTTACTCTGAAATATTCATCTTTTTCTACATGCCTGTGATTTTGTACATGTAGTTCCCTTTGTCTGAAATGTCCTTTCTTCTTTCCTTTATGGAGATTCCAAATGGCCTCCAAGGTATATGTCAATTATTATCTGTGAAAGGTTTTGTTATATATATCCAGTATTTTCTAGGGGATGGGAAGCTTAAACAAAAAATAACTTGAGCATTACTCTACACACACTTCCATTATGACATCTTAGTCTATTTGGAAAACTCCACTCATATAGAAATTGTGTTTATTTCAGTTCACTGTGAATACAAGTTCTGATGCACAGGAGCTACTCAATAGTTGCTGAATGAATGAATGTCAGCTTTCCTAAATAGACTTGAATGACTTTCTTGAGAGTCTAACTGCTTGTCATAATACATCTTGTCTCATTTGATTCTAGTTCCACAGAGGCTAGCGTAGTACTTAGATGTAAAAATTGTTATATCTCTTTTGTTTTTCCAGTTAATCACTGGAGACTAGGGCTGCCCTTTCAATAGGAAATCTAGTATCTCTCTTTTTGAAAACTACCCCTCTTTCAAATAGCTCAAGAACCTCAGGAATTATTCAGGCTAAAGTGGTGTCTTGCTTCTAAACTTCAGGTGTAGAGAGGATGGCAATTGGTATGAAGGCTTCTGCCACTGCCATGTGGTATCACAGTGAACTATGGTCCTGTCCAGTCCTGTGTCCTTGCTGGTTTGGGTCTCCATGCCCAGCCTTGGGCTCCAAGAGTTCAGCTCTTTGATTTAACTCATTTAGTATAGATCAGCCCTCACTCAACAATCTAAGATGCTCTTGAGCAGGCAGCTTAGGTTTCCCCGTCCTCTACACAGATACATTAATTCCTCTAGGACCCACTGTATCAGTATTCTCTCCCGACAATACACCATGGGACTGCCCTTTTTCATCCATTCTCATGGGTTTCCTTTGTGCTTCTAATTGTGGGAGAAAGTAAGAAAGTCTCCTTTCTCCTGGTAGACTCCTGAATTCTTAGGTAATTTGGTTCACTCTATCCTCAAACTGTACCAAGAGGAGGGGTAGCTTTTAATAAGAAGGGGGAAATTTTGTCACTCTCTTTCTCCAAAGAAAAAGATGACTACAGGCCTTATGTTTATATAGCTAAGGGAGTCCACTTAATGATTTTTCCAAAAATAATAAATACACAAACCCTAGCAGGTTTTCCAACAGTAGAATCAGAAGTGGAGAGTCAGAATTTCTGCCTCTCCAGGCACCCTCTTACATATGCATGGTAATGTTTATTGAAATTCACTATAAAGGCAAAATTGGATGAGGACAATTGAGAAACTCTTGTCCTAAATATCTTTTCCTGACTGGTCAAGGAAACAATGAGTCTAATAATAAACTTCCTTTTTTTTTTTTTTTAAGTGCATAGCCCTACCAATCCAATAAGACAAAAGAGATTCATTCCAAAGGAAAGATCTGGCATTTCAGGATCACATTTAAGTAGGAGAGGATGCATACAATAATAATACATTTCAATTAGACGACAAAGTCAGCCATAGGACACAGTACCAGTAGTGTCTTTTCCACTAAGAATTGGGGAAGGGAGGCTTAAAATTCACCTTATGTTTGTTTAGCAAACATGCCAGGGAATCCTTCCTTCAACTGTGCCCATCGAGTTGAGCTATATACATACAACATAATCCAGGAAGACCACCCCAAACTGAGGCTTTGTTTACTAATTTGCATTGCCTCTAAAACTGTAAATTTTTTCCCTACTTTTTTTTTTTTTTCAGACAGAGTTTTGCTCTTGTTGCCCAGGCTGGAATGCAATGATGTGATCTCAGCTCATCACAACCTCCACGTTTTGGGGTTCAAGCGATTCTCCTGCCTCAGCCTCCCAAGTAGCTGGGATTACAGGCATGCGCCACCACTCCCGGCTAATTTTGTATTTTTAGTAGAGATGCGGCTTCTCCATGTTGGTCAGGCTGGTCTCAAACTCCTGACCTCAGGACCTCAGGTGATCCGCCCGCCTCGGCCTCCCAAAGTGCTGAGATTACAGGCGTGAGCCATCACGCCCGGCCCCTACATTTTTAATGCCTCTAAAATCCAGATATGTTTTTATAATCAATGGCACCTCAGACTTGATGAAATAAAGTAATCAAATAGTCTTAATAAATCAAATACTTTAAAAAATATAAACAATTTAAAAATTGTTCTAAGACCTGGGTTCCAACCTCAGGATCTGGATGTGACCATACTGCTATATTAGTATATAAAAGCAGAGACACAGACAATAGTGGTATCCCTTCAAAGGGGAAAAAGCCTGTCAGCTGAAGATGATAGAGGAACCCAGTGCTTCTCAAAGGGGGTTCCTCATCCAGCAGTTCATCAGCATTGGCATCACTTGGGAACTTGTAAGAAGTAAAATTCTCAGGACCCACCCCAGAAGTACTAAATCAGAATTTGTGGGGCATAGAGCTCTGTAATCTGTGTTTTAAAAAGGGCATGAGTTTGAGAACCACTCATATAGTAGCTAAATAAAGAAGATACTTGGTCAGTATACACTTGGCATACCTGGGGGAGGGGCAGCATAACACTTAACAGCCAAGTGTTAAGACTACCCTAAAAGGAGGAATCTGAAAACCCAATGCAGGAAAGCTCTTTAAAGTCTACAGTCCCTAGTTTCTGACTCCATATATGTCAAAGCAGCTTCTAATTAGAAGTTTGTTTCCCAAGGGGCTGAACTATAAGGACAGAATGAACTGATCTGGCCAATATGGTATCCTGTCTGTCTACTTGTCAATATATTTCTCACTATGAATTCTCTAATTCATGTTCTTGCTCTTGCATAAAGTTCATGAGTTCTGAGTGTCAGTAACAGCACCTGATCTAATTGGGTTCTGAGAAAATCAATTCTGAACCTGAAAAACTAAAGGTCAGTCTTTGAAATCTGTGTATATTACAAAGACCCAGTCCAAAAGGGCCCAGTACATACCTAATACTCATTTAAATGGAGTATTTACCAGGTCAAGAGAAGTGAAAAATTAAGGGCAATTAGGTCAAGACTGCAAACTAGCAATCCTGAGGCCAGATCTGGCCCACAGATGTGGCTTGTTTGGCCCACACACGTTGTTCAAAAATGGGAAGTTTCACATTAAATATTGGATTTCTTCCAGTTTTAAAAAAGCAATAAAAAGATTTTTGACAATAAGGAGCCCACATCCTGGCACTTGAGCACTTGCCTGGAGCTAGGCAGAAGCTGTCTCCTTTAAACAGGTTGTAGCTTCCAGGCCACCCCAGTCTCAGGAATCCTTATTGACTTCTGGCTGGCAAGCTTCTCCCTTTATGTGAATATGCTCTGTCTGACCCCTGGTACATACGAGTTTGAAGATCATTGATTTACATAATCATTTTTCATGGAACTGATCATTAGGCTGATTTGAATAAAATGAATTACTCAGAAAATTAGCTATATTTTGTACCTTTATAGCTATTTGTATGTGTGAGCAGGGATGTAGAGGTTAGTTATTTTTAAAAACAGACAGTCGTGAAAGCAAAGGTTGCCAGGTAGAGTATAAAGAGTACCAGCCTGGGCCGTCTAGATTGGGATTTGCTGCTTACTAAATGTAAAACTGTCCCTCAGCCACGGTTTACATATCTACTAATGGGAATGATAATATCTACTATACACAGGGTTTATGGTGATAATTGACTTAGATAATATATGTTCAAGACTGTATAGAACCTCAAAAATGTTAATTGAATTAAATTTTGATGGTTTTGTTATCTGAATTTTACTTTAGAAATTGTTCCTAACAGATTATAAACTTTTGAAAAAAAAAATCAAAATTAAACCTCAATAGTCTTACATTGTGATAAGACAATGGAATTAACATTTACTGACTGTAAACTATGAACCAGATAGTATGCTGGGTGCTTTAAATACATTGTCTCATGGAACCCATAAATAATTACTATGAGTTAGTATTATCTATCTTTTACACACTAAAAGCCAGGGCTAAGGCCGGGCACGGTGGCTCAAGCCTGTAATCCCAGCACTTTGGGAGGCCGAGACGGGCGGATCATGAGGTCAGGAGATCGAGACCATCCTGGCTAACATGGTGAAACTCTGTCTCTACTAAAAAATACAAAAAACTAGCCAGGCGAGGTGGCGGGCCCCTGTGGTCCAGCTGCTCGGGAGGCTGAGGCAGGAGAATGGCGTGAACCCGGGAGGCGGAGCTTGCAGTGAGCTGAGATCCAGCCACTGCACTCCAAAAAAAAAAAAAAAAAAAAAAAAAAGCCAGGGCTAGAAAAGTTTAGGTAATTTACCAAAGTCACACAGTAAGCATTGGATAACCAAGGTCCATCTTACTCCAAAGCCCTTACATGTGTGATTACTGTAGTGTTTCTCAAACTAGCCTGATTATATGAATCATAGGCTAGTAGTTAAAAATATAAGCTCTCCTATTTATTTCCAAGCTTACTGAACCAGAATCTAAAGGGATACATAGCCTTGAAATGTGCCACGTTTTACCATGGCCCATGTATTTCATAATAGCAGCAAGGAAACTGCTTAAGAAAGCTGTTAAGAATCAGAGTAAGTAGAAAAAGAACTACTTTGTGTTATACTCAATAGAAGAAAGGAAAGAAAGGGGGAAAGAAACTAGGAAGAAAAGGAGGGAGGGAGAGGGAGGAAAGAAGGAACAAAGGAAAGAGGGAAGGAGAGAGGAAAAGAAAGAAAGGAGGAAATGAAGGAGACAGGCAGAAAAAGATCCTGGAGCTAAGGCCTATGGCATTTGAAGGATGATGTGAATGCACTTACTAGATGGATGCTTTCTTTCTAACTGCACCCAGCCTGTTTACTGCAAACATAAGGGATCGGCCAACAGGAAGCTCAGCTTGCCACTGCAGAGGAGTAAAGCACTTTGAACTACAGGCATCTTGTACACCCAAATTACATACTGTGATACACATAGTATTTGAGCTGTTCCGCAAGACAGAAGCCAATTATTCTTGGCACGTACTTCTGTCGTGCTATCCAAATCACCATCCCTCACATGTGGATCTGTGCCACATCAAACGCACCAAGTTATAAATTCCTTAAACTCTTTGAGATGAAAGTCAAATGTTGGAGAAAAAGGATAGTCTGGTACATACACCATATAGCCGAAAAGATGTGTGCTTAACTTAGAACTGCTGGATCTATTATGAGAAACCGGGGCAGCAAAATTCTGCCTTAGGAACTTTTCAGAGTTTTGTAAACTGAATTTTTCCAATGTAATTCAGTATTATCATTGCCTTTTCAAATCTCAGTTATTTCATTTATTGTATTCATCTTAAAATAATTTATTTTCCAGTCTCTCCCTTTAAACGTTTTTAAGCACAGTGGAAAAACATAGACACTAAAACAAGGAGTAGAGGCTATAGATACCATCAAATTCTATCGAGAATCACAGAAACTATGCATATGTCCTGAATGGTAGTATGATTTGATAATCAGATCAATTCATTAACCCACTCCTCTTACCCCTTACAAATCCTGAGGTTATGAGATTTAATCAAAACTCTCAGGTGATATGAAAATAGAAATCTAATGATAATTGTTAATAGTAGTATAAAGAATTTAAAACATAAATCCTGCAAGATTAAAAAGTAGAAAGTGGAGTATTAGATGCACCATCTTTGTGCTTCTTAAGTTTTAAATATGCTGTGGAAACTCCTAGAAATCTTGTGAAATTGCAGATTCTGATTTAGTAGTACTGTATTTCTGAGTTCCAAGATTCTGATTTCTAACAAGTGCCAATGTGACTGGCCCAGGGGTCAGCCTCAGTAGCGAGTGAGTCAATTTAAGAAGGCTCACATTGGAGAAGTTCTAGAGACATGACACAATCTCCCCATAGGAGGGAGTGTGACCTAACACTAGTATTACCTAGAAAAAATGCAAAGATGAAAGACAGATGAAAGTGTTCATGTAAGTGTCCAGTTTCTCCAGAAGAAATGGGTTACCTATGAAACAGAAATATAATCTTATTTTTGTTTTAATGTGAGAAGAATTCTAAGAAAGTAAACAGATTTACAACCAATACATAATTGGGTTTCTCAAATTTAAGAATCTGATGAGGATACTGGATCATCTACCCAGAAAAATACAGATAATGTACATGCACACACTATACACGCACATCTGTATACAGTTTCAGGAAGTTCACTGAGCTTCCTTTGGAAAGGTATGAACTACCTAAGGGCTCATATCACAATTTAAGACTACCAATGCACATGTGCAGCTGGTACAGAGGAACAACTTGTAGTTTTAAGACTAATTGATAGAGGGGGCAATTTAGAATCCTCTTATGTGTTTGACTGATGACATTATTGCACAAAGGCTTACGATTTCTCAGTCACTTCTGTAAAATATAAACTGGTTGAGATGTACATTTTTCCAAGGTCAGACATTAAGCATCTTCATATTAGGTAGGAAAAAACCCACCATGTTAAAAAGTTAAATATATACTACTTCGGAAAAACATAAGACAAAAATCCAGTTTTGAAAATGACTGCACAGTACAGGAGTTTCTGAAGATGTAAAGGGCAATTGTTGTTTTATGCTGGTAGCATACATCAGCTGCTTTTCTCCAATACTTTTGAACATCCCACCACCTGCCTTTTTAAACTACTAAGAAATTATGATTATTTAGAGTTGTTCTTTAAAAGCCATAGAAAACCAGTTAATGTTTTTTCAAAAAACAGTTATTGATCACCCAATCTTAGATGAGCAACTTAAAATCTAGAAAGTGAGCTACATCTGTGTATGTGTGTGTAAAGTTATATGTCAAGACATAATATGAAATATAGACATAATGCTATGAGAGTGCTGAGGGCTTTTTCTTTTCTTTTTTTTTTTTTTTTTTTTGAGCTGGAGTCTTGCTCTGTCACCCAGGCTGGAGTACAGTGGCATGATCTCGGCTCACTGTAACGGGCGCCTCCTGGGTTCAAGTGATTCTCCTGCCTCAGCCTCCCACGTGGCTAAGATTACAGGTACTCACCACCACGCCTGGCTAATTTTTGCATTTTTAGTAGAGACAGGGTTTCATCATGTTAGCCAGGCTGGTCTCAAACTCCTGACCTTCAGTGATCTTCCCCTCTCAGCCTCCCAAAGTGCTGAGATTACAGGCATGAGCCACTGCACCCGGCAGGAGTGATTATTTCCCTATTATCTCATGCTGGAAATAATCACTCCTGCCGGGTGCAGTGGCTCATGCCTGTAATCTCAGCACTTTGGGAGGCTGAGAGGGGAAGATTCCCAGGGAATCACCGAGATAGCTCTGAGCTGGATTCAGTATGAGTAGGATTTCAATAGACGGAGAAGTAGAAGGGGGACATTTCATGTAAAGGGACTCCCCAAACCAAAGCATTATAGAGCGTAAGAGTGGAGGGAAGCATATGCTGTCTGGTTCAAGAAGAGGATGATATTTCATCATACTTGTAATATTACTACTTGTATAGGCTCTTCTTGACTTGGTTTGCTTTAACCAACAGAACACACAAAATTGGCCAAGTGCCAGTTTTGGGCTTAAATTTTAAGAAGGCCTGGCTTTTGTGTGCTTTTAGCAGCCCTGAGTTGCCAGGAAAGAAATTCTGACTACCTTACTGGAGAGTTCACATGAGGAATCCACATGGAGAGAGAGAAAAGCCCTGAGACTACATGAAGAAAGACAGAAGGCACATTATCTCAGCTGAGTCCAGCCTCCAGTCTCCTGGCCAAGTGACTGCAGCCATATTGGGGACCATGGGTAAGACCAGCAGAACTCCCCGGCTGATCCCACCACAGACTGCAAAATAGAATGGTTGTGTTTGAAGACATCACTTTCTAGAATAGTTTGTTATGCAGCAATAGAAAACTGAAACTGAGTGTTTACCAACATTTTAAATCACTACTGCCTTTTGATAAATACAAAAAGCGTAAACCCAGCTGGAGCTTCGGATGTAGAACTGTCCTTCTACACTCACTAGTCGAGACTTATTTTGAATTTTATTATTTCGTATCCTAATCCTAAATTTTGTTTAGGATACAAAGCTCTAGGTTTCTCCTTTTTACAAATGAAAACTATAAAAGTAAATAACCATTAAAAACCATTCCCTGCATCACCTCTTCTATTGCTCCTCCTTAACAGCAGCACTTAGATGGATTAGTGCACATGTGTATGTGCACACATGTATGTATATGTGTGCATGTGTGCATGGTAATATTTGGTCATAGGGAAGATTAAGAAAAGGATTAGGGCTAAAAGGCTGAACATAGGGTGAGTTTCTGTGTTTATCTTCTGTTTTAGAGGGAACCTAGGACAGGGTTTCTCAAAATTCTTAACTTAAAAAATATTGGCCAGGTGCGGTGGCTCCCACCTGTAGTCCCAGCATTTTGGGAGGCCAAGGCGGGCCGATTGCTTGAGGTTAGGAGTTCTAGACCAGCCTGGCCAACGTGGCAAAACCCCATCTCTATTAAAAATACAACAACAACAAAAAATTAGTCAGGCATGGTGGCGGGTGCCTGTAATCTCAGCTACATGGGAGTATGAGACAGGGGAATCACTTGAACCAGGGAGGCAGAAGTTGCAGTAGTGAGTGGAGATCGTGCCACTGCACTCCAGCCTAGGCAACAGAGCGAGACTCCTTCTCAAAAAATGCAAATAAAAATAAAAAAAATTAACAAATTCATAGGAACTCTGTGTGTGTGTGTATGTGTGTGTGTGTGTGTGTGTGTGTGTGTGTGTGTGTGTGTGTGATATAGGCCTGCCTATCCATACTGAAACAAATTTATAAAAGTTTTTCCCTGTGTGTGATACATTCTCATTTATTTCTACTCTATTCCAGTTCTTTTTTTCTTACTGATAGTTGTGACTCACTATATCAATTTCATAATGCACATAGAGGTTGAGACCCTCAGATGAAAAATACTGTCTTAAGGGGCATTGATCATTAAAAAACATTTGTTAAATCCTGTATGTGCCCTACATTGTTCTAGTCCCTTGGATAAACCAGTGATAAAACAAATACAGTTTCTTCTTTCATGGACAAAATAGTCATTAAACAGCAATCACAACAAAATATGAACAAAATATGATTTGATTGCATTCGTAATAAATGCTGAGAAAGAAAAGTATGGGTGCTATGAGAAGCTCTGATAAGGAGACTTCACTGAATCTGGAGCATTTAAGTGGATCTGTGCACGGATGCCAAGTTAAGGAAAGCCCAGAGTAATAGAGGTCAGTCTCTAGAACATTTCTGGTCTGCCAAGGGCTAGCAGAGGACAACTGCAGGAGGCTGCTGAATAAGCCAAGTGGGGTGTAAGCTGGGCTGACACTCCGCCCAATCCTAAAGCTGGCTTTAGGGGCTGGTGCATGCTGTAGCCTGTTGGGCCCAGCTCATATGAATCCTTTCCAACAATTTTTGGCTTGTGGGATCTAGAGAGAAGAGGTCAAGGAGCAACAGTGAAGTGTCCCCCTTACAGTCCAGAAGTAAGAGAAGTAAAATCATTTGCCATCTTTCAGGGGCAAATTATGAGATCCATCTAGAGTTACGAAAAACTGTGTCCAAGAGACTCCCAGGCTGGACGCTGACAGTAATTACTTGAAGGTGTTAACATATTTGGAAAAAGAAAGTTCCCATTAGAATGAGGGTGGTTGGCAAGTAAATCAAAGACAAAGGAGACTTGACTTGTACTGCCCATGGAGAGCGGGAGTGCCTGTATGAGCCTCAAGAGTGTGTGCCCATCCTCCTGTGATCTCCCTACTGCTCACATGGATGTCCTAGGTCCTTAAAAACCATGACCACTCAGTCTTCTGATCATATGTATATATGTCTATTCTAAATCCATGCTATGTACTATTTAGCATTCTGAACTTACCCACAGAAGGAGAAAGTGTATGCTGGCAAGGCCAAAACACTTTGTAGCTTTTAAGGAATCAGCTGATACTCTGGCTTTAAGGTTCTTGTGAGCTTTTGAGAGTTGGAATCAGCTTACTCAGAGGCTGTGACAAGATCACCTTTCTGAGACTGCTTGGTTGAGGACAGACTCTGGAGTATAGCTAATTCTCCAAGGAAAACACTACTCTGCAAGGACCTGTCTGAGTAACCAACTGTCTTTCCCTAGGTGATACTCCTAGGTAACCCCTAACCTCCAACTACATACCATCTTAAATTTAAAATTTCTACAAGGTAGCAGCTCCAGTATGTACACAGCACACAGTTAACTGTTGATGAACACTACCTAGGCATTGTTTCAAGCGCTATATAGATTATCTCATTTAATCCTTATACCAAGGGAGGGTGCTATTGGTATTCCTCTTTTACCACTATGAAAACTGAGTTTAGTTGAGCATGGTGGCTCATGCCTGTAATCCTAGCATTTTGGGAGGCTGAGGCGGGTGGATCACTTGAGCCTAAGAGTTTGAGACCAGCCTGAGCATCATGGTGAGACCCTATCTTTACAAAAGATACAAAAATCAGCCAGGCGTCGTGGTGCGTGCCTGTAGGCCCAGCTACTTGAGAGGCAGAGGTGGGAAGATCGCTTGAGCCCAGGAGGCAGAGGCTGCAGTTAATTGAGATGGTACTACTACACCCCAGACTGGGCAACAGAGCCAGACCCAGTCTCAAAAATAAAAAGAAAAGGAAACTGAGGTTAGGAAGCACAAGGTTTCACAGCTAGTAAATGGCAGGGTTGGGATTCAGGGCAGCCTGATTCTGGACTAGAACCTTTAACTAATTTATGACATTGCTCCTGTCAGTGCCTCCACACCCAGGAGGATTTGAACTATGTCGAAAAGTCCACTTGTACCTAAACTGTGGCTTGAAAAGTTACTTTTCTTTAAAGGGAGAGAGGGAACAAATGACCTCTATCTGTATGCTCTGATAATCTATACACCTTTCTTGGTGTCTCATAGAACGTTAACGTTTTCTCCCATGGGATATTCAATGCTTCATGCAAACTAGTGAGAAGTGGCTCAGTTCTCTACTCCAAATCTCGCCTTTTCTTATTCTGGCTTTTCTGTGGTCTCACTGGGGATAGTTCCTGCAGACTTTCAATTTGCCTCCTTCCAAGCTATGACTATGCAAGCATGATCCTGGAATTGCAGAATGGTCAGCAAAATGCTGGCTTATTCTCTGGGGAAACTCTATAGTTTTCTAGGGAGATCATAGAAAGCTATTTAGGATCCCACTTTCAAATAGGCTCTTGAGGTTCTGATTGTTTCCTGGATGCTTCCTATTGTGCAACTGCCCTAATATACAACTGGCCATTTATACAAATTCAATTTATAACTAAGACATTGTTTTGAGGAAAAAAAAAAAAAGCCATCCTTTCTTTCTTGTAAGAAACTTACGAAGTGTGGGATGTTTGAATGTGTTCTCCACTACATTTTTGTATTATAAATCTCAAGAGGAATGAGACAGAGACCAAAGCCACAGCTTTCCAAGACCACAGAGCTTGATGTCCTTGACATTCCTGATCTTCTAAGTGAAACTCTCAATTATTTGGAGATGAAAACAAGGCTTTTAATGGGAAATCAAAGAAGCCAAATCATCTGTGTAACAGAAACTGAGTAAATTGATAATTCATTTATTCAAGAATGTGTTGAGCAACCTAGGATGGCTGAGGCACTGTTGTGTACATATATCTGTATCAGTGAACAAAACAGGTGAAGATCCTTCCCCATGGTAGCTCACAGTCTAGTACAGGAGGGAGATAATAAATAATAGATATAGTAAATTGTGTGTTAGAAGGACAGACATGGTATGAAACAAACAAGCACATACACACACACAATAGAGCAGACATTGAAAATGGTATTAATGTGGGATGCAGTTAAAAAATGGGATGGTCATGGATGGCCTAATCAAGAAGATGAAACACAAGCAAATACTTAAAGCAATGGAATTAGCCCTAAGATATTGGGGGAAAGAGCACTTCGTGCAACACCAAGGTCTTCAGATGGAAGTGTGACTGAAGTGCTTGAAGCAGTAAGGAGGCTAATGGGCTGGAGCTGAGTGAGTAAGAGAAAGAAGAGTAAAAAAGAAGACCAGAGATGAAACAGGGGTCAAATTGGGCTAGATGTTGTGGGCCGCAATACTCACTTTTAACTCTGAGGGAAATGGGAGCCATTGCAAGGTTATGAGCAGAGGAATGACATGATCTTCACTGACTGCTGTCTTTTGAATGACTGTAATGCAGCAAGAGAAGATGCAGGGTCTCCTATTAGACAGCCACTGCAACCATCTAAGCCAGAGAAGATAGTGACTTGCAATAAGATAGTAACGATGGAGATGGTGACAAGGACCCTGGGCTCTGGGTATATTTTGAGAACAGAGGCTTCAGGAGTTCTAATGTATTAGATACGAGATGTTCTAAAAAGAGTAGACACAGGGATATTCTCAAGCTTTGGCCTGAGCAACTGAGATGAAGAAGCTATGGTTGGAGCAAATTGTGTGGGAGGCAGTTGGGGAAATCTATGATTCAACCCTCCCTCCCTTCCTTCCTCCCTTCTTTTTACCCTTCCTTTCCTTTTTTCTTTTTCTTTTCTTTTTTTTTTTTTGAGACAGAGTTTCACTCTTGTTGCCCAGGCTGGAGTGCAACGGCGCAATCTCGGCTCACCGAAGCCTCCGCCTCCCAGGTTTAAGCGATTCTCCTGCCTCAGCCTCCCAAGTAGCTGGGATTACAGGTATGCACCACCATGCATGGCTAATTTTTGTATTTTTAGTAGCGACAGGGTTTTTCCATGTTGGTCAGGCTGGTCTCGAACTCCCGACCTCAGGTGATCCAACCGCCTCGGCCTCCCAAAGTGTCTACCCTTCCCTTCTTCCCTCCTTGTTCTCTTCCTTCCACCTTCCCTCACTTCTTTCTTTCCTTCCTTGCATGGACACCTGCAAATGCCAGACATTATACCCAGTGACACAACAGACACAAGGCATCTTCGCTAGCAAGCTGAATATGAATAATAAAATAGGGGTACAGAAGTGGAATTGATGGTAGGGGACCTCCTATATTCTATTATTCCTTTCTTAAAAAGTTAGATTCTGATACGAGCAGACTTGAATAATTCACATTTCTGAACCATAATTCTGAAAATATATCAACACTTGCACATTGATTCTTCTTCAAAAATCATGTTAAACCTAAACTAAGGATTCCATTATTACATTGATGGTATGGGTTTTGCCTACTCTATTGTCAAAAACATATCAACAACCCAAAATAATCACTGACATGAATGAAACATTCATTACTACCTCTTAGAAATTGTGTCTTTTTTGTTGCTCTACACACTATCCATCAAAAGTTCTGACAACTTAGCTAACTAACTATATTAGTTATTCCTTTTGTTCTAAGAAACATAAAGCTAAGTGGTACATTCTGGTAGAAAGGATGTCCTAGGGTACAACAAAAGGCAGATTAGCATTGTGTTAGGTGACCAGTCTTGGAAACGGATGGCCAAAGTTGGACTCCTGGCTCTGTTTCTTATTACTTGTGTGACCCTGGCCTAGTATTTCACTCCTCCGGGCCTCAGTTTCCGTAACTATGAAATAAACTTTCCCTGCAATCTCCTACCCAGCCTTTCCTAATGAAATAAAAACAATAATGTATCCAATCTCACAGATTTATGGTGAGGATTATACAAAGTCCTTAAAGAGCGTGGCACACGGTAAGCTGTCTATAAATGGCATTACATATTGAGATATCGAGTGTAACTAGGCCATTGTTACTGCTACTACCATACACCAGAAAATTCTCTCCTCCCTTTCCAAGAGCTCATTTTTATCATTGATATTATATGCCCTTTTTGGGGTCATTTTCACTAGCCATTTCTTTCTTACGAGAAAAGCAACAAGAGAAATAAAGTTGCAGAGATGATGTAAATGTTTAACATTATTGGTTAAATAACTGTTAGAACATGAGCAACTACAAAAATAATTTTGAACTATACTTTGAGGCAGAAATTTTTTTTTTTTTTTTTGTTAAATGGGAAAAATGTGTTACAGCAGTAAGTCACCAAATATTATGATCCCTTTAAATATACATATATAAGTATACAAACATTTGAGAGGATTTAAAGTATATACTAATGGTGGCAATCCTTACATGGATAAATTTATAGCGTTTTGATGCTTTTATGACATATTTTTATTTTATTTTCTGAACATGATAACTGGGTAGTGTCACCAACTGAGATATATAAGGAGGCACAAATGTAGAGGAAAAGCTAAATTTAATTTTGGATGTGAAGAATTTGATAAACCCATGGGATACTCAGTTGGGAATTTCCAATAAATATTGGGGCTCCAAGCTTTGTAGAAGAGGTTAAGATTGATTTCTATATAAATTTAGGGGCTTTCAGCAAACAGATGGTAATTAAAATAAGAATGCACAAGTCAGTCTTGGAAGACACGCAGAGTGAGGAAAGCAGGGACTGAAAATGGGATCCTGGGAACCCCAGGTCAAAGGAAGGGTTGAGGGGAAAGGAAAGAAAGAGTGTATAACCTCAAGTAAAGATGGAAAGGTTTTTGAGGAGGATAGACTGGCAATTGACTTAGAGAAGCTTGATGAGAAATGAACTGAAAAATATCTACTTGGTTTGGCAATTGGGAGATCAGAGGAACTAGAGCAGTAGTTGCAACAGAATGGTGGGGCTGCAAGCTGACTTCCAGGGGGTGGAGGAATAAGTAGGGGGAAAAGAAAATGAAAATGAGAAGTGTAAACTTTCTAGAAGTTTGGGTGAGAAAATCAGTAGAGATATGTGGTAATAACTGATGGAAGATACAGGATCAAAGAGGAAGGGAATTTTTTTCCTTAGGAACTTCAACCAGTTTTGAAGGAGATGCAGCCACCAAAGAGTAGGTCAAAGAAAGAGGAAGAAGGGGTGATAGATGGAGCAATGTCCAAGAGGAGGCATTGAAGGGGATGGGGATTAAATTTGGAGGTAGTCTTACTTTTAAGCACATTAAACAGAAATCTTAGCATAATATAGAAGAGCAACACAGATTGAGCAAAATTTAATTTTGTATCTTTTGATGATTTGGGATCATCAATTTGAACACCAAAAATTGTACTCAGTTGTCCAGAGAGGATGCTCTCAGTGTTTCCAAAGATGGGTTGAGCTTATTGCGCCTTTCAAAAAGGCCCCAAATAGCTACATCTGTGGTTTTCTAATGATTTTGTAGATTTTCTTTTTTTGTTGTTGTTTTTAGGCCATCAGCTGACACTTGGCTAATATCAGTTGCGACTTTCCCTGCAATCTCCTACCCAGTCTTTCCTAATTTGCTTCATCCAATTATAGAAGGTTTAGAATCACATGACCAAGCCTGTATGAATCATCACTAAAATATGAGCTACATTTCTCTGGCTAATGACCTGCATTATCTTTAGTGAGTGAACACTGTGAACGTCTATTTTGAGTGCTCAGAGACCTCTTTTGCTTCCTTCCTGATGCTGATCTATGTTCTAGAAGAAAGGGGACACTATGAGCATTGCAGGCTGAATTCTTAACAGTTAGGATGTATACTGCTATTAATAATTGAGGTATAATATATATCATGCTTATCAACACATAATGTGCATGTAGAGAAAAGGTCAACGGACCACTCTGAGCTTACTTATCAAAGTTTACTGCTCTTCCACAAAACCTACATGGTTTGTTGAACAATTTCATCAGTCTTCTGCAAGCCATAATCTATGATTACATAAATAATTAATAATAGTTTTAAAATAACTTTGCAATGATTTTGGTTCTGTTTAGATCCCCAACAATGTAAATCCCACAATCTTCTGGAAGATTTATAATTATTAATGGAAAACACATTTCTTATCTCAGTTGATGAATTAGTGTTTGCTATAGTCCTAACTAATAAATACATATAATAAATATAATATACAGCCGAAAAATGTATAAAAGTGCAGGAAATAAAATGGGAATCTTTGTCCAAATTCATTAGCAACCTGTTTTCAGCATATATAGTACTGAGCTATATTATAATGTACTTTTTTGAGCATATATAGTCAAGAAGTTAAAATGGCATAAAGCATACAATTCCCCATTATATAATCAGAGTAAACAAGAAGGAATGATTTCCAGGAAGCTGATCCCTTGGATTGTTTTCTATGTATATGCTGCATGTAATTTATATTGTATAATGATGATACAAACAAATTTTTTTGCCTTCTGACCCTAATTTCCCAAACTTTCACAGCTCAGACCTGCAGAGACAGGTTTTGAAAATAACATTTGGCAAGAACATGTGCAAACGTGATTAATGAGCATCGAGGTACATGTATATTTTACTACCTTTTCTTTTTCACTCAGAGTGCTTTTAAAAATCAGCATAACTGCAATAAAAAGAACCCATAACTGCCCTATTATTGAATTACAAAGCAATGTGTGTCGGAAACACCCCTCAGCATTTTAAGAGGGTCAAAAGGAAGATGCTCTGCACGTACTCCACGGCTGCAGGAATTCTGGTGAAAGGAGATACCAACCCAGAGCTGTTTAAATGATGACGCTGCAGCCAGGCAAGAGGTAGGGAGAGTGACTGGAAAGCTAGATTGCAGGCGGAACAATGAATGGTGGGGGTGGTGACAAAGTGGACTGGGAAAGGACAGAAATGACAGCAGGAATGAGAAGGATTTCAGATGTGCTGCTATGATAGACGTCCCATTCCAAGTCTTCACGTTTCAAACAAGTTTTTAAAAAGTTTCAAGAAAGACAACTTTCTGCAAGATGAGAGGTTGCTTTAGGCACCTAATTTCAAATAACTAACAACAGCTGGTAATTATTCAATACACTCATTAGCAACAATAACGGCAAGACTAAATACCAATAAAAATACTTTATAGTACACAGTGGCTCCATGTGCCAATTTCTTCATCTTAATTTCTCTCCGTTTAGCCACTAATTTCTTTGGCCTCACAGTGGCTTTACCCAACACTCCAGGATACAATTTCTCACCACAGACGTTACAAATTTCCAAGATTGCTGCTGAGTTGAATTACTCCCACGTATATGAGGCAGCTCTCTTATTCTATTCTGGGGTCTCGCTGCTATCAATTATTCAACTTTTTATAAAAACAAAATCTTCCTTAAAAATTGCTTTTGTCAAAACATTGCTATGACCATCTGTGTTTAAAAACCATTAATGGCTGTCTACTAACTTTACTGTAACAAAATGTATTAGTTTGACAGACCAAGCCTTTCATGGCCTAAATTTCACCTGGACCCTCCACTACAGACTGCCACACTGGTCACACACATGATTCAATATTTGTGCATCACGGTGGGAGTGTTCATTCCTTGTTATTTAAATTTCTTATCTATAAGTTCCAACTCAAGCCTGACTTCCCCCCTGGAGCATTTCCTGACTAAGCTGCCTCTCAACTATCTCTTCTTCTTTGCAGTATTTATATGACTTTTTGGTTCTATTATTTGACATTGAGAACTGCAGAATCGCTGTTGCAGGAATATGCTGGAACTGGATCTTGTCAAGTGTTAAACATTCAAGAATTCTGCAAAGAACTCTTGAACCAGTGATAGCTTGAAACCAGCCATGTAAGGAGTATTTGCACCATGGCCACAGACAGACACTGCAGATCAGGTATTTTTCTTTTTTTTTTTTTTTTATTTTGCGAGGGGTGGTGGGGTGGTGAGAAGAGGAAGGAGGAGAACTGGTCTGCTAGCATACCACACAACAGATTGTCAAATTATTCTTACTACATTTAAAATATTTTGTCAACTCTCCACTATAGCTTTGCAGTATAAATTCAAATGCTTCCAGGACTAAGTAATCCATGACCTCTCATGGAGTTAAATTCCAACATGGACATGGATCCATGTTTACACATTAAACTGTAAGCTCCATGATAGCTAGCTATTTTGTATCCTTCATGGTGCCCAGCACAGTCTGTGGTAAAAAGAAGATCCTGACCGGGCGCGGTGGCTCACGCCTGTAATCCCAGCACTTTGGGAGGCCGAGACAGGCGGATCATGAGGTCAGGAGATCGAGACCACCCTGGTTAACATGGTGAAACCTTGTCTCTACTAAAAATACAAAAAACTAGCCAGGCGAGGTGGCGGGCGCCTCTAGTACCAGCTACTCGGGAGGCTGAGGCAGGAGAATGGCGTGAACCCGGGAGGCGGAGCTTGCAGTGAGCTGAGATGGAGCCACCGCACTCCAGCCTGGGAGACAGAGCGAAACTCCGTCTCAAAAAAAAAAAAGCAGATCTTTCTGCCTTTCTAGGGTTCACATTGCCTTTTAACTTCTGGCCTTATTGAACCTTGGAATTGTTCCTTGAACATATCTGGTATTTCTTACCTTGGTAACTTTCCAAAGGCCACTTACCTGCCATGGCTGGCCCAGGCTGACTGAATCCCTCCTGCCACTGACTGACCCTGTGACTTTAACAGGCCTTTAAACATATTGTATTTCAATTGTCTATTGATTTATCCACCTCTCTGCTATACAGTAAGCTGCTTAAGTGTTATCTTTTCCACCTGTGTATCACAAGGCTGAGGTCCCCAGCATATAGAAGGTACTCCAATAAATATTTATTCATAGTGAATAGAGCAATTCAAACAAATTAATTTATATAATGTAAGTCTGCTCTGGCACGATTCCACAACATTGATTACTCAAAAAAATAGGCCTATGTACTTTATGACACTGTTGTAACTACACAGCAACCATCGAACACAAATTTCAAAGAGGAGAGAGTTTATTTACAACTCCATGAGCACTTCAAGTGTTGCTTTCTTCCCAGGCACTGAGAGAGTATCCCTGACCCTGACGTTGTTCTGCTCTCTTTGCGTTTAGGTGTCTGTGCTTGCTGGTATGCCTCTGTCCCCCTTCTGCCCTGCTTCAACACCAGTGGCAGATGCACCACAATTCGGGTGAAATCTGGTTTATCCCCAAGAAGTCTTCACAGTTGTTCTGTTGGTCTCTGCTTAATACCACACAAATAAAACTTAGGCCAGAGGACTTGGGAGAGTGAATGAGCGAAACAAGAAAGAATGGAAGAAAAAACATAAAAGTAAAGTAAGGCATGAGAGAATTGTATAAACTGGGGTGGGAAGGATAAAATTTAAACCTTTTCTGAGAAAAGATATAAAAGTAAAGTGAAGCATGAGAGAATTGTATAAACTGGTGTGGAGAAGATGAAATTTAAAGAAACTTGTGAGAACCAAATGAGGTTGTAATACTCCAAAATTCTTAATTCAAATGTTGTTCCTGCCTCCTTTAAGGTTCAAAAGATAGCTGGTGTGACCATATTCATGAAAGTGAGTTTCTCTTTTAATTGCCAAAATCTTATTTTTAGTAGTAGTACTATTATTTTTGGTTTATAGATCCAGGAATCTTTCTAATGATGGAGAAACAAAATAAGAATAAAATGTATTTTATAAAAATCCTAATTTTAAATCCTGAGAGAGAAGAGGAAAGTTATGCTCTCTATATATTATATAGGGGCTACCAGCATATGGCCTCTGTGCACAGAAGTACATTTATCTGGGAAACTGAAATAATTATTTAGTGGGCTCAGGCAAAAGTAAGTTCTAACACCAGAGCAGAAGACATAGTCTAATTTCATGAAAGCTGATTTATTATTGTTTATAAAACACCAAATTGTCATTACATTTCCTACCCTACGTATACTTGTGTTTTTCCAGTGGCGCTAATATGACAAAGAAAATAATAAAAGACTGCCTTAAAGAAAGCTTACAATACGGTGACTTTTGTTTCAGTTACATTATTTTTCCGCTGTACATCTTGACATTAGCTCTTCAATCACACTCCAAATGAAGTAAAAATTATCAGTAGAGGAAACATTCTATGATCCATTTCAGTTCCACTACCTTTCCCACTGTTCATATTCAGAGAAATGGATATGAAGTGCTAGAGACAAGAGCAGAACAAATTAGAATTCTGCTTTTTCTGTGTGTCATTGCTTTTTGAGATAGGGTCTGCCACATAGGCCAGTGTGCAGTGGTGGGATCATGGCTCATTGTAACCTCAAACTCCTGGGCTCAAGGGATCCTCCAGTCTCAGCCTCCCAAGTAGTTAGGACTGCAGGCATGCACTACTCTGCCTGGCTAATTTGTTTTAATTTTAGCAGAGCCTGTTCCCCAGGCTGGTCTCAAACTCCTGGCCTTAAGTGATCCTCCTACATTAGCCTCCCAAAGCACCAGGATTACAGGTGTGAGCCACCAAGCTCCATCAACAGTCCTGCCTGTAAACTAAAGTTCCACAGAGACTGATGGTTAAAAATGCAAATTGAAATCAAACGAGCAACACTCGAAAATCTGAAAACATTCATTATTTCTCCACCAGAACACGTCTTATAAACAAGCTGAAGGTAACTTTGATTTTGTTCAAGGTTGTGTCCTACCTTTCTTTGATCTATCCCACAACATAGAGTCAAGTGGTAGCCCCATGATGTGCACTTCACTAAGAGGAGGTCAGAATTATCCATTCATTCATTGATTAAATACATATGAATCAGGACTATGTGCCAGGCACTTCGAGTATCAACAATTTCATTATCAACAAGACACAATGTAAGCTCTCAAGAACATCACAGTTTATGGTAGCCAAGACCATTTTTTAAAAAATTGATAAACATCTACTCTGATGTACTCAGTGCCCAATTCTTTCTCCTTTTCTCTTAAAAAAAAAAAAATTGTACTGCCCAAAGCAATCTACAGATTAAATGCAATCGCTATCAAAACCAATGTCATTTTTCACAGAAATTTAAAAAAAGTTAAAATTTGTATGGAACCAAAAAAAAGCACAACTAACCAAAGCAATCCTGAGCAAAAAGAACAAAGCTGGATGTATCACACTACCTGACTTCAAGATATATTACAACACTATAGTAACAAAAACAACATGGTAGAAAAACAGACACATAGACCAATGGAATAATACAGAAAGCCTGGAAACAAATCCACCATTTTACAGAGTGGACTGTTAGATTTAGAGTAGACAGAGAGCATAATGATGCATACATTTGATTTTCTATAAAGGCACCAAGAATATACATTAGGGAAAGGATATGTCTTCAATAAATGATGTTGGAAAAACTGGATACCCATAAGCAGAAGAATGAAAGTAGACCTCTATCTCTCACCATACAAAAATCACCTCAAAATGGATTAAAGGCTTAAACATAAAACTTCTAGAAGAAAACACAGAAGCAACACTTCAGGACATTGGTCTAGGAAAGATTTTATGGCTAAAACTTCAAAAACACAGGCAATGCAACCAAAAATAGATAAATGGGGCTATATTGAACTAAAAAGCTTCTGTACAGCACAGCAAAGCAAACAATCAAGAGAGTGAAGAGACAAACTATTAAATGGGAGAAAATATCTGCAAACTATTCCTCTGACAAGGGAATAATATTCAGAATATATTAAGAACTCAAACGTCTCATCAGTAAAAAAGCACACAATCCCATTAAAAGTGGACAAAGGATATAAATAGGCATTTCTCAAAAGAAGACATACAAATGTCCAATGTGAAAAAATGCTCAACATCACTAATAATCAAGGAAATGCAAATTGATACCACAATGAGATATCATCTTACCCCAGTTAGAGGGCTATTATTAAAAATGCAAAAAATAAAATAACAGATGTTGCCCAGGATGCAGAGAAAAGGGAACTCTTACATATCACCAGTGGGAACGTAAATTAGTATAGCCACTGTGAAAAACAGCAGGGAGATTTCTCAAAAAACTAAAACTAGAACTAACCACAATGTCCAGCAATCTCACTACTGGGTATTTATCCAAAGGAAAAGAAATTGGTGTATCAAAGAGATAACCTACATCCCCAAGTTTATTGCACCACTATTCACAATAGCAAAGATGGAGTATCAACCTAAGTGTCCCTCAACAGATGAATGGATAAAGAAAATGTTGTATATGGTTGGGTGCGGTGGCTTATGCCTGTAATCCCAGCACTTTTGGAGGCTGAGATGGGTGGGTCATGTGGTCAGGAGGTTGAGACCAGCCTGGCCACTACGGTGAAACTCTATCTCTACTGAAAATACAAAAATTATCTGGGCATGGTGGCACTCGCCTGTAGAACCAGCTACCTGGGAGGCTGAGGCAGAAGAACTCCTTGAACCTGGGAGGTGGAGGTTTCAGTGAGCTGAGATGGTGCCATTGCACTCTAGCCTAGGTGACAGAGCAAGACACCATCTCAAAAAAAAAAAAGAAAGAAAATGTGCTGTACACAATGGAATATGATTCAGCCATAGAAAAGAATAAAATCATGTCATTTACAGCAACATGGATGGAACTGGAGGTCATTATGTTACATGAAATTAACTGGGCACAGAAAGATAAATATCACATGTTCTCACATATGCAGAGGCTGAAAAACTTGAACTCATGAAGGTAAAGTGTAGAATGATAGATACCAGAAACCGAGAAGAGTGTGTAGGTGGGAGGGGAGGGGAGGGGATGAAGAGAGGTTGAATAATGGGTGCAAACACAGATAGAATAAGCTCTCATGTTCCATAGCAGATTAGGTGACTAGAGTTAACAGGTATTGTATATTTCAAAATAGCTAGAAGAGAGGACTTGAAATGTTCCCTACACATAGGCGTGATACATACTTGAGGTGATGGACACTGTAAATACCCTGATTCCATCATTATATATATTGTGCATGTAACAACATCACATGTACCCCATAAATATATACAATAATTATGCATCGACAGAAATAATTTATTGAAGTGAAATCATATCACATAAACTTAAAAATTGTAAAGTCAAGAATTCAGTGGCATTTAGCACATTTACAATGTTGTGCAACCACCACCTCTCTCTAGTTCCAAACATTTTCAACATTCCAAAATAAAACCCCTTACCTATTAAGAAGTTCTTCTGTCAAGACCACTTTTAACTTCAATGTATGGGAAGCCTTCATTTAGAAACAGGTTTTGAAAAAAATTCTATGTTTGTAATCACTTAACTTAAATACTAGAATTGAGAATGAAGTCAAAGAGTCTTGTAACATCAGACTCAGCCCCTTAGGATTTTTAAAATGGCATTCTTCATTCTGTTTTTTACCCCCCCCCCACTTTAGTTTTGGTTTTTTCAGTCTGTCAGTTTTCCAGATTCCCATCTCCCAAAGTCGGTAGATGTTTCCTTTGAGCCAGTAGCTAAGGCATGGTTGAACTGATCATATTTATACCGAATTTCCAAAGATCTATCAATGAGAATTCTCGGGTCTATGTGCTTATTTAGCCTTGCCTCTATGCCTGAACTTCATCTGGAAGTCACACATAGTCTTCTTTCTGTCTTCAGCCATGAGCAATAGTGTATTTGCACTAAAAACATTTCCATGGCATCTTCTCCTTTATTTAATTTTCTATCAGCACACCCTTTCTGATACTTTCTTTTTCTGCCCATTCTGGTAATTCAGTTGACTAAAACACAAAACTCTTTTCAGGTAATCTTTGTTTCCCTTTCATAATCTGCTGTTTACACATCCACTTAATTCATAATTTTGCTAAACACCTCCAATTCTTTGCTCCTACATTGTTATCTTGCCATCAAAATATTGATTTCAATACCTGTGACCTCTCCAGTCCATTTAAAACATTAATTACCAAGTTTCCTGCCTTTGACATTGGAGTTCTTAATACTAACATCAAACCAAATGTTTTATCCTCATTTCTAAAGCTCTACTCTATTGCAGACACCCTGACCTCTAAGACTTAACAGATAGAAAATAAGTATGTCATTGTAAATCTGAAAACTTCTGGGCTTACATGTCAGAGATTGGAAGTGACTTGTTTTGGAAGGAGCTTATACTGAGGCAGCATGGCATAAGGCAGTGGTTAAAAGCAAGTCTGTGAAAGTGAGAAACACTGGGGTCCAAATCTTGGCTCTAACACTTCTAAGCTACGTGACTCTGGGCAAGTTGCTTACATTTCCTGAGCACCAACTTTCTCATCTGTGTGATGTAAAAAAAAAGAGCAGCACTGTTTAGTAAACATGGTCTTGGCTTTACACCACTTCCTAGTATTTCTACAACTGTCAAGTCAATCAACATGTTACCTCAGAAACTGTGGAAAAGGTATAACCTTTGGAAAATGTAATCAAGGTGGAACAACGTTTCCTAGCCCAAGTCCAGCTTCTGGTTCTGCCCTGACAGGTATCTATAAGTCATAATGTTTTACTAGGTCTTCGTTTCCTTACTTATAAACTGAGGGAGGTTGAGTGAGGAGTTCTATTTATTTGCATTTTGGCTCTGCAATTCTGGGGTTTTATTTGACACATGAGGATCAAGGAGTAGAAAGTAGCAATCAAGTGCAGTGGTTTGGTCAAGATCACATTAAAAGGCTTGCTGTAAAACCAGGAGCTTGTCCTAAACTGCTTACCAGCAAGCTTGATTTCTGCTCAAGTAGACCATACTCTCCTGCTCCTCTAGCTGCAGCTCCACTTCTCATTTACCTTAGCCCAGGCTAACTCTAAGCTGCTTTCACTTCTACCTCCCTGCATTTCGCCCTGATAATTTTGTAGCTTACCTAGCCTCCCTCTTTGAGATCCCTTCTTGAAAGGGTCATTCTATTAACCTACCCATATCAGTTACTTTACTACTGCTGATCTATCACTACCTGTCGATTCATGGGAATTACAGGGTGCACTGGGACAAGAGTAAAATAATTCAACAAACATAATGTTGGATTAAAAAAAATAAGCTAAAAGATACTGATGACTTTTTATAATTACAACATATTTGTTCGTGAATACGAACATATATAGTAAAAAGATGAAAATGTGAACAGGATGACTATTTCCTAAATTTATGGCAGAGGTTGTTTTGGAGAGGATGGAAGAAAAATAAGGCTGGCCGTGATGGTGGGGAAATGCAATCTCCAAAATTATCTATCTATCTGTATGTTTTTATTAAGAACACCCACAGCAATTATGGCAAATGTTAATGTTTGTTCTAAGTTGTGGATACGTTTAAGATCTCTTGCTTTCCGGGTACATTTCTTTCCTTTTTTTTTTTTTTTCAAATTAATTCCAAAAGACTTATACCTGCTACGTGAAGAACCAAGCAAGTTCAGATCTCTTGCTGAAATGTTCAAATGCTGAGGCAAGGCCTGTACTACAAATTTGTGTAACCAAAACCACAGTGCTCTCAATGCTCCTAGTGTTGGATTACAGCAGTTAGAGGAGATTGAGCTATTTTGTTTCCATGGCTCATTAAGTTAGAGTTAGACTGGTGTCCATAATCAAATTCACTGCACTTATCCTTGCTTCTTCCCTATGAAGTGCAGCCAGACCTCAGGGAAAAGTCTCAAATATTCCAGGTCCATGGTAATTTGGTCCATGAAAGAAATTAACATACCTGAAAAGGATTAAATTATTTTTCCTTTTCTAAATGATCCTCTTCCTTAAGTTTCCTCTGTCAATTGACTGCCAACCTTATTTGCTAATTCCCATCCCTCATCGGGCTTCCTAGCACTTCCTGCTGCAAATTAGAGTGCAGTGAACCTGAGCCTGCTCTCCAAAACACATCCAGACTCTTGGGGGCTTTCTGGGCTTCCGCTAGGGTGCCTGGTGCAAAGGGCACCTAAATATAATCAGGAGATGATCAATCAACTAAGGCCTGGGAATGTTCCAGGTGAGAGGAAGGGATATCTTGGGAGACAAAAGGAATGTGTAGGTGGGAAGAAGGCAGAAAGTCTTTCTTCATTTTTCATTATTGGAAATGATCTGGACAGAGAGCAACTCGAATCATAGGGAGGGTTGGGCAGGAAGTGATGGGGGAGGGAATAACAGACAAATGACAGGAACAACTTAGGGAGACAGGTCAGAAAACATCTAATCAGGGCACATAGCAGAAATAGTGAAGGGAATTGAAACAGTTGTTCTGTATTGCATTGACAGTGTCAAAGTCAAAGTCAGAGCTTTCTAACCTCGGGGGGTGGATGAGGGGGCACAAGGAGCCTTGTGCGGAGGCTCTGGCTCTGCTTATTGATCTCCCAAATACAATAATACATCCTCACATTCATAAATTTTAGAGCAAGGGGCTCTGATCCTGCGATATACCATCTAGGCCCTTATTGGATCCTGGAACTGATTTTCAGAATCCTTTATTCTTTTGAGTACAATTAAAAAAAAAAAAAAAAAAGGAAAAAAGGGAGAGAGAGAGAGAGAGGAAGAAAGGAAAAAAGGAAGGGAAGAAGGAAGGAAGGAAAAAAGGAAGAAAGGAAAGAAGGGTTCCTTTTATAAACCTCAGAAAAACCAAAAATGAAAGCAAAGCAGAACAAAAAATAGCCAATATGACCCAAGTTACAAATTTACCCGTATCCTTTCAGAGGATAAATCCAAATTCCTGCAAGACAAATAGCCATCTTTCTTTCCATTATTACATTAAGCAAGACAGGTTAAGAGTACACAATAAAGGTGCTTGGCTAACTCCTTCTCCCTTTATTGACTCTATCACAAGAAGCACATTTAATACAATTTTTACAATTTTTTAAAGAACAAATAGGAAAGAGGAGAAGCTTGTACTTTGGCTACCTTTGTGTGTTTGAAAGGAATGCTGTTCAGCGCTTCTTCCTTTTCAAAAAGAAACAGAAGAATCATTACTGTGCATAACTCTCGAGGGCTGCTTCTCTAGTATCAGTCCATTTGAAACAGGAGTTTCACATAATTCAATTTATTAAATCCACATTTCCTGCCAGATTTTGCTTTATGTGCATATGTCCTTTTGTTTCCCGGCTAACATTTCCACATCTCGGAATTCATTCTTTCTAGTATAACTGAAGAATATGGATATTAAAATCAGATCAGCAAAAGATTTTTATAGACTTGGAAAGCTGCCCATCAATGCCGTAAAATAAAGTGTGTTATACAGCTGATATCATCAAGTCTATTCTATGTTGTTGTCATATTCCTGGCGGTGGGTGGAGAGTGAAAGTGGAACAATTGGGAGTGGGAAAGAGAATGAAAGGATTTGATCAATTGCGGAATTTTAAAGCAGAGACAATTTACACTAAAGAATTCAAAGACTTCCTAACCTCCAAGACATTTTCCAGTCCAGGTAACCTTTGAATTATAGCTGGAGGTGATGTTCTTGGAGCTGCCTGTGAAAGATGAAATCACAAAATGCCTGCAATGTTCCCTTCCTAAACCAACTTTGCCATTTTCTCAGGCTGACACACAAACATGCAAGCGTCCACAGTAATGTGCATGTGTGAGGGATGGGGGAAGGGTGATTGTTGCTTTATAGTAGCTCCTTTGAAGTGTTTAATTCCTCCCTTGTAATCTCTTCATCAACACACATTTAAAGCATATCAGTTTTAGCTCAGCAATTTCATTCTCAGAGGCTTATGTGGCTCAGGGCCTCTGTCCAGCACCTGGGTGGCACAGTTTGTTTTATCTGCATGCAGAAATGTTAACAGAATTAAATTCTTTCCTTCTTTCTCTCTTTCTTTCTTCTTCCCCCACCTCCCTCGATTTAGGTTAATGAGCCCACGGCAGCAGTTGTGTGTGCGTGTGCACAGGAGCGCCGTGAGCCTGCCTTTTTAAAATACAGGAAACGCATAGAAGAAAGAAGAG
>NW_012115289.1:1718815-1754027 GCF_000951035.1 Colobus angolensis palliatus | reverse complement strand
TCAAAAAAAAAAAAAAAAAGAATTAAACATTTCACTCTAAATACTCATTACTTGTTAAGAGGTCTGATCTCAAAAGCTGAATTTTCAAGGGAGTCACTACATACTAAACCCAGTATGCATTCCTACCTAGCAGTTTGGGGGTAATTATTATGGCAATGATGAAGCTTTTTCCATTTACAGTGGAGTGTATTATGGTCCAAATCTACCCTAAAGCATTTGGGAAATGTCTACAGTTCAAATTAAGATGTTTAGAGTCAAGGTCATTTAGCATGATGATGGAATGATATATGTCTAGTTAGATTACATTCTGCCCAATCTTTGACACAAACACGTCAGAATTGTCTTGGTACCCACCAACTAAATAATGATTGTTTCTCTTGAAGATTGCTGAGTGACCCACAGTAAGCTTATTAGGAGATTAGGAGCAACTGTTCTGGAGAGAAGCTGTTTAATAACATAGGAAATGTGCAACACAGTTCCATCTAGAGCTATTTAGAGTCATAACATGGAAAGACAGCAGCTTACACCTGGTTCAACCCTTCTACCTTTAAGTGAGGAAACTGATGCCCAAAGGCTGCTTCATGCTTTACTCAAGGTCACCCACATATTAAGAGGCAGGACTGACAAACTAAAGCTGTCTCTCTCTAAATGGTATGCTTTTCCTACTATGACACTGCTCCTGATTATTCAAAACCTACTGACTGAACCTCAAACCCATTTGCCAAGGGAGTTTCCATTTTCTTTTAAATCTAAGCAATATTTCTTAATTTCTTGATTAAAGTGATATTTCAGGAAAGTTTAGATGAATTATAATGATTTTCTCCTTTGTTTTCAGTGAGTTTCACAACTAGTGTAGAGGTTATTAAGTAGAATGGAACAAAATAATATATGTTGGAATGCATGAAATTCAGATGGTTTTGTTATTTGTTATTTTTTGTAGAGACAGCATCTTCCTATGTTGCCCAGGCTGGTCTCAAACTCCTGAGCTTAAGTAATCCTCCTGCCTTGCCTCCCAAAGTGCTGAGATTACAGACGTAAGCCACTGAGCCCAGCGAAGATGTGTTTTTAAAAAGTGATGATGGGCTCTGGGAAGAAGAAACAAAGATTTATCTGGGTTCCAAATATATGAGCTCCCTGAGCCCAGCCATCATTCTGCTTCATCTACTACATAGCTCTCACCATGGTTTGTAACATTGCTTGCTAATATATTTTATTTGCTACCTAATTCAAGCCATTGAGTTAATACTTGATTACATAAATACGATCTTCGTAGTTACTTTTTCCCTGCCCCCAATAGTTTTTGCCTTCTCTTCTGAGGACTATAACTGCTTTTATAAATCACCTTTTGTTACTCTCTTTTTGGTAGATGTGCATCACATTCTGGTCATGAATGGTGAAGAGATGGGGCAGAGTTAAAAGATGCTGGTTTTAGAGTCAGACAAACCTGTGTTGGAAACCTGGCTTAACCACTTGCTACTACATAATTTCAAGACATAACTTCTCTGAGCCTCAGTTTCCTTATCTATAAAATATGACCCCTACCTTGCAGGGTTATTGAAAGGGTTAAAGATTATATTTACTAAAGTCCTATCACAATGCCTAGCACATAGGAGAAACTCAATCAAGGATAATTTTATTAATGATTTTTAAAAAATAAATGGAGAGAATCATAAAATTAGTAAAGATTAATAAGATTGAACAAATGACATATAGTATTTTCCCCCCTTATAACCAGAGCTGTTCCTCAGTACCACTAAAATTGGAAGGACAATATTTCTTTAAATAATTTTTCTAGTGAAAAACTGAGCCAAATATATGATCACTGGCCTGCATTATGAATGCATGTTTCACTGAGTATCTGATTACAATTGAATGTCAAATAGCTACAAAACCTAATTGTGGTCTTAAAAATTGTCTCTTCTCCCTGAGACAAGCATCCAATATTTCCTAGGTGATAACTAAGCTTTGTGTACACTGAGATAAGATGCCAAATCAATTCCTTAAACTTAAAGGCACAAAGGTTTCGGAAAGCCTCATTGTCCATTTGAGAGACAAGCCATAGCATCTTGTAAAGCACATTTCACTGTACAAAATTGAGTTAATTTCATTAAATTACAAAATTTATCAAAATAAAAATGTTTTCTCCTTTGCAGGAATTGATAACATAATATAAAAGAATAATAGTATTTTCACTCAGAAGCAAATTACAGCCATGACTGTTTGAGTTGGCTAACCCAAATTTCGTAAGTGAAACTAGAGTGGTCTGCATAAGTCCTACATTGCATATGTTTCAGGGAAACCCAGATGTCAAAAGGGTGTGTGAATCAAAAGTGGGTATTCATCTTGCTGATTTAGCCCTGAACCAATCAATTCTTCCCGGAGCACTGGAGAAAAATTTCTTGTTTCTAATGGAATCGTCCTGCCCTTACCTACCTAGTAAAAATTTTGTACCCAATCAATACCTTAGTCAACTTTAAATTCCTGAATAGCCCTTCTGCCTCATTCAAGCGAATGGAAAGAAAGGGATTAATCATATTTAAATACTCCAAACCATTGAGTAAAGTTCAATGCAAATTTGATCATGAGATTCCCTTCTTTAAAACCATTCATTAGTGATGATCCATTCACCTAACTATGCCCTCAGCAGGCAGGGCTGTTTCAGCCTGTGGAAGGGGTGCCCTTTTCTAATTCAACCAGCTAAAAGGTGGCCCTTTGGTATCTATCTGCTCAGCGATAGTGCCTTTTAAAAATATATAAAAGATGCCTTAAATATACGAAAGGCACACGGGCAGTCCTTTTCGGGTCTCAGTTTAAGCCTGATTTCTGAGCTGGTTATATGCTCTCACAGCAATTTGTATGTTGCCTTCATGGTGCTTAAGGCATTTCAATCATACATTTTGTTTAATTTTTCTTTTCCCTACTAGAGTATGGAAACTGTGACTATCTTTTTCACTTTTGTATCCCCAACTCTTATCCCAGTGCCTAGTACCCAAGTACCAGCTACTTTATTGACTGAACACAAGTACTAGTGAATTAAAAAATTATTATATAAAGTCGGGTTGTTGTTTTGTCCAACAGTAGCTATGTTTCGTACTGCAAGTCATTTTTGAGAGCATATGAAATAACTTTATGTCCTCATGAATAACCTTATCATAATCATTCCTGAACAGCATGGGCATGTGGTATTCCAAAAGGGAGTTTTACTGGCCCTTGGTTAAATTTAAAGAAATGATAACAATAAGGCCAATTTAAAATACACACACACACATTAATGAGAGGTTTCTAAGCCCCCCATGGGAGATGACTGCCCTTTGTCTTTACTGCTTTGCAGTATTAAAAGTATATAGAATGTGGAAAAGAAGTGTCCTAATATGAAATCATGGTTCCAGTATATGTTAGTGTGTTCTGTTGAAAATAGCTTTGTTTGCAAAACAACGAAGGGTTGGTAATCGTATGTTGGCCCTCATAGTTTTTTGTTTTGAAATTCCAGAGTCTGGGAACCATTGACTTTGCAGGGTTTTCCCATCAGAACACAGATCTGAGGGTTTTTAAGGATATATGTCTTAGTTTCTAGTTGCAAATGGCTCCAACCTACAATCGTTCCTTCTTTGGGGTCCCATCTTTATTTTTTACTTTTCTGATAATTCCCACAACTTTGCCCACAAAATTGCCAATTCCTAAATATTATTAAAGTACAATTTTGTATACCCCAGAGCTAAAATATAATTAATTTTACTGTAAGAGAAATCAGTTAAAATGTAAAAAGTTTAATAATATACATTATAATAATGGCCCTGGTACACTCCCCCACCGTTCACTGGAATAATCAAAGGTATAACCCTTGAAAGTAAAAGTAACTTTTCTTTGCACATATTAGACTTCTCAATGGTGTGCCAAAGAGTGGAGATTACAGGTGAGCCGAGATACTGATTTCCCTTGGCTCTTGTCACTGGTGGGTGGGAGACTGAACACAAGCCACATCCTTTATTTACTACAGCTTTCGTAGAAATATAGTTATCAACGTATGTCATGAAGGAACAAATGTGGGGAAGTACTGACCTAAATAATTTTTACGTGATTCAGTATACATGTAAATTGAAATAAAGAATATTAAATCTCAAAACTATTCAGAGGACCTTATTCAATGGTATAATATTTCAAATTTAATTTTTATTACAGTATATTTTCGGGTACAGTTTTAAAAATGGGAAGCATGCAATTCACAAATACATAAAAATAACACTAGTTTAATCTTCCCTTTAAGAAAAGTTCTTGTTTGCTGTTCCTGTTACATATATACGCATGGGACTTCATGGCCTTTAAGACATGTTGATAATATTAATATTTCCGCTTGATTGTGGGAAGTAGCATTCATTTTCAGCTTATTAAGAGCTTATTAACCTGATGCCAACATGATATACTAGAAATGTCCTTGTCAGTTCCAACCCACAAGTAAAAATGATCATGTTGTTGAATGTATTCAGTCTGATTTGACAATGGTAACAAGTCAACACTGTTATGCTAAAGGAAGGTCAATCATCCCATTGCACCAGGGATTTCTTTATTTCTTTTGCTAAAATTAGCATTATGATCAGTGTATGTCAAAGAATACATTGGGATCAAAAATTCTCCTTGTTCATTTCTGTTTTTCCATTCTCTTATGACTTAGAGAATTGAAAAATTGATCTCAAAATTTTTTCTATCTGTAAATATACAATACATATACACACACTCTCTTACACACACACGAAATCTCTGAAAATATTGTCACATGCATGAAACACAAAATGAAAAAGGTAGAGATTTTTTCATAAGCATGAAACAGAAAATAACTTTCCTCCTCACTACAATTCATAGCTAGGATTCATGATTTTCTAGTAAGAGTAGCAAAATGAATGCCGATTTTATGGCATAGGAGACCAATGGCTTTAGACCTGGATTCAAATGTTAACTCTGTCACTTCCTAGCTTGGTGAAGATGAGCAAGTTAAGTCTTAGTTTTCTCATTTGTAAATTGGAGTCCATAGAGTCACGAGAATTCCCCAAGATGATTTATTTGAAGCATTTGGCACAACACCTGGTACAAATTAGGAACTCAAGCAACAGAAGACACAGCATTAAAATACATCAGGACACTACAAACGCTTAATTTAATAAATCTCTTGTCTGATTCATTCTAATTCTGCTAGTATACTGTAGAAGAGTACACTAGGTCCTGTTTGTGGCCTCCCCAGGACAGCTCCGCCCACCCTACACCTTGGGCATAAGCCACTTTCCCAGTTTCCCAGGCATGCCACAGCAGCCCCAGTAAAGCAGTGGTTATCACTGCAATTGCCTCATGTTTTCCGCCTCCCTGTCCTTGCGGGCATAGCCTGGGCAATGGCCTCTGACTTGACAGGCGCCATCCATCTACATGTGAGATGCACAGAGGCTCTGTATTCCCCAGGGACTCTGGGAGGGTCAAGGGTCCCATGGAGCAAACTTTGACCAATGAGAGACAAAAGACCCATGCACAGAAAAATTGCTCACCCTTTATCCTCCATGTGGAATGTTCTAAGACACAGTCTCACAGGTAATGTTCCTTGTAACTTAACAACTTGTTGTGTGTGTGTGTGTGTATGTGTGTGTGCGTGTGTGTGTGTTTGTGAAGCTCTGACAAGCTTGGCAATACATTACCTTGTAGTTGGTTTCTCTTCTTCCCTAATGCTGTTCCTTTCACCCCCAAATCCACGTTTGCTTTCTTGGGATTGCATGACTCACCTCCCTCATAAAGCTAGCATGTAAGCTGTCCCTAGGGAATTTGAGCCACAACTAAGATTTAGAAAAAAAGATGAGACAACTAGATAGAGTACAAGAATGAAAGAGAAAATGTCATAATATTTGACATCAATTTTACTTATCTATCATTCTTTGGATTCTCCCAGTAGTGGAAGCTCTTAAGCCCACATTACCACCTTATTAACAAAGAATAACTGATAAAATCAACAGGACAATGGGTCTTTGAGAACAAACCATCATTAATTTTGTTCCACAGAGTCCAATTTCAATTATAACCTAAGATATATTTGGAACCACTTAATGCTATTTTATGAGAGAGAGACAGAGTTTTCTCTTTGAAAAGTCATGTTCCTTTGAATTTAACTAAAACGTAACAGGATGTTAAAATGCAACCCTGGCATTTTTCTTTACTTCAGAAATATGCTCACATTTTATCGAGAAAGCTATATATTGAGGTTCTGCAAACAACAAAATGCAATTTTCACATTAAACATGGATTCTAACATCTGGCATTTCTCCTGGTGCTTGCACATAATTATCCAAAATTGCAGTTTTTCCAACAGGGGACCCACAGTGGTAGCTCTGATTCATTCCACATTATATATATGACCCTTTCTCATAGTGAGGGTGGTCTTCAACACCAATGCTCCTTACTGCCATCTTCCTTCAACTTACATGGAACACTTTTCCTCATGGCTCCAAATATATGAGCTCTAGGTTGTTATTCAGGGTTCTTTCATCCTCATTTTTTGTACCTTTTATGACTGCTTTCTGAAAAGGCACATTTGCTGAGTTGGCGCCTCACAGGTGGTTTGGTTTGTGGCATATTTTAATAGCTATGAAACCATGAGTTCAGCTATTGGGTTGCAATGAGTTACATAATGCATGTGCAATTCAGTGCACCAACAAGAGGATTTTCCTAAGACCCCAAATGACCCAGGAAACTGACACATTGAAGGGGTTGCACCTCACCAAATGTCTCTGACAAGGATGCACTTACTTGGAAGGATGTGCCCTTACTCTGAAGGCTGGTGGTCTGAGGAGAGCAGATGTGGTAATCATCCAACTACATTAAGGCACATTTATTTCTGTTGCTTTTTGGTTCATTTTATTTTGATTTGGTTTGTTTTCTGTTCTTAGCAATCAGTCCGTTTTATGAGTACTTTGGCAAGTAGTAGAAAAAGCTGTTTTCTCTAGGAAATTGAGATGTTCGGGACATTATAAATTCTATTAAATGTGGTCCCTAGTCCTGGGGTTGATGGTCATGACCATTTTTCTTTTTCCTATCACTCCAGTTTAATTTATTTGGAATGAAAAAAAGTAAATCTGAGATCCTGATGATTATCAGTTGAGATTCTGGGCCTTTAAACACAATCTCCTCTGGTCTGGGCTTATTTGCAACCCAGCACTTCCAGAAATGTCTGTCATTAGCCCAGGAGGATGAACTCCAAATTAGCCCACGTTCTATTTATCTCATCATTCTCTATATTTATTTATTCATTCAATACATTTTTCTCCCATATGCCAGCACTGTGCAGATGATAGGGACATCATGTTGAACAAAACAGCAAAACCCCTGCCTAAAGATACTGGGCCATAAAATTCTGTTCAAAGATACGTTTTGCTATTCATTTTGCAAATCTACATAGCATGAGGAGAAATAAAAATAATAAATTATATCCTTCACTTATTCTTTCATTCATTGTCCATTTATTTAAAAGATACTTATTGAGATCTACTTTGTGATAGGTACTGTACTGAATGCCAGGAAAAGCAAGGATAAAAGATACAGGGTGTCCGGAAACCATCTGAAAAGGATGAATTTGACTACTCAAATATTTTAAGAGACTAAATAATTTTTAAAAAAGCAAATTTGTTTTAATTTAAACAAATTAAAATTTTTTAAAAAGTTTCACACAAATGAGAGTTCATTTTCTTAATATACTCAAAACATTAACATATCAATAAAAAATAAACTCCTCAAGATAATTGATTTAATGAGTCTTTGGAGGTAGGAGGGAACTGGCCCATAAATGTATGAAAAGTGATTAATTTTCTTTGCAATTAAATTAGATGGGGAAAATATTTTTTTTTTAATCTCAGGGTCAGTGTGTATGGAAATACAAGCATTTTTAATGCTGATGGTGGGATTGTAACTTAATATAGTCTTTTTAGAAGACAGCTTGGCAATATTTATGAAAATTTTAAATTCAGTTTCACAGCTAAGAATGTATTCAATGGGTAAACTCACAAAGATGTTCAGGTACAAGGATGCCTTCAGTGTTATTTGTATTAATTGTAGTAAGAACTGGAAATGATCCACAAGACTATCAATAGAGCTAAATGGGTTTTTGCACATAACATAAGGTAATACTATGTGTCAGATAAGAATGATCGTTTTCTCTAGATCATGATCTGTATAAGCCCATACCAAAGGGCCCCAAGATATACTTTTAAATTAAAAAGAGCTTGGTGCAGAATAGCATTTGTAATATTCTCTCGGAGGATATGCAAGAAACTATTAACCCTTTACTCCAGACAGTCATGATCAAGCAATTAGAGTTGCCACAGGTAACATCTATTTGCTATCCTGCTCTGTCACATGACATTTTCTATAAGTAGAGCTCTCTCTGAGAAATGTTCTAGTCCAAGCTCTTTGAATATTTGTATACAGATAAAATCAGGAAGAACCAAAGATCACTGCAATTTTCAAAGGAATGAGGACTTTAAAAGGACAGCAGCAGCAAGGGAAAGGTAGGGTGACCAACTTGTCCTAATTTGTCCAAGACTTTCCCAGTTTTAGCACTGAATGCCCCACATCCCAGGAAATCCCTCAGTGCCAGGCAAACTGGAACAGCTGATCACCCTCACCTGCCTTGGGGCTGCTGCAGATGCCTAAGCACAAACCGTAGGCACAAGAGAAGCTGAGAAACTTTCTTTCCTGTCTCCATCCTGGCTTCCCTGTACCTCTGCCCAGGTGCCAAAGGGTCCTTCTCACTTTCCCACAGCCACAACTCCCAACTTTCCTTGCACCTCTATCCTTTGGTACAAGGATTTCTACGTTTGTGTTAGTGATGCGACCTCTTGCATTAGGATTTCCAAAACTAGAAATGTTTTTGGAGTTTATGTAGGGTTTTACAGGAGAAAAGAAGCTATTGTGAAAGAACTATGAGGGAAGGAATTGGATATAAGAACAAAAGTTATTTTGGGTGCTAGAAATCATAAATCTAAAGAGGTTTACAAGGCAAAGAAAAACTTCGTAGTATAGATAGGAAAGGATACAGTATTATTCATTAGAAAAATGGAAATAGTATCTATGAAATTAACTTAGATTTTAAAAAGAATATTTTAAGGGGGAAACTTTTTTTTTTTCCTGCTTTTTGAGACAGAATCTCGTTCTGTTGCCCAGGCTGGAGTGCAGTGGCGCGATCTCAGCTCACTGCAAGTTCTGCCTCCTGGGTTCATGCCATTCTCCTGCCTTAGCCTCCCCAGTAGCTGGGTCTACAGGCAACTGCTACCACGCCCGGGTAATTTTTTGTATTTTTAATAGAGACAGGGTTTCACCGTGTTAACCAGGATGGTCTCGATCTCCTGACCTCTTGATCCACCCGCCTCGGCCTCCCAAAGTGCTGGGATTACAGGTGTGAGCCACCGTGCCCGGCCTTAAAGGAGAAACTTTCAAAAGAGAAAAACACCAACCCTGAGGGACTATGGGATTGAAAAACATATCAGTAATTTATATGCTTCTGACACTTTCCATGTGACCCAGAATACTCTGCTGGGAGTAGCTAATGGCAGAACATTTCAATTATTCCCAGTTGCAGGTGCTGTGTTGTGAAAGGCACAATAGCCCCTAGCAGCCCTAACAAGGTTAAAGGAACAGTCCCTGAGGAATCTCACTGTTAGTATCCATGGCAAGAGAAAAGCTAAACACTGGGGATACATATTACTTCACTTTTGTCCCTGAAATTGGGCAAAGTTTCAGATTTGAGAATGGCATCAGAACTATAGCTGTTTAGTGCATGTGTTTCTCATCATAGTATTGGTATTCATTTAACATATATTCCCACAGTAACCATTTACTGAAGGAAAGCCAAAGCCATTTTATCTTGATGACATTTTCTTTTTTTTGTTGTTTTTTTAGACGGAATTTCACTCTGTTGCCCAGGTTGGAGTGCAATGGCGCCATCTCGGCTGACTGCAACCTCCGCCTCCTGGGTTCAAGCGATTTTCCTGCCTCAGCCTCCTGAGTAGCTGGGACTTCAGGCACGTGCCACCACACCTGGCTAATTTTTGTAGTTTGAGTAGAGATGGGCTTTCACCATATTGGCCAGGCTAGTCTTGAACTCCTGACCTTGTGATCCACCCACCTTGGCCTCCCAAGATTACATTTTCTAAGACTTCCTACAGAAAGACAACTTCATTTGATATTATTCACAAGCCATCTAGTTTCTTGCCTTCAAGGTTTTTGACCATGTAGGGGGTGGGTGTGTTCCTTTTTGCACTGATAGATCAGCAGCCATGCCACTTTTCCAAAACCATATTTATCCTGCCCCCATATCATCCATTTAATCATTTAACTAATATTTGCTAGGAAATGAGTGAGCCATTTTAGCTTGATTACATTTTCTTTTCTGGGGTTTCATAGATGACTAAGAGGTAGCATCCACCCTCAGGAGTTAAGGATACATTAAGGAAGACAGTAAAACCAACTAATATTATGACATTGTAGGATGAAAGAGGTGTGTGAAAGATTTACGAAAGCATAGAGAAGGAATGGTTAAATTTGGGAGAAATTCAGGAATAGCTATCTCAAGGGGCAAATAGGTACCTTGCAGTTTCTACAAAAGGTGAGGGTAGGGAAGACTTACAGGGAGACCGAACAATATATGCAAAAGTGACAGAGGTGTGGGAGAGCTTGGCTTGATCAGGCAACTATACACTGCAACCTGGAATCAACGAGTGCTTTGGAAGGAAGGGGGTACATGTGGGAGAAAGCAATCTAGAAAGGTAAGCAGCAGACAATGAGGGAAAGGCAAAAGACATGACATTTACATTTACTGAGCATTTATTTTGTGCCAGGCTTTTTACGTTTGATATCTCACACAATTACTCCAGTAACCTCCTGACAATGTTTGTTACTCCATTATGCAGATGAGGAAACAGAAGATGGGGAAGGTTACACCTGGGCTGACCAATTTTTGAGTCCAGGTGTATCTAATACCAAAGACCCTGGTCATTTTACCGCAGAACACTGTTTCTAGGTGAAGGAAGTTTAAACTTTACCCTGTAGGCATTGCAGACTCTGATGGATATCAACAGGAGAGAGGCATGATCATAATTGGATTTTATTTTGAGACAGGGTCTCACCGTCGCCTAGGCTGGAGTGCAGTGAAGCAATCACAGCTCACTGCAGTCTCAATAGGAGACTGCCTCTGAGGCTCTGCCACCTGAGTAGCCGGCACTACTGGAACCTAATGCCATGCCTGGTTATTTTTTATTTTTTATTTATTTTTTGTAGAGATGGGGTTTTGCCATGTTGTCCAGGCTGGTCTCAAACTCCTGGGCTCAAGCAATTTGCCCATCTCAGCCTCCTAAAATACTAGGATAACAGGTGTGAGCTCTTGTGCCTGGCCTTAACTGCATTTCAGGAAAAAACTACTCTCTTGTGTGGAGGAGGAGGAACTGAGGAACTGGGCGCTTTTCCTAGCATGACAGAGAAACATTTTCCTACAACAAACTTCAATGTCTACTGTCACATACATACAAGTCTAGGTTTCACAGGCCTTCATGGTGCCATACTTGCAGTTATGCCTAGAAACATGTAAGTCTGAGATGTAAATTGCAGAACTAAAGATGGTGGATTCCAGAAACTCTGATCCACCTAAGAGAGGAGTAGGATTGTGGAAGGTGCATAGGGGTAAAATAATATCACATTTCTAAACCTGAAAAACTCAATTCAAACATGTGCAGATTCAGTCCCATATGAATAGCCATGTTGGCCAGAAGACATCCTACTTCTTAAGGGCAACAGAGATGCTGGCAGCAGATAAAGTCGTTATAACTTGCACCTGTGTAATTACTACAGCAAGTCACACTTCTGTCAAATGATCCTATTGCTTTAAAAGTTTGAGATGATGCCTGGGCTAAGAGCTTTCTTTAGCTGCATGTCTCAATGTGGCTATAAATTTCAGTCAAGTCATGTCCTGCACATTGGGTCTAATTAAAGAACACAGGAGTGAGAAGGGCAGGGTATACACTCAGGGATGGTAGAATTAGTATATTTCTTGGATCGAAATTTTAATGGTCGTTATAATGCCTCTTTGGGTTGGAAATACAGATTCTTACGTATACACTCATTTTGCACAAATGAAAATGGTAAACCAAAATCAGAGAGTATTGAAGTTCTTAAACTAAAGACTACCTTATAGTGAGCTCTAGTACAGAAGGTTAAAAACTATTTTTGAGAAAATTTAATAACAATGTTTCGGAGAAAATTTTGTTACTGGATATTTTCCAGAAATAGTAATAAGACATCTATATTCAAGTAGATACAAGTGATTGTACCAGAGGGTCAATATTTTGAGATGGCAAGCAAACATTCTTATCATAAAGATATGGTACAGGAACTAGAAGAGATGTAATATTCCTTGATGTGATTCTGTCATAAAAGGTTAACAATGTTACATCTTAGGGCCAAGGAGATAATCCTTTGAAGGTTGCAAAGGTCTGGCTAGAGTCAGGAATCATTAGAGTATTTCTTTCAAGATAAAAATTATATATATGCATACAAGTTCCACTTTTACAATCAGGAATAATCTTCTATTTTCAGGGGCCAAAAAGTTAAAAACTATAAATGGATATTTGACTTATGTGGCAGAAGAAAAGTTCAGTGGTTTCAGGATCCACAGGTGAGAAGAAAACGTAAACTAAATGGCAATCTGTTTAGTGATTTTAAAATTCCTAACAAAATACATTTCCTACAAATGTTGCTATCTGAAAAGTAACAATTAGATACCCATTTATTTGTACTTACATAATAAAAATATTCCAGAGTAATGTATACCACTGTCTAAGTCTTTCTGTCTTTCTGTTCTTTATCTGTAGCCAACCTGCTTGCCCAAATTAGTTGTACTAACAGTTTTCAGGCTGTTTACAACTGAAACCATCTTACAAAGTATTATAGACCACATTTGTTTTGTTGATGAGACCTAGAGAAGTGAAATAGTCTTTCCAGGGGCATGCAGTCTGTTATTAACAAAGTTAAGACTATGGACAATTTTAGGATCTTGTTCCTTGGTGTTTTGGAGGTTCTGAGGAAGTTGGTGAGAGGCTTCCCCTGGAAAGTAAATATGGTTAAGAGTCAACCAGGTGAGGCTCCAGGCCTACTGTCTCACTTCACCTAAAGCAGATGGCTATGTTACGGAGACTTAAAGACCGGGCTTTTTTTGAAGACTATTTATTTGAAACATCTCTTCTGTTAAATGAATTTTTAAATGCTAAATGAAATTTTAAAAATTTTAAGTGAGTAGCCCATGCTAATGTATTAGGCAGGTGAAAGGGAAGATGTTGTGGACATCGGCAGGCAGCCTACACGTTCCTGAAGGTCAGACCTATATCCCACTCATCTTGGAATTTTCCTCAGCATCTAACTTGGTGCCTTTTAAAAGCGGATTTAGAGGGAATAAGGTCTGGAGGTTCTTGCTGTTATAGCTCCAGGGGCTCCCTTCTGATGTTGCACAGTTTTCTAATTATTCCCTTGTTTTCTTCCACTGACCCATGGGATGTGGTTAACTTGTGTCGCCTAAGGCCAGCCGTGACTTTTTCCTTACCTACGTTACTTCCAAGTTGGGAACACAATCTTGCAACCTGGCCCCACCCTGTTGTCTCTGCACAAGCCTGAAAATTCAGGTAAATGAATGAATGAATGAATATTAGACTGATAATAACTGCAGGGAAAAAGATAAGAGGGAAGAAAATTAACAGTGATGAAATTATAAGGCAATAGAGCCCCTAAATATCAAAGGATGGTAAATGAGTTCATGCTAGCATTCCACTAGCCCTCTTAGGAATTTTCGTGATTGCTTTCTCTTTTTTCTGTTTACTGTTAGTATTTTGTTTCTGAAATGCATCCCATCCTTTCCTCCCCATAGAGTCTCCTAAATCGCTTTCTTTTCTCCCCAACCTTCATTCTCTCCTCCTTCACTTTCCCGCTTTCAATTCTAATTTCCAATTAGATCACTTAGGTTTACAATAATCCCCAACACTATGTATTATTGCCATCTCAAAGCAAACTTTAGATTGTAACCTTCAAATTCAAAGTCCCTTACACAGTTTTATTCTGGAAAAGTTGACGTCAAGCAATTATTGATTGGCTTGACTTCTTGCTAAATTTTGCTTAAAGGCACGCCTTTCTGGAATCACACAAAGGGTGGAAACCATACAAAAATAGTGGTTCTCAAACTACGTGGGAATTCATAATGGTTATAAAGAATCAAATGGGCTGGGCATGGTGGCTCACACCTGTAATCCCACCACTTTGGGAGGCCGAGGCAGGCGGATCATGAGGTTAGGAGATTGAGTGAAACCCTGTCTCTATTAAAAATACAACAAATTAGCCGGGCGTGGTGGCACATGCCTGTAGTCCCAGCTACTCAGGAGGCTGAGGCAGAAGAATTGCTTGAAAGCAGGAAGCAGAGGTTGCAGTGAGCTCAGATCATGCCACTGCACTCTGGCCTGGGTGACAGAGTGAGACTCTGTCTCAAAAAAACCACAACAACAAAAAAGAAATGTAAGTAATGGATTATTTGAGACTTAAGTAGGATTTAAAGGAACACTGAAAAATATGTTCTAAAATTTGTATTCACGAAAAATAACTTTATTTTTATTTTTTTAATATAACATTTATTAATAGAGATTCTATAGAGGAACAAAGTCACTTTTTATTTCCTTTCTTTTCCTTTACTGTTCCCTTCCCTCTCTCCCTTCCTTCTTCCCTTCCTCCTACCCTCTCTCCCTTCCTCCTTCCCTCCTTCCCTTTCTCCTTTCCTCCCTCCATTCCTTTTCTTCCTCCCCTCCCTCCCTCCCTTCTCATCTTGGAACGAGAATATGCAAATCCTCAGTTAACACTACACTTTTATTCAAATGCAAACTTCAGTTCCTTTGACTAGCTTTTACAGTAGGAATTTAATTTTGAAGAAAACAAAAATTAAATGTCACTATCAATAAATCAACCTAAAGATCAAGTGGATGTATAGCATGGGCAGAGATATCAGTTTAAAATAGGGATTAAGAGGTTGTGGAGTCAGCCTGACCCAGTCTGGACTTCAGCTGCACCCCTTATTGTACATGTCCTTGAGCGAGTTAATTAAAATATACCACACATCCATCTGCAAGCATAATAGTGAAGGTTAAATAATAATATGTACGTGAAAAACTTGGACTGTGTATAGGACATAGTAAGTACTCAATAAATATTATAATTAATACAGTTTTGCAAAACATAGTATCTCATACTGCTCGTATCACTGCAAAGTGATAAAGCAAAGGACATCCCAATATCCTACCTAAGAAAATTGGTGTTCAGGCAATACTTTAATTCATGTGCTTCTAGTGTTATTTATAATTATCTCATTCAAATGTCATTTTGTAACAAGTATTTGATGTCCCAGCTGACTTGATTCTAGACCTAGAACTTGGAACCACTAATAAATTAGTGGGCTTTGAATTTGGAAAAGCTTGTGATAGAGTCTAAAGTTTTAATTCCACAGGGTTGACGTTGGTTCACTGCTTGTCATGATGTGCAACTGAAGCTGGCTATCAAAGCAGAATAAGGCAAAGGTACTTTAACTCCTTCACAATCACATGTTTTCACTTTAATCCAATTATAGCCACTAGTCACATGCTTTAAAGATCACAGGTCCAAATAAAGAAACCATCAGGGGTTTCTCTATGGCTTAAGGAGCAACATCTTTTATGACTTTAATTAGTCTAATTTTCTATTGTTAAAGAGAAAAGAATTATCTGTCCTTAACTAAGGCAGTCAGTTGTATAGAAAGTCAAACGTGCTGTGGGTCAGGAGATGTGAGTTCTGACCTCTGACCAACCATGGCCTCTCTGAGTACTGAGAGTAGTCACTGGCTGTCTCTGGTTTCACTTTCCTTGTTTCTAAAATCAATGCTTGCATTGATGATCAATGAAATCCTTTCAGCCATAATAGCCTATTATTTCATGCAAAGTGATGTATCCAGAATAACTAAAATGCTGTAAATGGTATGTCCAGAGATGACAAAATGAGACAGAGTAAATAAAGGGTACACGTATGTCTCCAGAAAGCAAAAATAAATAAATAATACTCAATGAGAAAAAGATGAGTGGTGTTTTGAATATTAACCTCTATGATATTTCAGTTATCAAAATTAGCTTCATAGTTAATTGGCTGATATAACAGGACTTTGTGTTTCTTAAGCAAGTATTTGTTAAACACTGATGAAGTCTGTAGAGTTTATATCTAAGCACCATGAAGTTTACAACCTTTGGGTTCAACAAAGTTTATCCTGCAGGAGCTTGCAATCAAGTAGATGAGTAAAAAGTACAGATTTAATACACATTGCTTAAAAGGTTACATATAAATCACATCAAGCCAAAATATCAGCCTAGTTAAGTTGCTTGACCCAGGGTTATAACTCGAATACACAGGTCTCTGGATTTCCCTTTTAGAGACCCTACTCCCTTTAATAGGGTTTAATAGCGGGGGAGGGGACGGGGGGAAACCATCCAGAAGCTGATTGTTGTTGTTTTATAAATATCTTTGTTCTTTTAAAGGTACATTTTAATATACTATGCTGTTTTTATTACAGACTATATATCCATGAAAAGTAAGTATGAAAATGCAGAACATAGATTTTTTTTCTTAAAGAAAATAAAGGGTGAATGTAATGGAATGATCATTTTCAAGGGGAAAGGCATATTTGTTGAATGCTTTATGTGAGTACTCAACAACTCAACTTTTGGAGCACTCTCCATACAGTCTAATTAAGTTAATCTTGGTAATGATCCATAGTGTTATCACCATCCCACGTGACAGTAATGGAAATGAGGCTCCTGGAGGTCCAGTGATTTTTCTGAATTTACCAAGGAAATACTTTGGGAAAGTGAAATTAAACCCAGGTTGGCAGGCTGGGAAATGTGTGCTCCTCCTAATCTTTCATCTTCTTCTCGTTCTCAGTGCTTCTCTGGAATTTTGCATACAGAGAGAAGGGGACAGGTTCTTTTCACTTTTGATGTACAGACGTTATGAGAAAATAATCTTAAGACATTTACTAAACAGCTCAGTTACTAAAAATATACATCAATTTTCCTGTATGATTTTTAAGAAGTGAGATTCCCAGCGAATGGATTTAAAATGCAATTTTACATTCACCTACAATGAATGTGCAGATCTTTCCTAAAGATATAAGAAACCCACTGAAGTAAGCAAGAAAAACACTATTCCAGAATTGCAAAGGGTATCCCTAAAGAGTATGTGTGAATGCCATAAAAGATATACTAGATCTAATATTATCAAGCCCTAATTGAAAACCACTGATTTCACCTACATAATTCCATGCCTCTCAAATTATGTGGCATTTCTAGCGAACATAAACACATTTACAGTTAAGGAAAATTTAAAATATGTATCCGAAGATAAGTTTAATAAGTTTAAAAACCCAAAATCTGGCTGGGTGCCGTGGCTCATGCCTGTAATCCCAGCACTTTGGGAGGCTGAGGTGGGTGGATCACCTGAGTTCAGGAGTTCAAAACCAGCCTGGCCAACATAGTGAAACCCTGTCTCTACTAAAAATACAAAAATTAGCTGGGCATGGTGGCATATGCCTATAGTCCCAGCTACTTGGGAGGCTAAGGCAGGAGAATCGCTTGAATCTGGGAGGTGGAGGTTGAAGTTAGCCAAGATTGCACCACTGCACTCCAGCCTGGGTGACAGAGCAAGACTCCATCTCCAATCAATCAATCAATCAATCAATCAATCAATAAATACACACACACACACACACCCAAAATCTTGTTCTTATTCTTTTTAAACAAAAAAAAAAAAAAAACACTTAACTGTAGGAAGCTTTCCTTTTCCTTTTTGATAGACACCTTTTGAAATATTAACTTGGTGAGATTCAGCCCTTTCCTACGTCTTTAAGAGTGCTAGCTAATACGTATTTTGCTTGTATATGCATAAGATTGTTTACATAATACCCAAGCAGCTGTTAATAATCAATACTTCCTAGGATGTGTATGTCTATGTGTGTGTGTGTGTGTGTATGTATATATATATATATACACACACGGAGAGAGAGAGAGAGAGAGAGAGAGAGAGAGAGATGGAGTCTCTGTGTCACCCAGGCTGGAGTGCAATACCGCCATCTCGGCTCACTGCAACCTCCGCCTTCCAGGTTCAAGCGATTCTCCTGCCCCAGCCTCCCAAGTAGCTGGCATTACAGGTGCTCACCACCATGCCCGGCTAATTTTTGTATTTTTAGTAGAGACGGGGTTTCACCATGTTGGTCAGACTGGTCTCAGTCTCCTGACCTCGTGATCCAACCGCCTCGGCTTCCCAAAGTGCTGGAATTACAGGCATGAGCCACTGCATCCAGCCCTAGGATACATTTTGGATTTTGAAGTATAAGAATCGATTATCTTTTAAAATATTTTCAACTGAAAAGAGTTCTAGGCATAGGTGGTACTACAGGCAAGGTATGATGGAAATGCAACATTCTCAAAGCCACTGAAGAGAACCAGTTGAAAGTTAGCATATAATAAGTTAGTTGTTTCATCAAGAAATGGAAGTAGTCCGATTTGTTTGCTTCCAAATCAAACAATGCACTACAGTGCAAATTCTTGAAAGATACTTTTATTTTCAAATTGTATTTGGAATTTCTTCTTATTCTGATTCTGTTGAGCAGTGCAATAGGATTACACTAATATAATTGAATAAGGCTCTGTACAGAAAAACTATAAAAAACAATTGCTTACTGTTTTATTTCCTGAGTAAAAAATTTACCTTTTGATAAAATAAGTAGAAATGCTGAAAAGAGTATATTCAAGTTAGAAGTATACTCCCCCCGAACACCTCTTTCACATTTGTGGCCCCTATAGCCAGGGATCCCCAACCCCCAGACCACAGACTGCTTCCGGTTCATGGCCTGTCAGGAACCTGGCGGCACAGCAGGATGTGAGCAGCAGGCAAGTGAGCATGACCACCTGAGCTCTACCACCTGTCAGATCAGTGGGATTGTGAATCCTACTGTGAACTGTGCATGTAAGGCATCTAAGTTGTACACTCCTTATGAGTATCTAATGCCTGATGATCTGAGGTGGAACAGTTTCATCCCAAAACCAACCCCTCTCCCCACCATCCATGGAAAAATTGTCTTCCATGAAGCCAGTTTCTGGTGCCAAAAAGGTTGGGGACCACTGCCATATAGCTCCAAAAGTCAAGAATATGTGGCAGTTCTATTTAAATTTTTAAAATTGAGTGTTTTTGGTTTTAAATATTGAATGGTTTTAAATATTCCTAGTAATACAAGATAATCATATCTTAAGCTACAAGAGACGGTAAAGGACAAAGACGATATTTGAAAAGTACAAAGGAAATACAAGAGTTTTCAGTTAAATTGGAAGATTCTTTAAAAGTAAAACCTCAAACATTGTCTAAACCCTTAAATTATTCCTAAGATGAATTCAGTGTTGAATAAATTGATAAAATTCATTGCTTGACAAAGCTGCCTACATTTTTCATTGAATTGGGCAGTAGTGTGACTGAATTGGCGAAATCAGAACCCAGAGCGAGCATTCTATAAACTCACCTCTACTTTGACCCTTGAAGATCACAGGTTTTGATGCTGTTGAAATCTCTACTCTTTCAACACGTTCATTAAATGGCATTTAGAATTTCTTATAGTTCTGTTGTTGTTTCCACAATCTTAAACTGGATTTAGAAATATTTATAATATAAATGCAGGAGCTTTAACTTAGTAACTGTATTTCCTTTTTTTTTTTTTTTTTTTTGCCAAAATTTGTTTGTCTACAACAAAGTCCAGTGAAATACAGTATTTGGTTAGGTTACTTGTTTACATAAAATTTTATCATTTGAATAGTTTTTACTTAACCTTCCTATTCTCTAGTCTCTATAATCTTTCAATGAAGATAACCAGTTACGAATATCTCCTATACTATATTAGGCCCACCAGAATGTGATTTCTTGGTGTAATGTCATTTTCAAATGTCTTCCTAATTTCCATCATTTATATCTGAGTTATTTCCTCTTTTTCTTAATAGAGAAATGAATTGATATTCAAGTCAATAATTTTACTTGGTGACATAGTTATGTCACTAATGAAGGTAACCCATCCTCAGCTAGGAAAAAAGTATGCATTTTCTAAAACTGCTGACTTTCACTTTGTTGTCAGTGACCTTAGAGTCCTGGTTCTATACTGTAAAGGCTGTGTGATCTTATTTCAGTTGAGGGTAGAAGAGAAAAATTACATTGCAAAAGTGGGAAAGAAACACACTTAAAAGATTTTTCAGTAGAACTTGAGAGGACTTTTCCTTTTTCTTTTTACTACAACTCCTCAAACACTAAACCTTCAAGTTGTTGCTTCTCTCCTTCTCTAAGCTTCAGTGCTCTCACTTGTTTCATGGAGATGATAAAAAACATCTGCGTCTCATCTCATCTCTAGCATGGAGACATTGACAATAGATTCACACCTCACAGTGTGGAAAGGGTGAAATGATGATGCAGAGAGAAAGTGTATCCCAGCACTTGCATGGTAACCACCCAACACAAGTTATTTGTTATTGTTTTAATTGGTTATAAATTATATTTTACAAATAACCTGTTCTGTCTGGAATAAATCCATTACCAATGAAAACTTTTAAATAGGAATTTCATAGATGATAGGTTATTCAATAAAGATCTACTGGCAATAAAACTATTTTCCAAAATAAAATACATAGATGTGTGTGTGTGTGTGTACCTGTGTGTGTACGTATACATTTTAAAAAATTGATTCTGTTCTCAATAGCAGAAAAAAATCTTTCCACCACCTTATACCCACATTTGATTCAAATACACTAATGATATGTAACCACTGTTCAAAGGAAAAGCTGACAGACATTAGGCTGTGGAATCCTGTAATGCTTGTGCTCAGCTTGGGCCTGGGTGTCAGGATAGGAATAGGAGATGCCAGACCTATTTGGTAGTAGTTGTAGTAGTCATTGCCTAACCTAGGCAGTCATCAGCTCATGGGATTTGGTGCTTTAAGCAAAGGTGTTAATTATTCCCCTCCTCCCTTTTAGTACCATTTCTTTTAAACTAACACCCATCCTTGGGCTTAACTAAGCAGAAAAGCAAACACGGAAGAACCAGGTGGTTAAGGACCAGTGTCTCAAAGTAAATACTCTGTATTTGAGTCCAAAATGGATTCCAAACTCAGGTTAGATGTTTCTTCTTAATCATTTAGGAGCCAGTAAGACTCTCTAAACCTTCCTTCCTACTGTATTAAGCTCTTTCACTAAAGGACTAGGTTCTTTCAGGTGCTATCCTATTTGGAATTTAATTTGCACTAACATTTCTCCAAGAGCCATTACAGCACACCACATCGCAGTATCCCATTTAACTCCCAAACCGCAGAGAAGCTGGCTGCAGCATCAAACAACACTATTAAAAATACCACAAGGGAACCTTAGAGTGGGAGTTTCAGGCACAAGTTACAGCCTAAGGACAAACAGCGGTTGTAAAGAGCTTGAATGACACTGGGATGGGGATTTAGGAGAATTTTCAGAGTCTGAAAAAACAGCCCTTAAGATTTTGGTGTTGGTTCCTGAGGCTGGTTCTCTGTGGTTGTATGGGTTAGTTAAAAGATTAGTGTAACTTTGTCTTTCTCCCTCTCTCCTCGATTTTTCTTTTTTGTCAACAGATTTGGTACGAAGAGTGACTACAAGTGAGAATGGCTTAACAAATATTTCCAAGAGGAGGTTCCCATCACAAGGCCTTGCAAAGGAACAACAGATGCATTCGATTTTTTTTAACCTGAATATCTTTATTGTGCCATCTAAGCACTTATTTGGAAATCTTAAGATGTAATCTTGATTCTGGGTGTTTGAAATGCAAGTGTAGAAGTTAGCCCAGCCAAGGCTACACAAGAGGCCCCAGGCATTTCAAATTTGACCGAATATTTTGGAAAGGGAGCAGACTTAGTGGATTAGTCATTATTTAGAGTCCTGTCATGTGGGAGGTCCAAATTCAGAGCCTTAGAGCTGGGAGGAATATGTTATAGTGTGGTGGTGGCAGCCTTAAAATAGGTAGTAGTGGTGGTGGAGGAGGAGAAGAAAGATGAGGAGGATGGTTTTTCTGGGTAGAAGAACAGGAGGAAGAGAAGCCAGTACTTGCCTTTCAAGCTCTGCAGTAGAATCACTGCAAACTGAGCACAACAGCGGAAGAAATGGCCTCTGGCATCCACTTGCTCATTTTCTCTGACTGGCCAACATACTTCTGGAATCTTCTCAAAAGATCCATTCTGACAGACTTTTTATTTTCCCATAAAATTCCAGGAGCATGTGTAGACTGGACTTCTGGGATTCCATTCTCATACAATGTTTCCTTCATATAAAATGCTTCAGTTTGGAATTTTACATTCAGTACTGATTATTTCATTAATATAGTGTATATTTCCCCTGTCCTGGGCCCTAGATTATAGGGACTAAAAACAGGGATAATGCTTCTTTTTAGTCATCAATGTAACCCAAGAGCTTTGGTTAGGGCCTGGCACATGGGAGAATACTCAAAAAAGTATTTGTTAAAAAAAAAAATGTCTGAATTGTTCAGGGGTTTACCAGTAGGCAATAATCTATAATATCTGACCACAGTGGAAAGTTACCTCATTGTATGCATAAGTTTGTAGGCTCAAATTGCAATTATAAACGGGAAATTGCAACTAAGGTAATTGGTGTCAGGAGGAAAAAAAATTTTTTTTTAATCTACAGATGGCCTAAAATTGGGGCTAGAGAAGCTATAGCAAGCCATGTACAAACCCAGGCGATGAGAAAGCAGACACGATGGAGAGCAGAGAACTATCTCTAGAAAACAAAAAACAAAAACCAGACCAGATATATAAATAAACAAAGGGCAGAGTCCTGAGAAAGACACCATATTTACTACAAGCAAAAGATGAAGTTTCAGGTGCCTAGAACTGTGATGATTCCCAAAACTTCTAAACCCTAGTCCACTTGTGTCCATGTAAGAATGACATTTATTTTGATCCAGTTATTTTTGGTAACCGAGCTGATCCAGTGAGGATATTGCCATATGGTGATGAGGGATGTTTGTGAATTACTATGTGAAGAAAAGATGCCTACTCTGTGCCAGTAGCTTGGGAATCTGGAATCCTTTCCTGGAAGCCTCAGAGTGTTTCCAGGAAAAGTCACCAAATAGCTTTGATTCAAGGAAATGAAACTCTTCTGTCCTATACTGGCTGGTTGAAAATATGGTCACCTGAGTAATATGAGTTTGTTCAAAGTACTACATTACATCTCAGTGTTTCCTGCAATTGACTAACATGTAGAAACTGTGCTTGGCTTGGATCTCACATTTCTCCCGTTGGTTTCTATCTGCTGCATGGAGCTCACTTCCTGGTAGTGACCATAGAAAGAGGCATTATCTTTTTCCAGTCACTAAAGACTATATGAAGTTCAACAATAACCTAATTTGTGAGCTCTCTGGCAGGAATGAAATTCCTCTTTATAATCACTGATGGTACTCTCTGTGTATGGCAGCAGAGTGACACATGCTCTCCTAGTGGAACTTACCCTCACTTTGCCTTGTGTTTGAGAGACAGATGGTAGGAAAGCAGAGGTGAGGAATCACAGATGGGACAGAGTTGGACTGGGTGATGCTGCAGTGAGGAATGAGGGGGCATCATGAAGGGAGTGTGATATAATTTTAGGGAACTGGGAATGAATAAGGTGAAGAGGGGGAGAAAAGAGAAGATTTAGACAAGGAATGGGAAACAAGACAAATATGGGAAGATGTGAGGGAAAAGACTGGAAAAAGAAGAGGCAGATATAAGGAAAGGAAAAAGGCAAGGGAATAGAGTACAGAACATGAGAAAAGGAGAAGATCAGAGAAAACAAATGAACTGCGATAAAAGTTGAGGGAGGCAGTAGAGTGTTGTTTACAGGGTATGGAATCTGAAATATAACTGCCAAGTTTTGAATCCTGGCTCCACAACTTTCTGGAATAATGACAACGGGACATATCCCTAAATTCTCTGACTCTCAGTTTCTTCTTCTGCAAAATGGGAATAATAATTTTACCTCTCTTATGTGATCATGCATGCCCAGTCTTAGCACAGTGTTTGGCATATAGAATTGTTATTATTGAAGTTAAAAGAGAGAAACAAAGCAAAGAAAATAGTAAAATGGAGGAAGTAGGAAAGAGAGATGTTCAGATAGTGGAAGGATGAAAAAGAAGGAAATACATTTCTGCTAATAATTTTAACCTTAGTTTTCCCACATTATAGTCAAGATTTCTATGCCTACTATATTGTTTCTACCTGTTTTAATGACAGCTGGGAAAACATGTTGAATATGAACACACCTTTTTTAAAGGTATTTTTGTATTAAACTAGCCTGTAATAGTTTGCAAAATAGATGTTCACATTTCCTTAAGAGTTGAAATTATTCCCTAGAAATGAGTGAGATCAAGGATACAAGAAGCTAAACCGGTCATCCAAAAAACCGTTTGCTTATTTTCCCTTCCTCTTTACTGTATTGACTAGGTCGTTTGATGGGATTAACTAAATTGACTGGTTATTTTGAAATGTGTTAACCCAACTGTACCCATTAGGGAAAATAAGGCCCCTAGTGTTCTTGGTGGTGTTTCTTTCCAAGTTTCTCTCCACAACACAAACCACTTCCTTTCACTTGAAGTCATTTTGCTTTTCTCATTAGTCTCACAGGCCAGGGGCTGGTGTTGAGTGCTGAGGCAGCTCTCAGTTCAAGACCATAAAACAACACAACAAAATTGGCCCAAAACATAAAAGGAAAGCACCGTGGAGTTGTTCTTCTCCTCTCTGGAAAAGGAAAGTGGACGTTAGGGCAGATAAAGTATGAGAAAGAGATCAGAGATCTATTCTTGCGTGGGGGTGGGGAGGTTGAATGAATGAAACCACAGTCCAAGTCAAAGGGAAAGAAAATGGAAGGAACAAAAACAACAGAAAAACCCCTCCACCTCTCTTGACATTCATCATAACAACTCTCTGTGCACCTGGCATGGGGCTGCACAGTTGTCAGATCCCAGGCGTGACTCCCTAGTGTTTCCATGAGGCTGAATAAATAGTGTTCTCAGAGACTCTCCAGTTGCAGCGGGTGAAAGGCCAACCTTCACTGACCACTATAAGGCTCTTCTTAAATGCTACTCCAACACACCAAAAGAAATGTTGTCCTTTTCACAAAAACATGTCCTTGTTCAGGACCATGTGAGTTATTTAGAATAATGGTCAATGAAACAAATATAGCAATGGCATCACTTCTCACATTTTCCTCATTCTGCTCAGAGGGCTGACAAAGTGGAGAAGATCATTCATCATCCACTTCTTTCGAGTTACTCCCTTCTGCCAAAGGGATTAAGAGACACATTTTCATCCCACTTTCTCAAATAGGAGAAAGTTTTCCAGGCTGGTTTCTACTGTTCCATGTTTTGCTCTTATATTGCACCCAAGAATCTTTTCAAGATGTTCTGAGAAGAGATGTAAAAGAGTCAGCTGATCTTCCCTACTTCAGGTCTATTGAACACAGGTAAGTTGGCATGATAGTGCCTCAGAGCCACACACTAGTGCTGTGTGTGGTTATAACAAATAATTGCTATACTGGTGGGCAGGGTTTTTTTTTTTGTTTTTTGTTTTTTGTTTTTTTTTTAATAAAGAGGCATAGACTATAATTTTTACAGCAATTTCATTAGGTTATGCTAGAGGTAGGTTTGGGAGAAGAGCCTGACTTGGCCTGAGGAAGGGGACTGGGCTTGAATTTTAGGTGTCCTCTAAAATGAGATAAAGTGAACCAGGCAATTATGAGAGAGGAGTGAGTTCTACACGGTGAGATGAGTGCGAGTAAATGAAGACAGTTGTGAAATATGGTGCACATGGGTGGAAGAAGTTTGCTGCTGAAAGAGTCAGGCAGCGGCTGGGCTGAAGAGGAGGTACAATACATATCTGAGTAGGGCCTTTGGGTACCATACCAAAGAGATCTGATTTTATCATGGATGATGGGAAGGCATGAAAAGGTTTTAAGAAGACTGACATTTGCAGATTAATTTTTCAACTAGATATATTTGCTGGCATCGTGGAAGGCCAGAGCTAAGAAGAGGTGCAACAGAGATAGATCATTTAAGAAAGTGGTTCTCTTAATTTTAAAAATTATAGTAAGAAATACATTTTCATGGCAAAATGTTGGTGTGTGTTTGCATGTCTATGGGTGTATCAATAATTTTATAAAACTATATCTTTGATATTATAGATGTGGTTTTATACTCTTATTTTTTACTCATTTCTGTATCATATTTTTTAAATAAAATGCTAAATGCAACTGACAGTTTCAAAAACACTATTTCAGGCACTAGTACTATAATTCAGGGGAGAGTTGGTGAGTGCCTGAACTAGGGAAGTATTAGCGGGTTAGAGAAGAGAGCATGGATTTGATCAATAGTTATAAAATAAAATAAAAATGTATTCATTTCGGGCCGAGCACAGTGGCTCACACCTGTAATCCCAGCACTTTGGGAGGACAAGGCAGGCGGATCACTTGAGGCCAAGAATTCAAGACCAGCCTGGCCAACATAGTGAAACCCTGTCTCTACTAAAAATACAAAAATTAGCTGGGTGTGGTGGTGCACACCTGTAATACCAGCTACTTGGGAGGCTGAGGCACAAGAATCGCTTGAACCCAGGAGGTGGAGGTTACAGTGAGCTGAAATCTTGCCACTGCACTCCAGCCTGGGTGACAGAATGAGAAAACTGTTTCAAAAATAAATATAGACAGACAGACAGATTTGGTAGAAGGGTTCATGACTTATAAGTTGGCTAAAGGTGTTTCACTAACTGAGACAGGAAGAATAGATTTGCAAAGAAATATGAGTCCAGCTCTGGACATACTGGATTTGAATGGCTGGATATCAATGGACATTGGGCTTTTGTGTGAATAAATTTGGAAATTGGGAAAGTGCCCATTCTGAGTAGAGACAGAGTTTTGGGACTCACCTTCATAAGATGGGAAATACAACTATGAGGTACATGAAAACATCTACAGAGTACATAGAGTGAGAAAATTAATCAAAAAGAACCTTCTAGAATACTGACATTTAAGAGGTAAAATGGGGCAGGAAGACAGATCATGAAGAATAGTGAAAAGAAGTATTCAGAGCAGCAAGAAGAGTGTGGAACTATCTGGAACAAAACGGCTCCTAACAAAAACATGTGGAATACGTATTTACTGAGTAAATGAACAAAGAAAGAGTTTAAGAAGAAGAAGCCTCTAAGAACTAAGAAGACAATTAGGAGTTCATTGTTAACCATGGGAGGGCAGCTGGAACAGAGGTGTTGTGAGAAAGTCCTACTACAGTGGAATAGGGATGAGGAGGCAGAGCAACTTGACTGAAAAGAGATCAATAACTAAAAGGATCAATAAAGAGTCGGCTGAACTTTGCTGTGGTTTGCTGTGTATTGTTTTTAAGATTGTGAGAGACATGAATGGGGAAAGAGCCAGAATAAAAGTAAAGATTAAAGATTAAAGATGTGAGAGATAGAAAGGAAAACAGATAAAGTAAGGACCTCAGGAAGCTGGGAGGAGAGAGGATCAAGAGCCACATACAGGGGTTGACTTAGAGCAGGAGGGAGAAGGGAAACATCATCCGCTGAGACCGGAAGGGATTATGGATGTCAGTAAGAGATCTATGGATGACATCTATGGCAAGAGGATGTAGGAGTTGAGGAAGTTCATGCCTTGACCCAGACTTTCTTCAAAAAGCAACAAGTTATTTGCTGAAAGGAGATGAGGAACTGCTGGTTCAGGAGGCTTAAGAAGAGGGAGGAGAAGTTTGGAATTAGCATGAAGAGGACTGAGAGAGGGGCACAGCAGGAACTAAGTGTCAAGTGCTCTGAGGGTCCAATGAGGTGACTTTGTTGGAATTCCAGCTTGAAGTGATGTGGGATTATTTTTCCCAGGAGTTCAGGTAAGGAAGTGGAGAAGGCAGACTGTAAAACTGACAGAGCTGGGTTTTCCCAAAGTGAGTAAGGAGGACAGGATGGCAAGAGATTTGAGAGAGACTGGGCAGGCCAGAGTGAGAGGTTAGAAGACTCATTTGCTTAAAGGAGATTGAAATCCCTGCACTAGAGACTTGCCAGAAAAATATATATATATATATTTCTTATTCTCTTTTGTGGCACCACTAAATTTGAGTCAAGGAGATGTAAGTAGAAGTATTATGTGGGATTTCTTAGAAGTCCCTTCTAACAGCAGTGGCTGTACTAGTCCTTCTTTTTTCCTCCATCTTGCTGCTGGCCACTTAGTTGTCATGGCTAGGGCTCTTGTAGTCATTTCAAACCATGAAGACAAAGCCTATAATCTAGAAATGGTAAAAAAATTATCTGAGAAGCTTTGGGTCCTTGGTGACTTTACAGCAGCCACAGCAGCCCTGGACTGCTCACTCTGAATTTCTGGAAAAAGAAATCAACTTCTGTTTTGATTGAAGCACAATTTTTAAAAATTGGAATAAAATATTATATATCTATGGTATGCAACATGTTTTGGCATATACAGCGAAATTTTCAGGACTTATTCACCGAACCATATTTTAGCTAAAAGAGAATATATACATAGCAACTAGAGAACTAATAGAGATTTCTTAGAACAGAAAGCTATCCTTCTACCATGTAATGCCTACGCAGGGCACATACTTTATAGTAAGCAAAAAGCTTTGATCTTTGCAGGAGATTATAGACTGCTTTTGATTTGGGTGGAGAAGAAACAAAAGTCAAAGCTTGGATTTCTTCATTAATTCAAAAAGAACAACAGAAAAGGCAAAATAAAGCCACATGGATGCTGTTTCTTCCTGTAAGGTCAAGCAAAGACTTCTTTACACTTTTTGTGAGAAAATGTATTGAAATTAATGACATTAATACCCAGGATGGTACATTTCCATTGTTTCACAATTTTTTTTTTCTTTCTGAAGGGTTAGAATTTCCACCAGTCAGCATAAAATGGTTAAAACTGAAGCCTAGTAAATCGCTTGTATTGCATTGTTTTCAAAGTGACTAAACAGCTGTAGTTTTCAAGGTCAGCCAAATCATCTGCCAGGGTCACACATGTTTCACATGTCAAGTAACATATATGGGTTCAATTCCATCCAGGAGCCTAAGGAAAAAGACATTTGCAAACAAGTGATCCGAAGACATTTTTCCAAACAGGTGCTATGGTTACTGGGATAAGAGTTACTATTGTAAACCACTTGAGTTTATGACTAAGTTTCCAATCATTCAAAAAGAATATTCATTTCAAATCATAATGTCCAAACCAAGAGGACCAGTTTCTGATCATAATGACATTCAATAAGTATTCAATGGAGACAGAAATTAATACTGTATAATTGTTATTATTACCATAATGACATTGTTCATGTGCAAGTGAGAAGAATGTATATGGGGTATCAAAATAAAAGAAAACCAAATCAAAATAATCAAAATAAAACCAAACACATAATCAAGTTGGAACCTAGTTAAACAGTTGAAGAGAGGGGACTTAAACAAGACTTGGCTAATACTTCTCCCTCCAATTCTTGCTCCAGGCAACATTGCATAGAAACAAAAGACATGACTGCCATATGCCAATAACTTCCTTAACAAGCTGGAGTAATTGATATCATGGAGCCAGACTGATGGAACAAAGAAAGGATGACCTCAGGATTTAAAGAGTTTAGGGACAGAAAAACATTTTAAAACTTTGGTTTAATTCAGAGCACAGTTAGAGATGTCTGGCTCCAACTGAGAGAAGGAAAGGGGTATTGATTTGCGTGAGTGGCTCCCCATTGGGCTCTTCTAACTCAAAAGAGATAATTGGCCTTGAATAGTAGCTCTTATATTGAATTTATATTGAGTTCTCTTAATGTTCTTGGTATGTGCTCTTCAAAGCCCATGACCACTCCCTGATCTTGTTTATATTTGCTAGTGCTAATGATCTTTCATGGATCAGACATGCTGAATGAAGACAGTTGCCTTCTGATCATTTAACTCCTCTCTGCCGGCTTCAAGGTTGGCTTCCATATTTTAGCAAGCAAAATAATAGGCATCTCCAAGTCACAGTATGCAGACAGGAATAGACAAATACCCACTCTAGCTAAGTATGGGCTGCAGTCAAGCTGGAAAAGGTCTCTCGGCTCTGAGTCACTTATACAATCGAGTCCCTGAACATGCTTCTGTCCCTAATATTTTGTTGCTCTGGGCAACCATCAAGTCCACATGAAGACTTCTGCCAACTGGAGAGGATGACTAGATAGGAGTGCCAGAATTTTCTTTTAACTCTTTGTTGAAAACTCAAAATAGCAAATGGTGTCAAGGATATCCCCTAAACATCCAGATTGGGAAAAGTGGAATTCACACATTGCCTTGGTATCTTTTATTCACTTCTTAGGGAAATATGACTAAAGAAAATAAAGGCAATTCATATCAGAGGCATGCCTTTTTTTTTTTAATAATAATAAAATATTAGGAAAAAGCTAGTTAGATTCTTAGATACTATTTAATCCAATATCATCATTTTACAGAACACAACCCAGGTTACATTACTTACCAAAAATTACACAGAGAGCTAGGCAGAGCTGGGATTATACCCCTGGTCTCAAAACCCTGAGGTCATTGCCCTTTCCTGGACTTTCAGAAGCCCGGTGCCAGAGGCTAAGTGAAGAAATGTTAAGAAATCACAAGTGATCACCTCTCTTTTGTAATAGCAAACGGTTCTAGTTGAATAGGGCTGCTTTGCTGGGATACTGGAATCTATCCTAAAGCTCTGGAGTAGTAATCACCCATTAACACCCCCAGTATAGAAAGTGTGACTATGGCACATTAAACTAAAGCATCTAAAGAGTGTTCAAGGCCCAACAAAAACACCATGTTTGCTGGAAGCCTTCATTGCTTATTATTCTAATTTGGTCTTTGCCTCTTTGGAATTCTTATGATACTCTGTGGTACAGTCCTGAGACTACTGAAGATTTTTTGCCCTGGCTGGAGTGCTGTGATCATAGCTCACTGCAGCCTAGACCTCTTGGACTCAAGCAACCCTGTCTAACTCAGCTCCCCCAGTAGCTAGGACTACAGGCATGTGCCACCACGCCCAGCTAACGTTTTTTTTTTTTTTTTTTTTGTAGAGAAAAGGTTTCACCGTGTTGCCCAGGCTGGTCTGAAACTCCTAGGCTCAAGTGATCCTCCTGCCTCGGTCTCCTAAAGTGCTGTGATTAGAGGTGTGAGCCACCACACCTAGCCAGTTTCTTTTGCATATGTACAACTATATTGTGTCAAGTTCCTGGGGGTAGGACTACATCTTATTCATTTTTGTTTTCTTGAAACCCAGAGCACAGAATTAAATAAGAATTAAACATATTTTGGTTGATTTTATTTTCTCTAGAGGTATGGTGACAACTTACTTATCCAGATTAATTATCCAGGAATTTATACTATTCAAAATCAGTGAGTATAGGTGAAAAGAACCCAGAAAAGTCAAGTAAACGCTTGTAGGATCTTGCTCACTTTATGCATCTCATATCCTAAAGGTCTACCTCAGAGATGAATTTCCCTCAACCCTCACCTTTATTTTGAATTAATTTGCCTTTATTTTATGCTCAATGCAATAGCTTGGTAATCAGGTTTGCCAAGGAAAAAGCAGCAGCAGCTCACAAAAGGTGCCAATAAAGCCAACCTTAGTAACATCATGAACTGACCACTAGACAATATGGGACAGCAGATGAGAACTTAAAGTGCAGCCAGATTTGCTGCATGTTACTGTAGGGGCAAAAAAAGTCCTCATTTAGATCTTTAGCTCCTAAGTGCATTTGTGAATGAGAGGGACGTACAAAAGCAGATGTTCATGATGACCGGAACCAGCAAAAATGATTTAATTACATCCAGTGCACTCCTTTAAGAGGTTAAGAATAGCATAACACCTTTCAGAGATTTCCATGAATATTCAATATATGGGACATTTTCTCTTAAACGAAATGTAGGAAATCTAAGCATGGAGATAAACTAGCCTTAAATTCAACTTTAGAATCTAGGTTTTAACCTATGTTGATCCTACATATAATATTAAGGATTATAAATTTTCACACATTGTCAGAAGCATTTTACACCTACTCAGTAAAATCATATGATTAGTGGTTACAAAATCCTATACATGAGTCCTCCTTATACTTTTTGTATCTATGTCTTGCTTTTTATTCTGGCTATCCAGCTATCTAGTGTACAACCTTTATTACACCTTATGCTTGAATATTTGAGTTGGTTTCAAAATCTCGGATTTTTTTTTTTTTTTACTTCACTAGCTGCATTAAAAAAGAAGTTTCCAGGTGATTATTATTATCTTCTGTAGAAACAGGATCTCACTGTGCTGCCCAGGCTGGTCTGGAACTCTTGGCCTCAAGTGATCCTCTGGCCTTGACCTTCTAAAGTGCTGGGATTACAGGTATGAGGCACCGCACTTGTCCCCCAGGTGATTCTAAGGAACAGACAAATTTGTGAACCACTATCCCTAAGTGCTTCGCACACCATTCATTTCACTCTTAATTATATCCTTCAATGGAACGAACTCCCTTAGTGGCAGGCATAATATGCCTGTGATTTCTGAGCTTAGATGCTCTTTAAAAATAGTTGTGTTTAGCCGGGTGTGGTGGCTCCTGCCTGTAATCCCAGCACTTGGGAGGCCTAGGTGGGTGGATCACAAGATCAGGAGTTCGAGACCAGCCCGACCAACATGGTGAAACACCGTCTCTACTAAAAACACAAAAATTAGCCAGGCATGGTGACATGTGCCTGTAATCCCAGCTACTCAGCAGGCTGAAGCAGGAGAATCACTTGAACCTGGGAGGTGGAGGTTGCAGTGAGCCAAGTTCGCGCCATTGCACTCCAGCCTGGCGACAGAGTGCAAAGCCAACCTTAGTAAATAAAGCCAACCTTAGTAATATCATGAGTACTCCATCCCATCTCCCACCGCCCAACCAAAAAAGTTTTATCATATTCATTGTGCTAGCCCAAAGTATCTGAGACAGGTCTCAATCAGTTTAGAAAGTGTATTTTGCCAAAGTTAAGGATGCACCTGTGACACAGTCTCGGGTGGTCCTGACGACATGTGCCCAAGGTGGTCAGGCTACAGCTTGTTGTTATACATTTTAGGATGAAATAATACATCAATCAATACATGTAAAATTTATACTGGTTCTATCTGGAAAGTGGGAAAACTCGAAGTTGGGGGAGGGCTTCGAGGTGATAGGTAGATTTCAACATATTCTGATTAGCAATTGGTTGAAAGAGTTATTATCAGTAGAAAGGAATGTCTGCGTTAACATAAGGGGTTGTGGAGACCAAAGGTTTTTCAGGCAGATGAAGCATCCAGGTAGCAGGCTTCCAAGAAAAGAGATCCTAAATGTTTCTTATCAGACTTAAGGTCTGTGTTGATGTTAATGCTGGAGGGGTAAAATAAGGCATGTCTGACTTCCCTTCGCAGCCTAAATCAGTCTTTCAGGTTAAATTTTAGAGTGCTCTGGCCAAGGAGGAAGTCCATTCAGGTGAGGGGGCAAGCGTGCTTCAAATTTTATTTTTAGTTTACAACTGTTAGCGAAAAGTACGTCCTCTCAATTTCCATTTTCCCCCTGTATTTACTTAACAACTATTTTCCAGCTCCTTCTATATCTTGCTTTGTATCTCCAGCAAAGAGATGCTAAAGTTTTCTCTTGGTCTTCTTTTCAGAGGTGCTGTTTGATGATTACGCACAAAGAGACAAAGATAGTGAGTAGGGGTAGACTTGCTAGCTTAACTTTCTCTTTGTAGAGAAGCACCTAAGGTGATCTGTCACATGGATGAATCTGCCCTTCTTTGAAGATCTGATTTGAAAGCAGATTGGACTACATTTTGCACAAAGGCATTTTAAACATGCAGGTGTGAATGCCTCAAATAACAATACTTTGAACTTTTACAGAACCTTTCATCCAGTGATACCAAAACAATTCAGTTTATTAAAGCCTGAGGAAGCTGGGGACAAAACATCCAGTTGATCTATATATGGACATTTATTGCATTAACTTGGTTGGTGATTCGTTTCGAGTCTCCCAACACTGGGACATATAAGCAGAGAAAACTGTACGATTTCTGCAAGCTATCTCTCCAAATTGTAATGTTTTCAATTTTCAGCTCCTCAAGAAGAGCCAATCCCTCTCTTTTCACATTTATGTTCAGAACCTAATAAATTCTTTTTTCTGCCTTAATTTGACCAAGCATTGCCTTTTATTTCATGTTCTAAAGAAGCCCATTGGACAAATAAAAATGGACTTCACCTGTAGTGAGGGAGAACTATTATCCAATCATTTTTGCATTTTAAAAATTAAATACTTCAAAATTGGCTGGGTGTGATGGCCCACACATGTAATCCCAGCACTTTGGGAGGCCAAGGCAGGAGAATCACTTGAGCCCAGGAGTGCAAGACTAACCTGGGCAACATACTGAGATCCTGTCTCTAAAAAAAAAATAAAAAATAAAAAATTAGCCAGGTGTGGTGGTGCAGTGGTATGTGCCTGTAGTCCCAGGTAGACAGGAGGATGAGGTGGGAGGATTGCTTGAGCCCATGAGGTCGAGGCTGCAGTGAGCTGTGATTGTGCCACTGCAATCTAGCCTGAGCAAAAAGTGAGACCATGTATCAAAAAAAATTATAATTAAATCTTATTTTTAATCTAAGAGCACAGATTTAATTTGCCCTGAATATACACTCTCATTTATCTAATTGATTTTTTTTTTCTTTGAGACAGAGTCCTGCTCTGTTGCCCAGGCTGGAGTACAGTGGCATGATCTCAGCTCACTGCAACCTCTGCCTTCCGGGTTCAAGCCATTCTCATGCTTCAGCTTCCCAAGTAGCTGGGGTTACAGGCGTGTGCCACCATGCCTCCATGCCTGACTACTTTCTTTTTTTTCTTTTCAGTAGAGACGGGGGTTTCACCATGTTGCCCAGGCTGGTCTTGAACTCCGGGCCTCAATCAATCCACCCTCCTTGGCCAGCCAAAGTGCTGGGATTATAGGTGTGAGTCACTGTGCCTGACCAATCTAATTGATTTTTAAATGAACAATTTTTTTTTTTTTTTTTTT
>NW_012115289.1:1711145-1718454 GCF_000951035.1 Colobus angolensis palliatus | reverse complement strand
GTACAAATCTGTTGGATACTTCTAGCTTTTTACCATATATTTTTCAAAAAACTTACAAATTTACTCTTTTCCTCTTTTCCACTTTTTGACTTCCTTATTATATACATTGCTGTGAACTCAGGACAGGTAAGATTCAGAGTGGCAACTCGGGTATATTCCCATTTTCCCATATTTTAAATCTGCTGTAAAGGAAATAGTTGTTATGAGCAAAATGTGTCTGAGGAATGTTTATCAGACTATTGTTTTTATTTGGAGTTGTCCCAGCATATTAATTTTTAATTTTTTCACCCCATTTCAACGGTGTCTTTGATGTTTTGTTTTGACCAGCTGCTGAGCTTTTTGTGGCTGTCCATTTACATCACTTTAAAAATGGTACATAAATGAAATTTGAACAAAATGAACAGTACTTTAACATTGTTTGAAAATCAAATATGTTCCTAAGGAATCTGATTTGTGGCAGATGGAGAACAAAACCTTCCAGAGGGAGGGCTGTTAAATGAGTTTTAATTGCTTGCACATGAAAATATAGTGACTAAGATTGTGTGCACAATTAGGAATTTAAACATCTAGAAAAGAACTGGCCGTAGAAACAGGCAGACATTTTTGCAGTCAGAGCTAGTTTCTCGTGAACACAGACAATAAAGGACACATTAGTGAAGGAAAATAATTTTAAGAGAAATTCAGTTGTTTTCTTTACTTCATTGTTGCTTATGTTGAGCTTCCAATTCTAAAGATGATTCATTTGCCTTGGAAACTCACTGATGGAAGTATCATAGTACAGTCAAGACAAAAAAAGGTTTATTCAAGAACTAGTATTTCTTTTTTAGTTCCGACTATGTGTCAGATGCTAGATTTGGTGCTTAATTCACTTCATTTAATTATTACTTAATGCTCTGAGATAGGTTTGCTTTTATTCCCATTTTCTAATGAGAAATTAAGGCTCGGAGAATAACTTTCCCAAAGTCAAATAGCTAACAAATAGTGCAGCCAGGATTCTCTGTATTGATTTAACGAATCCACTCCCTGACAATGCCTAGTTGCTCCCCTGGGAAAAGGCACATATCTTTTTTTAAAAAAAATATTTAATAAGCTTATTCTAAGAGTGGCTATACTTTGTTCTGAGTCAATAATGCCTTCCTTCTGTTAGGTGGCATGATGTCGGTTGCTGGACTGGACTTGTTAAACGTTGGGTAAGGAAGGCATGATTGCACCCAGGCAAAATGAATGGCTATGCAGAAGGCACAGATAATCTAAGCAGGGGTTGGGCTGAGATGACAGATTTAGAGACAGAGGCCAGGACTTCCTACAGGTGCCACATATCATGGCATCTTGTATAGAACCAAGCATAAAAGAGGTATCAACAAATGTGTGTGGATCAAATGATGAGATGGTCAAATAATTTTTGTGCTCTCAGAGGAACTGAGTTCTCAGGGATACATTAATGACGATACCATCTGGCTCTCTTAAAAAATGAGTATCATAAAAAGAAATTCAGTGAGCAGTAAATTAATAAAGTAAATAGTGCATTGAAACCAATCCTACTAGCATTTATTTCCCCTATCTAAAAGCACCCTAATTTCTTTCAGGAATAAACTTGGTATCCCTATTAGATAATCTTAAGAATAGTATAACCAGCAATGATCAAGTGCTTACTGTGAGCCATGCATTTTGCTTCATTTTTCATAAATATATGTTTTTGTTTGTTTGTTTCCTAAGACGGAGTCTCCCTCTGTCACCCAGGCTGGAGTGCAGTGGCACGATCTCGGCTCACTGCAACCTCTGCCTCCCGGGTTCAAGTGATTCTCCTGCCTCCGCCTCCCAAGTAGCTGGGATTACAGGTGTGCACCACCATGTCTGGCTAATTTTTTTGTATTTTTAGTAGAGATGGGGTTTCACCATGTTGGCCAGGCTGGTCTCGAACTCCTGACCTCAGGTGATCCGCCCACCTCAATGTCCCAAAATGCTGGGATTACAGGCGTGAGCCACCACACCTAGCCTTTCATAAATATCTCCTCAGATAATTTTCATGAACTCCCTATGAGATAAATAATATTATTGTGCTTACTACAAAAATGAGGAATTTCAGGCTCTGGAAGGTTAAATGAATTGTTTGAGCAGAAGCATTTTAAGTGGCAGAGCTAGAATATGAATCGACAAAATCTGGTCCCATCATTCAGCTCTTCCTACCACATTTTATTACATAGTTTGGTGGAACTGAAGCCACCTACCTGTTCTCTTTTAGCCAAGGCCGAAGACCCAAACTAGACAAATTAGATCTCTTCACTGCTGTTTGACTCTTGAAATACCGACAAAGAAACTAAGAACAGTTGTGGGGATCTCACTCGACTACTCATGACATGAGACCTTCCCCTTGATTTGTAGCCTTCTGGCACTGTAAAGATGCACTGATTCCTTCAAACCTCATCCTCCAGCAACCCCTCCCCCACCACCTGTTACCCCACTAATTCTCAGGGAATTGTGAATTCTTCTTATATTTTTCCACTAAGTTTCATTTTGCATAAATGAGCAGAGTTGGTTTTTTTGAACTGCAAGCAAAGGAGCATTGCTGAGACACCATTTTCTAAGAGGCAGTGATAAGCCAGCCAAAGCGAGAATTGTATGGAATCCCCAAAGAACAAGATGCAGACATACTGTTTAGTGCGTCCCAATAATTTAATAGAGTCACTGAGAAATAATAGCATGACAAAAGGCCAGGCTAATTTCCTCTGCTGCCCTTTCTGTGGAAATGATGAAGGTTCTTGGGGTCACCTCTGATCCAGTAGTCTTAGATACATTGGCCTTCTCCTTTATTTCCAGTATCCTTCACAGTTTCCAGTAAAGAGAAACAGTAAGGGAGGGTCTGTAGAAAGACAGACTGTCTGAGTTTGGCTGAGGGGTAAAAGAAATCTCCCAGAGATTGCTCCTTTTCCTTCACAAACTGACTAGAATTCAGATTTTGTCTCCTTCAAAACTGCACCTGGGAAAATCTGTTTATATGCTTATTCCATATGTTGCCATCACTGTAATGATTTTAGGGTTCCTGTCTTGGAATTGCCTTGAAAGTCCATGTGATACTTCTTAAAAAACTTTTTACAATCCCTTGAGAATGGTTTCATTTCTGGAGTTAGTGCCATCTAAGCTAATTTGACATTCTGTCTGGTGAACAGGGTTGGTAATCACATTGGAAATAATATTTTTGGTCATAAGTGAAGTGTTACTATAAACCAGTGAGATTGCTTATTGCTTTTTTGTATGTGTGTGTCTTATATGGTCTGTAAATGGTCTCTAAAGCCACTTCCAAAATGCTTTCAGCAATAGCATCAAGGCCCAAATAATTGTACAGTTTCCAGAGCTGGCTGCTTTGAGGATCAACAGTAATTGAATAATATAATAATATTTATTGGTAGTTTATAACACTTTTCAACATATTAAGCACTTTCCATATGCTTTTAAATAAGACCTGACATTTACTATGTCCCAGACACTGTGCTAATTTTTTTACATAGATTATCTCATGTAATTCCTCAAAATTAGGAAGGTATTATTATTACCCACCACATTTTAACAGAAAAGATCCAAGACATCGGCGTGACTTTTCTAAGGTTACACGTAAAGTGAGTGAGCAGGACAGCCAGCCACGAAACCCCAATTTTCTGACCCCTGAGTCTTGTTCCTCCTCCTTCACATGGATTTTGACTTGTACATCAAAATACAAAAACAAAATCTATCAATGTTTGAGATTTTTTTCTGTGGGAGGATAAAACCTAGGTCTCTCTCTGTAGAAGCAATATTAGTCAAATAACAGTCAGTCCACAATCAGTGACTTCAGAGGTATCTTATTTGTTGTTCAACTCTGAGATCGCAGTTTTGTGACCAGTTCTTTTCTATTTTCCTTTTGGCTATTTTGAAACATCTCTTCTTTTACCAATTTCAGCATTCCACTTTCTCATGCTATGAAGTGTTCCCTAAATTCTTGAATTATTTTCCCAAACCCTTTTCAGTCTCTAAGCTAACACTGTAGGCAGCTTCTTAGCTCTTTAGAAAAACAATCTCGCCTGCTTCTGCTCCATTCTTCCTCTCTCCCTTCCTTTCTCTTCTTTTACTTATTCATTTATCCATTCACTTGTAAGCCCTCTGTTTTCTATTAACTTAATGCTTTTTGTCATTCAACAGAACACATTTTAACTTTTTAAGTTCCACAAACCTCTAGAGTAATGGTCCTGAAGCTTATTGGAGGTATTTTATTCCTCCTTGGGTCCTTGGAGCCTAAGCACAGCCTTTCACATACTAGGGACTAAAGGAGTAAAAGCAAACCGAGGAAGAGGCAGAAATCAAGTTCTTTACATGGACAGTTCTGTGTTTAATATGCAAACATCAGAAACATATCCAGAAGAGAATGTCATAAACACCCTTCTGTTTTGCGTGGCCTATAGAATACAGTCAATTAGAAATACTTCCACAGGACCAACAGTGCTGAAAAGGAACCACAAAAAAAAGAGAAGGAAGACGGCGCACTAGAAAGCACTGGATATTTAAGCATCAGAAATATCTCAAGGAAGTGCATTCAGGAGATGGTGAGCTAGGAAATTTTTTGCCTAGCAATGGTAGCTAAGAGATGATAATGGCATGAAAAGACTTCACCCAAAGAGAAGATGAATATTCCTAGTAGGTGGGGCCTGCACTTTCAGGCCTTTGTTGTAAGTGGTCCCAGAAGCAAGGTGAGTGCTAACACTGAAGCACTGCGTTACCCCAGTTCTTCTGAAACACTCCATCTGCCTGACTTCTCACATACACCTGGGCCTTTCCTTGTTGATGCTGTGTCCCTGGGCACTCTGGTGACAAAAGGCACTTCAGAGGAGTCAGGAAGAGAACTGTGGGAATTGAAGAGTGCTTGAAGAATCCTACACCCCTGGCAGGAATCCTTTCCTTATCTTATATATAGAGTTCTTAGGGTTTCCCCAAGAGTTTCTGTGCATCCATAGGTCTTATCCCTCCTCTTGTCCTACCCTCCACTCATATACATTCATGAATAGATGGCATACATTTGTTTTCTGTTCTCAAAAGAAAAACAGAGAGAGAGAGAGAGAGAGGGAGGGAAGGAGAGAGAAAAAAAAGAAGAAAGAGAGAAGTCCTTAGGGAATAACTTTTGAGGCCCAGCAGATCCAGCAGCTTGTGTATGCGTGTACATGCCAGTACATTTTAGGAGAGAACTTGACATTCTCCCTCTGAGTCAATCCATACTTTCTCATTTTCTACCTATGTATATTAATCAAATTATTCAGCTTGTCTAGTCCAGTTTCCTATCTATGAAGCAGGAATAGCAACAGTGTCTACCTCTTTGGATATCATAAGGTTTAAAAAGATTATTCATCTAGAGTGTTTAGTACATTTCAAATGTCAGCAAATGTTAACTTTTATTAATATTAGTATTAATAATATATCCAACTGATTTTTAAAGCATTTTTTGAGAGAGGCTTTTTGATATAACAAAAGAAAGGATGCTGTGAGTACACTCCCTATTTATTTAGAGTTAAATAATTCAGTGTAACATCTTACCAATAAAATTTGGGAAATGAGCCTCAAAGGAATTTTCAACATTTTGCCCCACCACAGTCATTGTATTTCTGAGTATGCCTAAAATATTTTTTAAGGCTGAAATGGGTGGGAAGCACTTTGTGGAGAAAGGGAGTGACTGAAGAATGCAGTTTGTGTGGTTCTTTTATATTTTTTTCTTTTATTAGTTTAAGGAGACTTGGTACTGTGTCTGAGAAGACAAAAAGAAAGCAGTTACTAAACATTTCCCAAACTCTCTCCCTCCCACATCCACAAAGGTAGACGTGACACTTGATTTTCTTCTCAGAGAGGAGCGACCTGGTCTACTTAAAATCTTGTATGTATTTTGAGAGATAACAGATGATGACCCTGACACTGATGCCCAGGATGACGAAGTCAGCACAGATAATAATATCACCTTGTATCTTCTTTCGCTAATTGTGGAGCACTTTGCACATATGATCTTGCTTATCCTGGGCTGCACTGTTTGTTAGATGAGGGTGTGGGTGTCACTATATACACTTTCCAGAAAGACGGGGATTTTCCAACAAGTTATCAACAACTCAGTGACAACACTGCACACAGGCAGCCCTCTCACCTGCTTCCTTCAGTATTCCATTATTCTCCCAAATTTGGTCAATCAAGCCATTCAGCTGGGAGTATTTGTTAATAATTTAGATCCTGAGCCTTATCCTAGATATTCAGCTCTAGAAAGTCTAGGAATCAGTCATTTTGTGTTTGTTTTCAGGAAGCCCTTGGGGACTCCTTTGATCAGAGACAGGTTTGGGAAGTATTGCTCTTTTTAAACTCAGGGCAGTGAGGAAGGGATGCTGGCAGGAGTGGACTTTGGGGACATTGAGATCCTTTATTCACGTGGTAGCTTTTCTTTCTTTGAGATAGGGTTTTGCTCTGTAGCCCAGGCTAGAGTGCAGTGGCATGATCATGGTTCACGGCAGCATCAACTTCCTGGGCATAAATGATCCTCCTGAGTAGCTGGGATTACAGGTGTGCACCACCATGTCTAGCTAATTTTTTAAATTTTTTGTAGAGATGGAGGTCTCACTGTGTTTCCCAGGCTCACTGTGTTTCCCAGGCTTGCCTCACACTCCTGGCCTCAAGCCATCTTCCTCCCTTGCCTCCCAAAGTGCTGGAATGACAGGTGTGAGCCACTGCATCCAGCCCTAAGGGTAGTTTTTCTGATCATCTGAAGGATAATACAACATTTTTGTCATAGGCTGAATAATCCATAAAATGCTGCCCGATGTGAGAGATATTATTATTTTACAATACAGTGAATGCTCGACTATGGCACCATAATATTGAAATACTGTTAGGCTGGGTATCACCAGTGCCCATTCTAGGCAAGGAGAGGCAAACTAACAACTGGGACCTGAGAAATAACATATTTATCACTAGATTCAATGTAAAATGATAAACCTATCTACCTTTGCTCACTACTGGTCAACAACTAAAATTAACTTAAGTTCAATTCAATATACATCGTTAAAGTGCATTAAATGCATGCCTATTGCCCACACAGCACTTTATTATGTATTCTTTAAAATATAAACATTTCCCCATGTTATTAAAATATTCTCAAAAATAAATTAAAGTTATTTTTTTATGGGAATTTTTAAACCCCTAAATAGAATTCATACATTATTTAGCATTTGGATTGTTTTTAACCCTTTATGCACATTCACAGTGCTGTAAGGAACATGTGTATATATACTTTCACTTTTTTTTTTTTTTTTTT
>NW_012115289.1:1710499-1710838 GCF_000951035.1 Colobus angolensis palliatus | reverse complement strand
GCCACTACCACCCCAGTTCAGAGCTGCATTATCTTGATCCTGTACAAGGTCTGTGACAACCCCCTGAAGAGTATGGGGCTGTCCCTAGTCTTTCTTCTTTTCAGTCTCTTTCTACACTGCTTCCAATTGCTGTCATTCTGAAATGCATATTTGTTCCTACGATTGGAAATGCTCAATGATTTTTCCACTACCATTTATGTAGTGTCATTTATGTAGGCCTCAAATACTGTCATTTATGTAGGCCTCAAATACTATTTCCACTGTCATTTATGTAGGCTTCAAATACTATTTCCTTAATCTACCTCTGGAGCCTCCTGTTCAGTTACTCCTATACACTTT
>NW_012115289.1:1614886-1710209 GCF_000951035.1 Colobus angolensis palliatus | reverse complement strand
TGTGTATATATATTTAAAGAGGCTTCAGTCCGGGCTCTGTGGCTCACACCTATAATTCCAGCACTTTGGGAGGCCGAGGTTGGCAGATTGCTTGAGCCTAGGAGTTCCAGATCAGCCTGGGCAACATGGCAAAATGCTGTCTCTGCAAAAAATACAAAAAATAAAATACAAAATTAGGCACACATGTTGGTGCATGCCTGTAGTTCCAGCTACTCAGGAGGCTGAGGTGGGAGGATTGCTTGAGGCTGGGAGGTGGATGTTGCAATGAGCCGAGATCGTACCACTGCACTCCAGCCTGGGCAACAGAGTGAGGCCCTATTTCTAAAAATTAATTCATTAATTAATTAAAATAAAAAATATAAAGGCTTCAATCATGGCATTTAGCTAGTACTCAACTATTTATAATTCCTTCTCCCTTACTTTGTAAATTTCTTGAACCAGTAGTCACATTTTACCTCCAGAGTCTATGTATGCCATCTATAAGGTGCATGGAAAATACTGCTGACCACATAGATAATTATAATAATAATATTATAGCAATAATGATAAGTAACATTTGTTGAATACATTCTGGGTACCAAGTACTATATTAAGCACTGAGTTAGAATTTACTGATAAAGAATACCTCCAAAACTTGGAGAATTTAAGTACATTGACCAAAATCAGATAACTAGTAAGAGGAAAGCTGGGTTTTGAACATATATGGCTTGACTCATAACCTTTTTGCTAGACTAAATGAATATGCAGCCCCATTTAATTATTTCAATTAAAGTTATAACAAAGCATCCAAATCAGATATTCAGACAAGAGAAGTACGATTAAATTATTTCCCCTCACAATTAGGCCATAGCACTTGTTTCCACTATTCATAAAACCAAGTCTAACTTCAATCAATCTCTGGTCAAAAAGCCACTGTGTCAGATCTGATCTTTTTATATATTAATAGGTATGGCTCTACTTATCTAAATAAAAGCATAAAAGGCCAGAACAAATTAATTTGTAAGAAAGAAAACTGACTTTTACTGCACTAAACGATCATAAGTTTAACTAATAAATAGTCATACTCCATGCATTTATGCAAATCTTTCAGTTCAATGTTTTTGCCAGAAGATTCTTTTTCAATGAGGATTTTTGTAAAAGTAAACTCCTTTAGCTTAAAAGATTTAGGACATCCAACAGTCATTGGATGTATTAGATGCTTTATAAGTTTTTTATTAAAGTTATTGAACATAATGTATCATCAGCATTTTTTAATCACATTTTTTAAAAAGCTTAATGAACACATATTTTCTGCAATTATTAAAGTGTGGTCACAACCTTTACTCTATTAAAGGAAAAAAAAGAACTATAGCATGAAGCTGCTGCCTGCTGGTGATTGATGAGGAAGTGGCTTCTCTGGCAATGGCTGGGTCTCCTGTCTTCCCTATACACTGACACAACACATGTTTTACTTCAGTATCTCCTGAGGACTTACATATTTCTCTCACGTAGATCCTTTTTGCCTTTTTTAAATGGTTCTTGCTCCCATCTATTAGCTGTCTCTATATTTCTTTTTAAAAAGTTATATATACTACTTGCTTTTATCACACACACACAGACTTACAAGGCAGATCTAAGTAGCCAGCATTGTTATTGTCACCATTAAATAGTTGCTCAGATTCTTTCATTCAATAAGCTCAAAGCATTAAGCAATTAGCCCAGATAACAAAAAAAAATTGTCCCAGTTAAATATCGTTATTGTTTTTCCCCCCTTATTAATTCTTAGAAACTGCTTGTGCTTTAGAACAATAAACATATAAGATTAAATTTCTTCCCATTGTGTTTTAACAGACTAGCATTATTTGGATAGTTTACTTTTTAATTCTCTACTTGCCAATTGACTAAATTCTATTTAGAATGCACTTACTGTTTTTAATGAAGCCATGAATCTTCAGGGTAAAAAAATACAAAATGGAATGAAGACTTAGACCTTTTTTTTTTTCTTCTAGACTAAAACCACTTCTGTGTTTGTCACTGCATCATGCGTCTCCCCCTACAGGTAAAGAGCAGGCAGCTGTACTAGTTTCACCGCTCCTGTAGAAGAATTTGTATTTTCCAAAGTCAAAAGCCAGAAGTCCTTTGCCTTAGGCTGCTGGTCTCTATGCCTCTGGGGTATAAGAAGTAGATAATCAAAATAGCTATAACTATAAAGACATGTCCAGTGAGAGGTTGGGATGAGAAATTTTCAAGCTCATATACAAATAATACAATGCCACATCTATTACTCATTAGTTAATATTAATACTTCATTTACTTTCTCTAAAACCTATACTTCCATGGTGGGTGTAAAGGCCACCTGAACCTAATGGGTTATTTTACTTTATAAAGGTGTAAGAAGGACCATGGACTCAAAAAATGAACCACATGTTTATTCCTGGCTTTGTCACTAAGCAGCACCTTCTCTCACTAGGTCTCAGTTTTTTCATCTTTAAAATAAAGATATTTAAATAAGTTTCTTTAGAGTTGTGTCCTTGTGTGAAAATCCTCTAATTGAAGATGATTAAATAAACATATTGGAAATATGGAAATTCAGAAACATTGAAAATGGTATTCTGAAGATGTAGCAACATTTAATGAGATGGCTGCAGAACACTTGCCTTGAGCTAACATTGTTTGAAAATGAAATGCTTGCAAGGACTGACTATGCCCCAAGCTACATGGCTGTACTTCAAAAATGGGATCACTGTCCCAATACAGGTATGGCATGGGCATCTCTGACTCTTTGCCACGCTCTCATGTTCCAGCGCACTCTTTACTTCTGGTGTGCACCATACGTTGAGGATATATGTAGGTGAGCCTTACTCTAAGTGGATTAGAGGATTAAAAAGGATTACTAAAATGTCATGCCATGACTATGTGAAAACAAAATCATAAATGAAGTGTACCAAAGAAGCTGACACACCAATATTCTCTGCTACCTCTCTTCTACCAGTTTTTAAATGAGATTTAGGAACAACAACAACAAAAAAGTCAGGCATGGGACAGGGTTGTAGGAAGAAACACTTGGTGAGTTCCTCATCACATTCGGAACTCTGTCCTTTCTTTTCTTTCCTTTTTTTTTTGAGACGGCGTCTCACTCTGTCGCCCAGGCTGGAATACAGTGGCCTGATCTCAGCTCACTCCAACCTCCGCCCTCAGAGTTCAAGGGATTTCCTGTCTCAGCCTCCCGAGTAGCTGGGATTACAGGCACCTGCCACCGCACCTGGGTAATTCTTGTATTTTTAGTAGAGACGGGGTTTAACCATCTCGGCCAGGCTGGTCTTGAACCCCTGACCTGGTGGTCCACCTGCCTCGGCCTCCCAAAGTGCTGAGATTACAGGCATGAGCTACCATGCCTGGCCTCTATTTTTTTTTTCTTTAGGAGACAAGGTCTCTTTACATTGCCCAGGCTGGTCTTGAATTCCTGAGCTCAAGCAGTCCTCCTACCCTGGTCTCCTGAGTAGCTCGGATTATAGGCGTGTGCCACCATGCCCAACTTGAACTCTATCCTTTTATATAACTTTTATATCCTTGAATTCTTGCAACAGTCCTAACTTTTAGGTACTCAAATCTCCAAAATGAGGAAATGAAGCAAAAGGGAGAGACTGGGTTCCCATTCAGGCTCCAAAGGACACACATCATCTTTGTCATATCACGCTAAAGAGCAAAAGAGCTACTTAGTAGTAAGTCTCTTTATAAATGCACACTTCAAAGCCTTACTTTTAAGGAACTGTTAGATCATTTTAGACCTGTATGTTTGCCTACTATATATGGAAATAAAAACTGGTTAGTGACCTACCTGCTTTAAAACCCTAATGCTATAAAATCAAACTCTCGGCTGGGTGCAGTGGCTCATGCCTGTAATCCCAACATTTTGGGAGGCCGAGGTGGGTGGATCACCTGAGGTCAGGAGTTCAAGACCATTCTGGCTAATATAGTGACACCCTATCTCTACTAAAAACACAAAAAGTTAGCAGGGCATGGTGGTGGACATCTGTAATCCCAGCTAGTTGGGAGGCTGATGCAGGAGAATTGCTTGAACTCAGGAGGTGGAGGTTGCAGTGAGACTCAGATCACGCCATTGCACTCCAGCCTGGGTGATAAGAACAAAACTCTGTCTCAAGAAAAAAAAAAATCAAAGTCTCCTGGCTTTAATACATGTCAAATGTAATAACCTTGAAAAGAGGAAGAGAGTATTGTAAATTCTATGGGACAACTCCTTAGAAAGCATGGTATGTCATAGGTAGACAGCTGAAGTTCTTAACTCTTCTTTTTTAAAATTAGAGTTGGTTTACAGAAAAGTGATAGAGAATTAATATTTCTCCGTCAAACAACTATGACTCAAAAGTGAGTTCTTGGACTTTGAAATTCATCCTGAACAACAGTGTATCATCTCTATCGCAAAGCCACCAGCATCTGTGAATTGTGATGAGAATAAAGGAGACAGTGCTGGGAGCAGTGGGAGACCCCATTTTGATGGGCACAAAGCAAGTGCATCCATTTTGGCCAATTTAAGGACCCATAAGTTTTCCTCTTATGATCCTGCAAGCTTGCCTTTCTCTCACTGTTCCCTTTCCTTCCTTTGTGTCTTTGTCCTATTCTTTCCATTACCCCTTGTTATGAACTGAATGTTCATGTGCCCCCAAAACTCATTTCAATATCCTAACCCCCTATGTGTTGATATTTGGAGGCTGGGCCTGTGGGAGGTGACCAGGTTGTGAGGGTAGAGCACTCAACACTCACAAATGAGACTAGTGCCCTTATAAAGAGCACTGATGTAACTGAGAAGAAGGCTCTCACCAGAACCCAAACGTGCTGGCATCCTGATCTCAGACTTCCAGCCTCCAGAACTGTGAGAAATAAATTTATGTTGTTTAGAAGCCACCCAGTCTATGGTACTTTGTTATGGCAGCCTGAACTGATGAAGAAACCCCTAGTTCTATCTATACAGTGGGCCCTAGAAACAAAACCAAGTAATAACAGCAAAATGGAATTTAAAAAGATGTATTAAGTGCTGGCTCTGTGAGGCACTATGCTAAGAGCAACACGTGTGTTCACTCATTCAACCCAACAACAACTGTAGGAAGCAGTGTCACTATATTATAGCCAGGGAAACTGAGCAGAGAAAGGGTATGCAACCTGCCCAGGGCCACAAAGCTCTCATGATAGAGCATGATTTGAGTTCTGGGCAGGCAAAGCAAACACGTGGTACAATTCTAGGGAGACCATATCATGATGTTCTGTGGAGTTGCCCTCCAGAGGCACTTGGAGCTGTGTGCTCTAGCAGCCTTTTGGATGAGCCAGGAACTTAACAGTTAGTTAGGCTATACTGTTACTCTAGACCTTATTCCTATGTCGAGGGATGGACGGGCCTACATTTGTGAACCCGTACCTGGGGCCTCTAGTGACAGAAGCCACATGGAAACTGGTCCTCACGCTGCTCCAGGCACTAGGTCTGACCCCTATCAACAGGGACTCATTCATTTTAAGGGTGCCTCAATGACTCTTTTTAACACTTCTTTGCCCTTCCCAGGACTACTGCCAAGGTATAGCCAGGTTCCAACTTCAAGGGGAGTGAGCCTAGAGGGTGGGGCCTGAGCGGTCAGTTGCGGAGGGAGGAAAGGCATAAGCACTGCCTTTTGTGAGTGTCTCAAATCTTACTAATGTCAAAGTCTCAACCATCATTATTATTACTAGTACTGAGGTTTTAAAGGCCCACTTTTTCCAAAATGGGCTCAGAAAGGGGAACCTTCCCCTGCTACTGCCCTCATCCCTTCATCCTTATGCCATGTTCCCACCTTGGTTTGCTATGTTTGGGCAAGAAAAATGAATTCCCAGTTTTAGTCAGTTCATTTCCAGTTGTGCTTTGTGAGGAGCCCAGCAGCACTGAGTGGTAACAACAGTTAATTGGTTTCCCTTTCTAGATAAGGTATTTCTGTATCCCCCCCATCCTAGGCCTCAGGTCAGGAGCTTGAGGGTACGAATGAGGCCATATTCACCTTAATTTCTTAATTTCTGTGACTCATAATTCCCCCTGGTATGGTTCCAGGGCCCCCTTACTATGTATACTTTTCTAGGAGCTTCTGTGAGGTCTGTCACATATGCTTAAGATCAAGTGTGTGCCCTTTGAGTGTAGCTACTCTCTCCTGTTAATCTGTGTCTGGCATCTGCTGGGGTAGCTGGGCAGCTGCCCTGACCACTGAGCACCCAACCATCTGTTGTCAGATACAACAATTTCCACTGGTACCTGATGCTGCTCTTCTGGGAGACAGAATGCTGCTCTACCTGTGAGGCCAGCTCATATATGACCTCAAGCTAAAAAAGCTTCCAGGAACCAAAATAGCACTGCATTCTGCCCAAACATCTATGTCAGTTCTTGCTTATTACAAAATTGGAGGTTGAGGGTAGTCCCTCTTGATAGGAGTCAGATCTAGTGCCTGAAGCAGTGTGAAGACCAGCTTCCATGTGGCTTCTCTCAGTAGAGGCCCCAGGTACAGGTTCATAAATGTAGCCTTGTCCATACCTCAACATAGGAAAGTGCATAGAAACAGTGGGATCCAGGTCCACACCGCCAACTCGGTTTAGCCTCATTTATATTGAATTTGAATTTTGGCAGAAAAAATCAGTTACTCAAAGTATTTATTTTAGCATACAGGAATTGTTATTGCCCATCTCTCTTTCTCTTTTTTTTTTTTTTTGATACAGTCTTACTCTGTTGCCCAGGCTGGAGTGCAGTGGCACAATCTCGGCTCACTGCAACCTCTGCCTCCTGGGTTCAAGCGATTCTCCTGCCTCAGACTCCCAAGTAGCTTGGATTACAGGTGCTCACCATTATGCTAAGCTTTGTATTTTTAGTAGAGATGGGGTTTCGCCATGTTGGCCAGGCTGGTCTTAAACTGTTGGCCTCAAGTGATCCACCCACCTCAGCCTCCCAAAGTGCTGGGATTACAAGCGTGAGCCACCACTCCTGGCCCTATTGTTCATTTCTTGATCAATATCAAGAACAAAACTGGTTAACCATATATGTACTATAAAATGATAATTGGAAGTCATCACCAAAAATATTTTGCAAGAGAAACACGAAGAAGAGAATCAATAATTTAACATTCATTGAAATATAAGTTCCACTTGATGACATTCAGAAAAGATGACATTAACAATGACACCAGAATCAACTCTAACGTGGTGTCTACAAACAGAAACAGACATCTGGACAAGATACAGTTAAATTTCAACCAAAGTGTACTCACTAATAACTTAATAAGAGCTCCTTAGCACATTATGGGTTGGAGCTAAAGGAAGACACTTGAATCCAAAGAAGAATTGTTTTAGTTTGGAGAATATGCTAATTTTCTTCTGGTAACAATTTCAGAAAACATAGGTTTTCTTTTCCAGGCAATTATTTTAATGAATCAATTGGGGTTTCAAGAAATAGTCAAAAGAGTTCAATTTGGTTTCAGGTTCAGCAAAATGAGATCATGCATTCTGTTTTTGGTTCAGTTGGGGTCAAGTCCTGTGCCTAAAACAGACTAATAGGAATTGAGATAATTTTATTTTTATGCACTTGACTTCTCTCACCTTTCCTCCTATTTTTCTTTCCCAAACATTTATAGATCCCTGTGTTTTGATCTCATTGAACTTTTTTCTGTATTGTATATTAACTTCTCTCCCCTCCCAGACTGAGTTTCTTCTCAGCTCTCTCAGTTCTTTATTGGACTACTAGAACAATGTTCCTTCCTACACACAAGTGGGATATTGATGAACCAACATGTTACTCCTTTTATTTATGCCTTCACTCTTATTAAACTAAATGATGACATATTATATCATGCTAATAACACATGTGTGGAACCAGAATGGGAAGCAACTTGAAAGTAACACCATGTCTCAAAATACAAATGCCCAGCGCAATGCTCAAATGAATATAAGCACATAGTTAAATGGTTAAAAATAATGTACATCAGTAAAAAAATGTAAACCAGTAAAAATTTTCCAAATAACAGCTTAGACAATTTGTGAGATCAATGATAGAAATGCTAATGTAGAGAAGAAAGAATTTATTTCTTTAACATTTTCAAATTGCAGCATGAAATTGGTGTTGGTGTTATATTGACTTTTGGCAGAAATGGTTTCTTCCTAGACACATGAATAAGCTCCAGATCTTTCTTACCTGTTATGGTGGCTTTGTTGATGGATGGTTGGTTGCACATGGGTGATCTTCTGACAAAGACAGAAAAATACAAAGCGGTAAATATGTGGGGCTTGTTGATTTGATCACTCTCTGAGTCATTTCAGATATAGCCTTTTACTTTAAAGAATTATTTTTAAGTTTGGACATGCAAATGATTTCTTTCAGACCAGCCAGACAAGTCCCTAGGCGTTCTTTGTATTATGGCTCAGATCACACATGTCCAAAAAGAAAACAGTAAAATCTCACAGTGATTGACTTGGGGTAAATAAAGCTGATGTAAGTGTCACTGGGACATGAGAAAAGAGGAAATTCTTACTGATTTTATTGACTGAAGCCAGGGCGTACAGACTCCAAATTTGAAAAAGCAGTCAATTTATAACTGCTTTCCCTAATACAGGGTTAAGAAATTTTTATTGTTGGCATATATTCTCATGATTGCCTGTACATTATTAGAAGTGAATGACTTACTGTAAACTATCTTATAATTAGAGAAGCTATTTGAACTTTTTCCTTTCTGTTTCCTTGTATTTCCTTTCTTATATTCTTATATTTCTGATATCTTTGTTAGAGTGGTATATTAATGGCTTGTCCAAATAGATACAGTAGAGGCTTTAGAAATACTCTAAGCCAGAGGTACTTAAATAAATTCTATCTTGTATTCTCTAAGTTTTCAGATGTTTGCCAAGTTCCACAAAATGACTATAAACCCCTTGAAGTTAAAAAAAAAAGCATGCTGTCTGATTAGCTTATATTCCCTACAGAGCCTAGCACAATGCATCCAGTATTCAGTCAGTGCTTAATAAATTATGTTGAAAAGAATATCATTTATAAAGTATCCATCAACATTTTTGAAATATAACTTTACAAAGTTATTACTTGTAATTGACAGCTTTTAAAATATAATGATTTAAAAAACTTTTAGATACATTCAAAGATGTTTGATACATATATATTAGGTATATAATAATTATATATATATATTGCCTCTACCAATGGCTAACACTTAATAAACACTTCCTGTGGATCAGACATTGCAAAATAAGCACTTTAAATGAATTATCTCATTTAATCCTCATGATAAGCCTTAAGGAAGTAAGTTTCATTGTTCTCATTTTACCAATGAGAAAACCAAAACTTTGAGAATTTGAAGAACTAGTTTTAAGTAACAAAGTTGAGATTTGAACTAAATGAATGTGATCCTAGGGCCTATGCTCTGCTTTGTTGCCTTAGGTTTAGGTGTTTTTGTGGAACCTGCATGCACAGCCTCACATATGTGCTGATGGCATCAGGCTCTTCAAATATGCCTTGCTGAGATGATGAATCTCTTAGCAGGGTGGAGGAAACTTGGGGAAAGCAGCCTGGGATTTTGTAAATTCTCACTAGTTCCACTCAGCCTCTGGCTCCCTGTCATTGCTCTTAAGTTTATTGGTATCAGTTTGTGATTAAAATTTTGTGTTTGATTGAAAATGTACCAAATTTTACTTCTGAATTATTTTAGTTTTTTAAATTATAAAATAAAATGGTTAGGGGAAAAATAGGGAGAATTTAAACTCGATAAACCAAAAGGTTAATATTTTAAGCAACTGCTCTGAAATAGCTCTGGTCTATATACCAGTAATTACCTTCTTCTTTTTAAAATTAAAAAAAATTTTTTTTGAGACAGGGTCTCACTCTGTTGCCCAGACTGGACTGCACTGGTGTGATCATAGCTCATTGCAGCCTTGAACTCCTGAGCTCTAGTGAGTCCCCCTACCACCTCAGCCTCTCAAGTAGCTGGGACTACAGGTGCATGTCACCATGCTTGGCTAATTAAACTTTTTTTTTTTTTAAGAGACGGGATCTTGCTATGCAGAACAGGGTGTTACCTGTTACCTTCTTGCTAAGAGTTTATCATTCAAATAATCGATATCCTGAATATTCCTTTTTAATTCTTGCTCTGTGAAAATTTAGAAACCATTGATTTTGTTTGGGAATGGTATGAAATGAATATTTTTACACTACTCTACAGTTTTGGAAAACCAAATGGTTGACTTGTTACTGATTATCTCCTTTTACTATCAATCCTACAATTAACTGGCGCACAAGAACTTGATATCTGAACAGGTAATGGCAAGCAGAAAATATTAATCCTTTGATACAGGGTTGCATCGATATCTCCTTTAATGACAAATGAGCCAGAACTCACTTGTGGAATAAAAAATCTTAAAGGCAAAACAAAAGCAAAAAACCCAAGGTGACAGGAACCAGTAGTGTGTTAACAAGTCAGCAATGTGTGGGCCAGGTGCAGTGGCTCACGCCTGTAATCTCAGCACTTTGGGAGGCCGAGGTGGGCGAATCACAAGGTCAGGAGATCGAGACCATCCTGGCTAACACGGTGAAACCCCGTCACTACTAAAAATAAAAAAAATTAGCCAGGCGTGGTTGTGGGCGCCTGTGGTCCCAGTTACTCTGGAGCCTGAGGCAGGAAAATGGCGTGAACCCGGGAGGCAGAGCTTGCAGTGAGCCAATATCATGCCACTGCACTCCAGCCTGGGTGACAGAGTGAAGAGACTCCGTCTCAAAAAAAAAAAAAAAAAAAAGGTGGCTTGTGCAAAGCAGCACGTCTTCCACAAAATGCAAGGATGAGCTTGGAAACGTTCTAGCGGCTCTGTGAGTGCCTAGCAGGGAAAGTTCTGATTCCTCCAGGGTCATCATGTGATGAGGCAGAGTTACAGCACTTTGTTCTCACTGAACAGAATTGAGTTTAGCCGTGTATAGATTGAATCCTACTATTCTGATATGCAAAGAAGCCGATTTGGTTTGAATCAGTAATGGAGGCACAAATTTGCATTGACCAAAAGGAAGACCACAGTGGCCTTTACTTAGAGTCTGCCAGATAATACTGTTTGGTTAGGTGTCACCCTGGGCATTGTCAAGGCAGAGAGGAAGTTCAGACTTAAGTTATGATTTTCTGTTTTCTTCTAGCTCCTCCTTTCCATTTCAATCTATTCTGTCCCTGTATGACAGCTGAAAACTTCTGTCTTGCAGAGAAACAGGCCTCAGATCATCTCTGGAGCCTGACTGATCAACCATTTGCCTGCCACAGATTTAAATGCTGGTACCCAGGTGACTATATATAAAGGAAGCATAAACAGAGTTTCTTGTTCACCTTTTGAAGACAAAAATCCCAGTTTCCTGGGTAAAATTCAAGACTAAAAAGTTTGGGAGTGACAACCAGTAACTTCATTTCTTCCGCAGAGCTGAGACTTTCTAAGGGGGAGGTGACTGATCTTATAAGTTACCAAATCCCCAAAACCCAAGGGGGCCGCTGAGGTCAGTGTGATATTGTACGGCCATGTTACATGGAAAATGTGATTGGTAATAAACGGGTACCTCAAAGCATGCCCTCAGATTTTACATGCTGAGTTACTACTTTACCCTTTCAGTGAACAGGTCTTTGCAGACTGATAAGACTCTGTATTATGCTAGGCACAGGGAATACAAATGTGAACCAACTACATTCCTACTCACTGGGAACTGACAGTGTTCAGGAGCATCCCAGTAGACAAACAGGCAACAGGAGCACAGAGAGATACATGCTAACATAGGAATCAAGTACGAGGTACAACCAGACAGAGATGGAAAGGCACGTCACTTTGATTAGGGCTTGTGAGTGTGTCTATGCTGGGTATTGTCAGGGGCAGTGCTCCAAAAGGAATTTTATTTAAGCTGCAACCCAAAGAATGAATGACAATTAGCCCAGTAGATGAGGAGAGGAAGAAGAAGATGAGAAGTGTTTGGGCTGAGAGAATAGGACTGCGAAAATTCATTATCTGGAAAAACAGAATCTAATGGGTTCCATTCCAATAACTTGCATTGTTACATTTATATTGAATTTTAAAAACTTTTTTCTATCACAAGTACTTGAATAATGACCAGAGCTATTTTTGATAATAAAAACTGTGAATTTGGGAGGTCAATTTTATTATTATGAAACGGAAAGTTCAGATTTTTCATTGTTTTTAAGAAGTACTAACTACTATGAAATGTTATACACTTGGATAAGTTGTAGTTCCGTCCGGGCGCTGTGGCTCTCATGCCTGTAATCCCAGCACTTTAGGAGGCCGAGGCGGGAGGATCACAAGGTCAGGATATCGAGACCATCCTGGCTAACCCGGTGAAACCTCGCCTCTACTAAAAATACAAAAAAATGAGCCTGGTGTGGTGGTGGGCACCTGTAGTCCCAGGTACTCGGGAGGCTGAGGCAGAAGAATGCCGTGAACCCAGGAGGTGGAGCTTGCAGTGAGCCAAGATCACGCCAGTGCACTCCAGCCTGGGCGACAGAGCAAGACTCCATTTAAAAAAAAAAAAAAAAGTTATAATATACTTATATTCACTATCCTCTTAATATTGATTTAAATGTTTTTTTCCTTCTGGAAAATTATTTGAAGTTGGTATTTTAATATCTTATTTCTTATTAATAACAGATTTTTTTAAAAAAATGGACATTGAAATAACAGCAAACCAGTTTTCCATTTAATATTGAAAAATTACTTTTATCTGTTTAGAGTTTTTTTGCGTTTATCAAGAACCTGAAATGATAATCATTTCCCATCTTTCAAATGCTTTCCCTGTTGTCATATAAACCACAATTCTATTAATTGCTCCATGAATGTTGCTGATCTGAAAGTCAGTAAGAGCAGGAGAATCAAAGGTCTTTGCTATGAGATGGCGCTTCTCCAAATCATCGTTGTCTTGAGAGGATGACTTTCAGCTCATCTTAAGGTGTGATGAGATTATTCACCCACGGTTAATTTATGAAGTAAGCCAAAACTATAAAGTTACCCTGAGTGTAAATAACTGGGGAGGACTGATCATGCCAGGTGATTTCTGACAGATGGAATCACCATATTTATTTGTCATACTGCTTCATTTCTGATATTAGAACCATCACCACAAAGTATTTATAGAAAATTAACAGGACATCATATGACTTAGTATACACGGTTAGACAACGTGGCAACAACACAGAGAAGTCTAACATATTGCCTTGGGTTCAATCAAGTTGAGAAAACTTATATAAAAGTTCAGCAAAAAGAGGGGGAAAAAGGATATCTTACTTGCTAGGTGCTCGATCTTGCAAATTAGTTAATGCAGCAAAGTTGTTTCGTACAGTTCGCAGACTGGCCAAGACCTACAACAAGAAAGGATTCTTGAAACTTCTTGAACTAAGGCCATTTTAAATACACTTGAAAATGGTTTGTTAAGAGAAAACTTGATATTGTTTGAAACTTAGTTTCATATACCACTAAAGAATCTTCCAACACTTAGTGAAGTTTGTAGGTATCCACATGAAATCCAGAGAGGCCAGACTGCAGGGATTTTCCAGAAATCTCTCCCTGTTGTCTATGAATATGGTGACAGTAGCAGCAGTTTTCACAGTATTTCTGGGTTCCTTAGTCACCAAGACAATATTCCAGGCGATATACAGATAACATGATTGCATTTTATGCACATTTCAAATAGTATAATACAAAATGCTAATAAATCTCACTTTAGGGATAAAAAAATTCCCTACTCCCGAATCTCTTCAAAAATTGATTAAGAATTCCATAATTTTAAGTTGGCAAGTGAAGTAAATTTTAAACTGTTTTTCTACCTTTGCTACATGGCTACTCTAGCTAGTAAGCAGACATTGCTTTCTTTTGTTAAGGTTATCTGAATTGTGCATTGTAAGAAACTCTCAGCGATGCATTTCCTCTGTAAAATGCTACTGCCCTGTACATGCACAATGCTTGGCACACAGAAGATACTCAATAAAAATTGGTTGACTAAATGAATACATAGACACAACATGCCCACACACATGACAAGGCAGGACCAATAGGCATCACTATCTCTAACAGTCACTTTTTCTAATTCCATTTGGAACTAGAAAGTAGCCAACGGACTGGAAGCGAGCCTAGGAGAAGGTTCCAAGAGCCTTATCTCCTTCTTCCTTCCTCTCTTTTTCCTGAAATGGGCAAGTTTCCCCAGGGTCAAATCCATATTAGACGGGATTATAGGTGATTTGGGTGACAGCTAGAGTGCTAAGTTTATGTAAAACACAGATTCCAAATGTCTGAGTAGGTATTATGTAACAACCCAGACTGTCTGGCTCTGTTATGTAGTAAATGTGTGAACTTGGACTAGATATGCAACCTCTTTGTACCTCAGCTTCCTAACCTGGAAAACTGGAATGGTGATACCTACCTCGTAGAATTGTGAGGAGTATATGGAATGACAGGTTTGGTGCCAAGAACAGTGCCTGGCAAACAGAAAGCATTCAGCCAATATTAGCCCATGATGGCAGCGTTACTTTTGACTTAATGACTTGGCATGCACATGGGAAATTTACTTAATGCTTAGCATTGGTAATTCAAGAGTCCAATTTTTTAATTGCTCCAAGGGTTCCAGAGTTGTTTTCAGAAATTTTTCATATGGCACAGACCTAGACTAAAATCAGTCTAATTTTTTTTTTCTAAGACAAAAATGTCCCAGACTGTTTTGTTGTTGTTTTTGTTTATGAAATTGACATTCATTTGTATAAGTCAATGGAGAGCTGTGTACACTTTGGGACAGTGACGTACAGCATTTTCCCCTAAAGGAGTTAATGCTGCTTCCTAAGAAGCCAACCGTGATTAACTCAGTCACTGGAAAAACCTGGCTCATTATCTCATATAAACAACCCACGGCTCTGAAAGGTCACGCTGCCTATGATGGAGTATTCAAATAGCCAACTGCTGACATCAGACCACGATGTCTTTCATTAGGCATGAAATCTTGAATGATGCAGAAGTAAATCGGATAAATGATCCACCGTCATTAAATCATGCAGGCTTAATTTATGTTTTAAGAAGTGAATATCAAACACACTAATGAAGACTTTAAGATAAAATCATTGCACCAGCTAATTGATCCCTTTCCTAGGCAAAATGTTTAACTCCAGAATTCTGAGAGTTTTATTCCGATACATAATAGTTAAGTTCATTGCAGTTGACAGCTGGGTAAATAGGCATAGAGCTGCAGGCAACTTATTTTCTATGGTCATTTGAAAGGAAACATCAGCCACGAAAAGAAAAATTTCTGTAGAGGAGTTTTGCCTCTGTTATAATACACATCTAATTTAATAAATAATCTAATTTAATATTATTTTGTCTTGGTTTTTAGTTTAAAATTTATTTTTGTATAATTTATATCTTGAAATGCTTCAGAATTTAAACAAAAGAGTACAAAGCAAAAAGTCTCCCCTTCAAAAAGTCTCTATCTAATGATTGAGATAATAATCAAAATTATTGTTATTTCGGAAAAGAGGCAATAGAAACAGATTAACCTGGGGAGGGACATTCAGGGGACATTAAAATACTGATATTGTTCTATTTCCTAAACTGTCCATTTTAGTATTATTCTTTACATTTTACATAATTACCAGCTATATTCTCTTATATATATGAAATACTTCAAAATAAAAAGTGAAAAAAGAAATCTGCCTTCCAGTCTCTCCTTCAGACATTCAGTTGCCTGGCCACTAGCAATCAACTTTTAGGTTTTCTATCTTAAAGTTGATTTTTGACAAACACCGTTGCAATAAATAACCTTGTAGAGAAGTTATTTCCTATGCATGCCAGTATTAGATTATTTATTGTGGGTGTGGGTTTATTTATTTATTTATTTTTTGCAGTAGGACAAACAGTATTTTATAAATTTTATGTTTGGTGTTAACTATTATCTTCTACAGTATGACATGTATGCTATTTATTGGCGGGAGTGTAAATAACATTTCTAGACAAATCTTATAAGGGGGTGTTGTCTTGGGCCTCGCTGATTGACGCTTGGTGTCGTCATCACTGTTATCACTGTGTTAGTCTTTTAAGCTTTCACTTTCATTGCAGGGCACAAAGAGGGAGCATCTGTTACTGTAGGCTGTGGGGAGAACTATAAACCGTTTTACTGAAGCCCCTAAATTAAAATATCATTGATCTTTGCTTTGTGCAGGGCAGCCGTAACTTCCCCTGAATCCGACTCTTTAAGAACTGTAGTAAAAGCTTTAATGCTCCTTTTACAATTGTCCTTACTTCTTAATGTTTGCTAACCAAAAAGGTCCCTGAGGTTTCTTCCACAGAGCTCACTGGTTAGAAAATTAAGGTCATTTCTTTCTCTTCTGCCCCACCAAGCAAAAGTATAGTAAATGTCAAAAATACATGGGGAATCATGAGAAATATATATTCCTTAGGAAAGAAATACCGGTAGTTTTACAGAAAAATTTTAGACAAAGATGGTTCATGTATTAGCCCATGGGAAAGGATTCAATGTTATTTACATATACTACTCTCAGATCTTCTTAGGTGCTTCTAAACATTTATTAAACAGTAGGAATCACTGAAAATAGCAGGAAAATGCAGTTATCATTTAACACTTAAACAGCTGAACATTATAGCCTAAAAAAAAGAGGAAAATAAATGGTTTTGAGGATTGTTTTTCATAACCATATACACTTGCTAACACTAGATGGCGGTAAAACACAGACCATGAGGTGGAGGCGCCACTGGCGGTGGAGGCAGCGGCAACCCGCACTGGAAGATTCATCACTTCGGTCTTACCTCCGGAAAAAGCCGGAGTCAAGTTACGCTTATTTACAAAATAGAAAGGTCAGTTTTATGAAAAGAAAATCTCTTTCCAAGTTATGTTTTGTTTAAACCATATGAAATTGCTGGTTTGTACACCAGGAAAGGTTGATAGACAATTTTATACGGTTCGATCGTAAAAAGAACTTAGATGTCCAGAAGATAGTAGCTGTCATTTAAACTAATTAAGGCTAAAGAAAAGCTAAAAAGTTAGCACCAAATGAAACGAGGTGACTGTCTTCTTTCACAGCCTGGCAGGGAGGGCCTAGTACAGTCTGCAAGCTTGGGGATGGTGACGAGGCCACAAGATTGTTGCTGCTGGGTGAAGTGGCTGAGGGACAGGCAGGAATATGAGAATATTAGTTATATTTTATTACCAACTAAATGGTAATATTCTATAGTATTAATAACTACTGCATTTTTTTATCCTAGAAGTCTCCCAGGTGCTGTACTTTGGTTAGAGTAAAGATAAAAAGATGTAGTAGTTGTTCCTACCCTGTATTTTTTTTTTTTTTTTTGAGGCGGAGTCTCGCTTTGTCGCCCGGACTGGAGTGCAGTGGCCGGATCTCAGCTCACTGCAAGCTCCGCCTCCCGGGTTTACGCCATTCTCCTGCCTCAGCCTCCGGAGCAGCTGGGACTACAGGCGCCCGGCACCTCGCCCGGCTAGTTTTTGTATTTTTAGTAGAGACGAGGTTTCACCGTGTTAGCCAGGATGGTCTCGATCTCCTGACCTCGTGATCCGCCCGTCTCGGCCTCCCAAAGTGCTGGGATTACAGGCTTGAGCCACCGCGCCGGGCCCCCTACCCTGTATTTTTTTTGACACGGAGTTTTGCTCTTGTGCCCCAGGATGGAGTGCAATGGCGCGATCTTGGCTCACCGCAACCTCTGCCTCCCGGGTTCAAGTTATTCTCCTGCCTCTGTATTTTCAAATCAGGAATGTCTCCTTAGTCTGAATGATGTGAGGGTTTCTCCAGGGATCCAGCATAATGCTTGGGTTTCCCTGTTTTCTCTTTCATCAGAGTCTACTTCATTTAACATTACACACTTCTACATGAGAATTCTAGTCAACTTAGAGTTTTACTACAGGGTAGTTGTGTCACAAATCCTGGGATCACTGAGTCCGGAGGCAGCTGACTGCAGAGAAGGGTTTCCTACAGTTTATCAGCATTGTGCCTCCTTAGTGCTCCTTGGCCCCCAAGAACTCTGGCCAAGAGAAAACGGTCAGTTGCTGAGTGCACTCCAGTGGGATTCCTCTCTAGCCTTCGTGCCTAAGGAAACACCCACACCAAAAGATTTCAAAACAAACACAAGAGAATACTTTAACAATTGAAATAAAAAAAAATTAAAGCTGTCACTTTCTCTGAGGATCAAAGGGATTCTGAGCTTATAAGGGAAAGCACAAGAAATCAGAGATGGAAAAGAGTTTAGGTTAAACACCAGCAAGAATTTCTAGCCCTGACAGTGTTTTAGACAACAGGATAGACTGTGGAGAGATACTATAGGATCCTTTCTGAAAATTACATCTATCCAAGATGTTTCAGGCTTTAGCCTGGCCAAAAATGTTCCATATATCTTTGCATGGTTTCCTAAATTCTCCTCTATTTTAGGATTTTATTCTTTTCACGTCAAAGGAAACCATGATTTGGAAAGACCAGGGAGAGATCATTTTGTGTTTTGGAGATGGACTCAGGCATAAAGAAATGAGTTCTCAAGAAGAGGCAGAAGATGGGATGGATTTGAGAGAGGATCTTTGAACACTTTCGACAGGGGAGGGCCATTTTTAGGAGCCATAGGAAAGAAAATATGCACAGAAAAATAAATCTAAAGGGTATGAAGGAAAATGTCAGTAGCAGTTATTTTGGGGTTTGGAATTTTAGAAGATTTTCCTTTTCTTTTTCTTATTATTTTTCTAAACTTTTTGTGCAAAAGTTTTTGTTTCATGTTTTTGTTTTGTTTTGTTTGTTTGTTTGTTTTGAGAAGCATAGCTTTGTCATTAGAATTTAGTGTAAAATTCCAATCTTCAAAGCATGCTAGGAAAAGAAGATAATTCTTTGGCCTACTTGGCTAAATATTTTTCTGAGTGACTTTTCTAAAATCAGTTGGTTTCTGTCCTTTGGTGAAAGCAATTATGGTATATCAGGACAAATTAGATTGGTATCACTTCGAGTGACATAAATATCTTATGTTTTTAGTTTTAAATAGTTAATGCTAAAATAGTGCTTACCATTAAGTGGTAAGTGTTCTTTGTATTAAAGAAAATTTGAGGAGTTAGTGATTGGGTCAGCAAAATATGCCAATCATGTCCAACAGGGTTTAAGAGAAGGCCACTCAAACGTTGTCACTGGGACTTCTCTCTTATCCACCTCCCCATAGATGCTCTACCAGTGGTGAAACTCTTCAGGGTTTAACAGTTTTTTTGTTTTGTTTTGTTTTTAATTCTAGTGGGGCTTTCCAGGTCTTATACTCCAGTAAAAGGCCATTTGTGAAAAAACATGATGAAGCCACTAAAAAAAAAAAAAAATCAGCAGCCTCTCGAGTAATGACCACTCTCTACAAGGTATTGTGAGTCACTTAGCTAATCAAAAGCAAAGTCTTAATATATTATGGGATTATTTCTGGGCATCAGATATGCCTATAAATTATACAGAGTTGATTTATATTCCAAGTTCTATTTTCAAGTATACTAAGTGTACATCTTTTTTATTTAAATAGCTTACTAATATGGACTAAATTATATATATATAAAATTACATATATCTATATTTATATATATTATATATATTTATATATAAATAATATATATATAAAAAACTAAATTATATATATGTGTGTGTGTATTTCCCAATATCTTGAAATTCTATTAGTTTTTTTTTTCTTGGAGATTATAGGTACACTACAGAAAATGTCTAATTAGGTAAAAGACTAGATTTCCTTGGAATTTAAGAGCACTGATTATAGGGTTCAAGTCCAATTTATTAATCTATTTGTTGCAGATTAATAAATACTACTTGATATAAAAGACCATATGTCATACACAGATTTTTTTCATTTTTTATTAAATATTTATATATTTTTTTCTTATAATAATACCTAGATAATTTGTTTAGAAACATGAATAGCTACTTGAACGAACTCAAACTAGAATGATTGGTTCTGTTTGGTGATGTTACTTACATTGCTATGCCATATTTTGTCTGTTCACCTCTCTCTCAGGTCTTTGATACAGAATAATAAGTTTTCTTTCTTTTCTTTTTTTCTTGACAGAGTCTTGCTCTGTTACTCAGGCTAGAGTGCAGTGGAATGACCTTGGCTCACTGCAACCTCCACCTCCCAGGTTCAAGCAATCCTCCTGCCTTGGCCTCTCAAGTAGCTGGGATTACAGGCACCCATCACTACGCCCAGCTAATTTTTTGTATTCTTAGTAGAGACAGGGTTTCATTATGTTGGCCAGGCTGGTCTTGAACTCCCGACCTCAGGTGATCCACCCACCTTAGTCTCCCAAAGTGCTGGGATTACAGGTGTGAGCCACCACACCCAGCCATGTTTTCAACAGTAATCAATTAAAAACCCCTAACTTTATAACATTTTGGTATCACATAATATTATTAAATCATACAAGTGTAAAATTTTTGGACACAGAAATATAGATACTAGAAAGAATTCATGATTTCCAGCAAAACCTTCAGCAAACAAGATATTAACCATCTGAAAAGGATAGTGGTTGTATTTTATTTTTAATTGCCTGCATTAATTTAAAAAGTTACTATTATACATTATGTTACTTATGAATTGATTATATTGTAGGTCTAAGTTATAGTAATGAAAGTTTGGAAAGTTTTAAAAAGTAGAACTATACATAATCCTACTATCTAAACCCTATTATCCATTTAAAAAAATACTTATGACATTTTAGAAAAGAAAGAACATTTTCAGCTCTATACATTTAAACCAATGACAAAGTTTTTATATTATATTTTTGAGCAATTGTGCCTAGCATTTTACAAGCGTGGTATTATTTCAGTGTCTTAACAACCTTATGAGGTGGGTACTCTTGGAACTGTTTTTTAACAGAGGAAGAGACCAGGCTTGGAAAAGTTCAGTGACTTGCTCAAGTCCATTTAGTTGGCAAGAAGAGGTGAAAGGGTATTAATTAGATCTGACTGCCTTTCATCCAGCTCAGTCCCCTAACTTTACCAGTTGAAAACAAAGAGGACTCAAAAAATTTAAGTGAGTTGTCCAAGGTGCAAGAGCACCCTGATGTATGATATAGGACTGATTATAATTTTTACAACCTCTCAGTATTACTTGCATTTCAGTATTTAACATTTCTTACTCATCAGTGTTGGTTTTAAACCTGCTTCATGCCCCAGGTTAAATCAGTTTTATCTCATTCTGCCCTTAGTTGTCTATACCAGGGACACTCAACTTCTCCTGCACACTGGAAAAATACTGAGGCCTTTAGAAAATACAGATGCTTGGATCAGATCTCCAAATTTTTGGATTTAATTGACCAGGGCTGCAGCCTAAGCATTGGGATAAGAGGTCTCTAGGTTAATCTAACATGCAGGTAGGGCTGAGAAGTACTGGTCTATACATAGAAGATCTGGTCATCAACTCTTTCATATATATATTCCAAAACATTTTTGTCATGTGGTTAAAGTATTTTCATTATTTGTATGCCTAGAAGGAAGAAGTAAACATCAACACATCACTCAGCTAAATCTCTGTACAAATGACATATGTAAAAAAGAGATAAATAAGGTATTAGGCTGAATTGGAATATTGAATTTCAAGCACTGATCATATACCTAATTATACTAAACCTAACTTAAGCCATGATATAGCTTTCTGCTTCTAGTGCTTATGTCAGTTAAGGAACTATGGGCCCAATTAAGTAGTCCCCTTAGCTAATTTGTTATTTGAAGCAAAGATACTCTGGTTCTATGGGTTTATAAGAAACAGATTAATATAGCCAAAGCCACTTTCTCTAGCAGTGCTTTTGAATTGCTTGAATGAACCAAGAATTTGTATTTATAGTTATGCTTGATTTAAAATTAAATTAAATTAATAACCTGAACTAATCCCCCAAATTAAATTTTTACATCTGTGAGAAACCTGCCCATTCACCAAGCTATGCTTACCTGAGCAAATGGAGTCACAATCAAGTCATCTCCGTGTCTGAAAAATAAACCAAATCCCACATTAGAAACCACCAATAACTCTGTGCTCAGTGTCAATCAGTATTAAACGGCAAGTTCCACTTTCATGAGTTCCCATAGAGAATTACAGTGATTTCATCCTTAATCTTCAGCACATGTTCTTCCCAGCAACTGGGTTAAAAATATGTCTTCTGGGATGTTAACCATCGTCCAACTCCCTGGGTAAAAAGAGGGGCTTCTTGATCATCAATCAGGGTCACTGTTGCTTTTTAGGCACACAGGATATGCAATAGTAGAAATCGTGTTCCAGCAGTGGGGCCTGAGTTTTACTTTTGGCTTCTTACTGTAGATATTAGTAAAGGGTGCTGTGGAAGGAACCAGAAACTGCAGTGACTTCAGTGAGAGAACCCTTGACCATCTAACATTTGAAGGTGATTGGCATGGAGTGTTCCGCATCATCCCGTGTAAGTCTTAGACAGGCTAGGAACTGTAGATGACATGGGACTGCATCATACACTAATAAAAACCCAGTGCAATTTTCAACTGACTCACATCCCAGCCACTGTAGTTACTGGGGAATGTTACTCTGTGTGTGCTGTTGCTGCAGCAACCCCAGCTACACCGTGCCTGGGTTATGGGAGCAAGGTGTCAGCATGACGTGTCTTGGAGGGACAGGAAAGGGCAAGGAAATTTGTGCAATATTCCAGTTAGAGGAAAGTGAGAAACTGGGGCCCAGGGTTCTTTTGTCGTATTTCTTAGCATGAATAATTTGAGACAAGGACTTCCAGAGTCACCATCAGCTATTTCTTGATCCAGCTAGATAAAATTCTTAAATCAAGAGGGAATGCTGTTACTCAACACAGACAGCTCCCTGGACATGGCCCTAACTGAGAACAATGCAAGTAAACTTTTTGCTCACTCGTGAACAATCTGAAAACGACCTGAGTGGCCCAAAACAACACCCATGAAACATGCTGGGGCACAGGGAGCATATGGATGATGTTACTGAATAAATTGTTACCAATAGCTAGAATAGGTGCTGTGGTGGTCATCAAACCATATGGAGATCTTGAAAATAAAAATGTGGGAAATAAAAGCAGAAGAAGGAAAAAACAATGTAAAGGAAGCATGTGTTATTTTACACCCCCTTAGTTCCAGAATCATGTTTTTCAAGAGGCACCTGCTCTTTGTCGAGATTATTCATAGAACTCTAGAACTCTAAGAAGGCAGGACATTGGGTTTTATGATCATTTTATAGAGGAGGCAACTGAGGTTCAGAGAGGGCATAAGGTCTAAAAGCTAATAAGTGGTAGGGGTAGGATGTCAATCAAAGAATGTATTTTCCCATGTTGATGTCTAATTGCCATTGTAACAGTATTAAGAGGTGGGGGCCTGTGAGAAGTAATTAGGTCATGAGGACTCCACACTCATGAATGAATTAAAGCTGTTATGGTGGGAGTGGGTTAGTTACCGTAAGAGGGGGTTGTTATAAAGTGAGCCCAGCCCCTCATGCTTTCTCTTTTGCATGTGCTCACTTGCCCTTCCATTTTTCCATCGTTTGGGATGATGCATCCCAAATACCCTAATCAGATGGTGATGCCATGTCCTTGGACTGCCCAGCCTCTAGAACTGTAAGATATCAACTTCTTTTCTAAATAAATTGCCCTGTCTGTGCTGTTCTGTTATAGTAACAGAAACTGGACTAAGATAGTGTTCTTCTGTCATCAATAAATAATTTACATGGGTTACATTGACTCTCAAAAAAAAAAAAAAAAAAGGTCTTCTGAGGTCAAGCCCAGAAAGGCTCTTTCCTAGAACAATGGCCCAGGGTGGGAACAGGCCTGGTGCACTGAAGTGGCAAGGAGGCCATTGAGCCCAAGGGAGCCAGCAGAGAGGGGTGAAGCCAAGGAGGAAGAGCAGCTGCCTAGATGAGAAAGAAACAGATACAGAGCTGCAATGAGAAGCTCACTGATTCTAGAGAATGCCATGTAAGGCAGGAAATTCAGAATCATGGGTGATAATGAGCCAGGCAGCAGATCATGGAGCCCTTGTATGACATATACAAGAACTTGGATTTTACTCTCTGATGGAAGTTTGAGTTGGAATTTCAGCTCTGCCACATACTAGGTGTGTGAAATTGTGCAAGTTATCAAACTTCACTTTTCCTTGGCCTCTTCATCTATAAAATGGAGATAATAGCACATACATATAGTTATGTTTTGGGATTCAATAAATTCATAATATTAAGTGCTAAAAAATGTGCTTACCATACAGTAAATGTTCAATAAACATTTCTATAATAATAATTAGCAGTAGTAGTAACAACTTTTAAATCATAATGATTTTCGCTTTCCTAAGCAGTCAGGAAATTGCAAAGACTCAGAAAACTGATACTTTGCTAAGAAGGACTCTTGAGACCCTGTGACAGATCTATACAAGATTGAGGGCTTTAAAGGGGTAAAAATGGAAACAGGGAGACCAGTTTAGAGAACAGAAGAGATGAGGACCTAAGCTAAATAGTGGTAGTAGAGAGAGAGGGAAGATGACAGCATTAAAAGCTCTGGAGGAAAGAAAAAGTTCTGGGGAAAAAAAGATATGAAAATTTCAAACATTTACAAAAGTAAAAAGAATGCTATCATAGCAAGTGTATTTTATATACAATATCATCAACTGTTACAACAATGTTGCAAGGTAGGTGATATTACTGGCATTTTTCAGATAAGAAAATTGTAACTCAAATTGGTTACTTAACACAAAGACATGCAGGTAGTAAACTACACAGCCATACCTGGAATGGTCCGCTTTTGTGATATTCATTGGCTGATTTCTATGGAACAGCTTAAAAAGACTAAAAACAAAGCTCTAGGAAAATGGCCCAATAAATGCAAATTTCAAAGTGATGCCAGGGTTGGCCAGCTACATTTCTTCCTTGGCCCATCATTCTGACTTTGCCTTCTGGCTGTGTCATATAGGTAAATATAGGGCTACACTTTCTCTTATGTACTTATTTTGAAACAGTAGCCTAACTCTCACAAAACAACTGAGAAATACTTACAGATACAGTAGTGTTTAAAAAGCCTGAATACAAAATTCAGAGCTAAGCACTTCAGCATTTGACAACTTTCTACACACATAAAGGCACCTCTAGAATTCATTTGAAGCCAAACATTCTTGTGAGTGGTGGACAAATCAGTAAACTGTGTAGTGTGTTAGAAGTCCAAACACAAGACATTTTCAATAGATGTATATACTACATATATTGCATTCAAGATAGTTCAATGGTTTCTGGGATTTAAAAATGTTATTAAAAATTCCACGATGGGAGGTATATTACACAAGGAGAAAAGACATGCCACCTATTCCTACTTGATTTGCCAGTCCGAAAAACTATTCATCTGCTCCAGTACATGGCCAAGCTGAAGACATTGTATTACAAAATGGACGAGAGGCAGTTTAGATAACCAAAATTAAAATAATATGAAATCTTGTCATTGTCCCAAGCTATAGTCTCTTCTTTCATTTTATTCTTTGTAATTGCCCTACCACAAAGCTTATTTTTCTCAGAACTAAGTCACCTGAACCAAGGCACATCACGAATATGAAATGAATCCATGGAAATACATCCCCTAATTTTTTACATAGATTACACTGGATTTCAATCTTTCAAAACTCAAAAGGGTTGCATATTTATTAAAATATTTAATTTTTTCTTTGGTTGTATTTCCTTTACAAGTATTATAAGTAATATACTTTATAATATTTATGATAATTTACCAGTCTTGCTTTCTTCCCTATGAAAGCATAAAGACAGTTATCATTTTAGTGAAGGAACTGTATTACTTTTTAATAAATTGCCCAGAAATTGTTTCTGCCAAATATCTCAAGATGGTCTCGCTTTAGTAACAGTAAAATGATTCCTAGCATTTCAGTGGCAGATTCCTCAATTAAGGACAGGTTATAGGCTATCCATTTATTTTCAAAAGTATGTCATGCTTAAATTATCTTTGAATATATACCTAACATATAATTTTAAAATCTTTGTCTAAGTCCTCAACTCAATATTAAAACAGATCTTTTCAGACATACTGTCACTAATAGAATGAAGCAAGTAAAACATATTTTTATTTGTGGTTAGAAGAAAATAAATACAATGCAAACATATCTTTGAATTGTGTTTTACACTTTGCTTATAATAATTTAAAAACAGATCTGGTAGCTAAGATCAACAGAAGATTCACTTTGTGAATATGATTTGGCTTCAAGTATGTGTGAGTTTTAATGAACTGAATAATCACATATGCTAAAAAAATCCTATGAAACAAAATGATTCTGAAATCTTGCACCTGAACAACTTTACCCACAGAAACTTTTTAAAGTGCCTTGCCATGTAAAGTGGGGCTGGGAGGGATTATAATACAATGTAATAAATTGCGGCTTCCTAGGCCTACTTGGCTAAATATTTTTCTGAGTCTCTTCTGAGATGGGAAGAGACTATTAGGGTCTCTATAAAGTGACAGGGAAGCTAGATTCAAAGTCACACAGTGAATATTGCCTGGACACTTGAAACTGTACCTCCTGGTAATGTGAATTTTGGGTGAGGGTGTTGCAATATTGTCTTTCATATATAACAACAATAACCCTTAACAAAAACAGCTGGGATCTGTTTTAAGGAAAATACAGCTCTTTTAAAAAAAGAACTGGAGTGTTCATGGAGGACAGGCGTAGAAAGAATGAGGGATAGGAAGGCTCAGAGAAAAAGTCATGTTGACACTGCGTGTCTATATGTATGTATGTATGCACACATGTATACATATATGTATGTATGCACGTATGTGTGTGTGTGAGTGATGAGATTGGTACCCAGGTAACAGCCACAGAAGAATGCAAGTGCAGAAACTTCTAGAACAGTCAGGATGAACTACTGCAGGTCACTGTGGGAGTCGGTGTCACACTGGTCTTAAGTTTCAAGATGTCCAAGGAGGTGCCACATGCTCTGTCACCTTCCCTGCTTACCAGGAACTGAACCAGAGTCATCTTCACTAGTCCCAGGGAGCCTTGCCTCTCCCAAAGAGAAAGACTTGCTGAATCCTGAGCCAGCGCTGCTGGAGGCAGCAGAATACAGGGCTCAACAGTACACTATTGTCTTCTTTTTCCTCATAAGAGAAATGACAGTAGAGTCAGGAACTTCTATTCTCTATCCCCTGTCCTATCCTTCTTCTACTTCTGTATTATTTATCACGTTATTTTCTACCCTTACTCTTTCTATAATAAGAAGACAGAAACAAGCAAGAAACTGAAAGCAAGAAATCCAAATACCCACATTCTTATGGAGACTTTGTTGGGATCCATAAACGGTTAAGTACTTAAATATGAAAAAGCCTGTTTTCATCTTAAAAAAATAAGTTCAACCAACATCAGCACCTGAAAATATAATTTCCTAAACAAGTTCATTCCATGATTGGTTTGAAATCTTAAACACACTAGGTGGCAACCTTTCTCTGTTTTACTATGACTAAATCATAAGGAAAAGGAGATATAGTTAACTAGAAGGAAGTTTTTACTTTATGGAACAAAGTCCCCTCCCTAATCCTATGATATTTAAAGCATTACTGGCCATATAAGACCTACTGCTTTTGAATATCACACATTGCAAATTTTAGCATGACAAATGATTGCATGAACTAGCACTTTGAAGGAGTCACAGGCTGGGGTTTATGTTTGAATCTAACCTTTTTTTTTTTCAATGGCATGGAAGTTTGCTATGTTGCCCAGACTGGCCTTGACCGCCGGGGCTGAAGTGATTTTCCTGTCTCAGTCCATGGAGTGCCTAGGACTACAGGTGTGTGCCACCGTGCTGGTCGAATGGAATCTTGTGCAAACTTTTTTCATCTTCTGTGATTCACTCTCTCTTACTAGAAAGATATTCTCCTCTGAAGTTTGTCAATAGGATTAGGAAATTGATAAACATACAGAAAATTAAAATAATATTTTTGAAATAAATTTTAAAGTCCAAGATTTTGATCATTTTGAAATCCTAGTGTCTTTCTTCCCTCAGACTAAAAACTATCATCCATCTATCAATTCACCCTTAACTACTTTTTTTAGAATTATAGAGAAACAAATATGCTCTAATTTTTAAATGAATATAAAAATATTTCTGGGAGCCTAGACTATTTGACAATACCCTAGAATTAGCTATAGGAGGAGCCACATCTACTCACAACTCTCTAGTCCCATCTTCATAAAAGTATGGACATATAAAACAAACAAACATAATATAACCTACCTGATTTTTATGTGTGTGTGTATACATATATGTATATATCTTTATGTACACACACACAGGAAGTATATGCCTACATACACATACTTTGGGAGACATAGAACAACTTAAAGAACCATTCAAAGATAAATATTGATAACATTTTCCCACTGCATGTATGTGAGCACATGGATGTAATACAGTATGTGACTGTTATGGAATACATACTTCCTTATAGAATTAGAATCATAGTATATATTCAACTGCATATTCTGCTTTTAGCATTAAACATTAATGAACCATAAAAATTCTACATGCCTTTATTCTCTTAAAATATTTTTAATGACTCCAATCTATATTTGGTAATCTCTAAAATTTTTCAAGTTATGTGAATCCAAATGTACTAAAATGTGAGCATTGATTCTATTTTCAAATAAATTAAAAAAATAATCATATGGGTTTTTCAGACTAATTTCAGTTCATGTATCATTCATTCATTTTTAAAAAGCTACTTATTAAAGGAAATATGCTTATTTTAATTAAATATACATAAGACAAAGCTAAATATTAAAATGCTACATGAGAAATTGCGCTGCACAGGGAATTCATAGGAATGTTAAATATTTTATATTGCTACTTGATTAAATTAAAATCATGAAACTAATTTCAGACAATAAAAATATTCTGAAAAATGTGACTACCAAGAAAATTTTGCAAAACCAAATTATTTTTTCCATATAGTGTTTAAAAGAGATGATTTGTTTTTCCAAAAATAATGTTCACTCTGACAAATTATAAATTTAAGATTATAATGAATGATTTAAAATTACTTATATAGGAGGCATTAGATTTTTTGATAAACTCTAAGTAATCTATATAGTAAACAAAACAATACGAAAAATACATAAAAACTGTGTATCCTTGGTATTAGACATACTTGAGGACAGGGATCCTCTGTATTATTTGGCCTTTTAATTTGAAACTAGCTCCATTTAAGTCAAAATAAATTAAGCAGTACATCTATTTATGAAACCCTAGGGAATAAAGTTCCTAATACAATAAAGCCAACCTCAGTTACAAGTGAATGTGCTTTTCCTCTTTGAAGCTATTGCCACTTAGAATTAAAATAATCTATTTAACACAAAAACTTGTATTAAAAATCACAACTACCAAAACTTTCAATTTAGCAAGAATGTCTGGCAACCTTTTACTGAGAATCAAATAAAATGTAAATTAATATATGAGTAACATTGAAACTGTCTGGTATTGTATGAGGTAATATCTTCCAAATTGAAACTTTTCAATGCCAAACCCAGGCCACATGTTTGTATATCTAGTTATGCAGCTTTTCTGGTGTTTTGATCATTCTAAATATTTTGAAAAATTTTAAAGAGATGTGGAGTCTCACTCTGTTGCCTAGGCTAGAGTGCAGTGGCACAATTCACAGCTCACTGCAGCCTCAAGCTCCTGGACTCAGGTGATCCTCTCACTTCAGCCTCCCAAGCAGTTGGAATTACAAGTGCAAACCACTATTTTCATTTCTTAAGGCAAGCCAGAATTTTTTTTTTTTTGAGATGGGGGTCTCATCTTGAATTTTAACTCTAACAATTTTCACATGTTGTGAGAGGAGCCTGGTGGCAGACAACTGAATTATGGGGATTGGTCTTTCTGGTGTTGTTCTCATTATAGCGAATGAGTCTCATGAGATCTAATTTTTTAAAAAGAGGAGTTCCCCTGCTCAAGCTCTCTCCCTTTGCCTGTTGCCATCCACATAAGATGTGAATTGCTCCTCCTTGCCTTCCACCATGATTGTGAGGCCTTCCCAGCCAGCCATGTGGAACTCTGAGTCCAATTAAACCTCTTTTCATGATTGTGAGGCCTCCCCAGCCACGTGCAACTCTTGAGTCCAATTAAACCTCTTTCTTTTGTAAATTGCCCAGTCTCGGGTATGTCTTCATCAGCAGCGTGAGAACAGACTAATACAGTGACCTTCAAAGATATTTAGTTTTCTGAAATTTAAACCATTTGCTCACATCTTATTAATATTTTAAGAATTAAGAAACAACTAAATAGCAAGAAAACAAATAACCTGATTTTAAAATGGGCAAAAAACCTAAATAGATCTTTCTCAAAACAATGGCCCAACACAGTGGCTCACACCTGTAGTCCCAGCACCTTAGGAGGCTGAGGTAGCAGGATAGCTTAAGTCCAGGAGTTTGAAACCAGCTTGGACAACATCGTGAGACACACTCTCTACAAAAAAATTAAAATCAAAACAAGACCTACAAAAAAAGGTCAACAGGCATATGAAAAAGTGCTCAACATCACTAAGCTTAAGTGAAATGCAAATTAAAACCACGAGGAGCTATCACTTGACACCTATAATAATGGTTTATCAAAAAAAGGTAACAAATATTGGTGAAGACATGGAGAAAAGGAAGCCTTTTAACACTATTGGTGGGAATGTAAACTAATACAGTCACTATGGAGAACAGTATGAAGGTTCTTCAAAAAATTAAGGATAAAACTACCGTATGATCCAGCAATTCTATTTCTGGATATCCAGAAAATATGTCCAAAGAAAATGAAATCAGTATGTCAAAGAGATACCTGCACTCCCATGTTTGGTGCGGCATTAATCATAATAGCCCAAATATGGAATCAACCTAAGTGTCTAACAACAGATGAATAAAGAAAATGTTATACACACACACACACACACACACACACACAAGATTCCTACTCAGGCTTAAAAAGGGGATATCTTGCCATTTATGATAATATGGAAGTTCCTGGAATACATTATGCTTAGTGAAATAAGTCAGGCAAGAAAGATAAATACCATGTGATCTCACACATATGTAGAATCTAAAAACAAAATCAAACTTATAGAAGCAGAGAGTAGAACAGTGGTTCTGGGACAGGGCCTGGGGAAGAATGGGAGGATGTGGAATGGGAGATGTTGGTGAAAGGGTACGAAGTTTCAGTTAGAAGGATAAATAATTTCAAGATATCTATTGTACAGGCTGGTGGCTATAATGAATAATCATGCATAGTACACCTGAAAATTGCTGAGAGTAGATTTTAAATGTACTCATCACAAAAAATGACAAATTGTTAGGTGATGGACATGTTAATTGCTTGATTTAATCATTCCACAATGTATGCGTATATCAAAATATTAGCTTGTATATAATAAATGAATACAATTTGTCATTTGTTGATAAATAATAAATTTAAAACTAGAATTAGAGCCTGGCCCCATCTTTGACCAAAAAAAAAAAAATCTTTCAACCTAAAATCCCTAATTTTTGGCTCATGTGTGCTCATATCACTTGTGGAGGACAGGCATTGATGATAAAGCAGATGGAACTGAAGTTTATGCAACATAAGCAAAAAATAATCTATTCTAAAATGGAAACTCTTTATTTGTCCTGAGAAAACAATTTAGCCTTCATTAGAGAAAATATATGATGTGAATGAATGCCTTCAAATTTGTTAGTTATATGATGGCACAAAGACTATCTGTGTTTGAACTGAAAAAATTAAAAAATGTTTAGCACTTGTGTGTAGACATATTCACTAAGCATATTAGGTTATTTTGTTTAATAAAAACCAATATGATAGAGAGACTTTTCTAGGACTGCTGATGTCCCAAATTATCATCAGAAGGTTTGAGTACAAAGCTGAGAGACTGATTTCCATGGAGGGAAGAAGGATGGTGAAAGAGTTGGGTACATGGGCACGGATTCACAAGTGCTCTCACTTTGTGTTCTAGGAACAGATCTTCTCTCACAGTTTGTCTTACTGGCAGGCTTGTTCTTAATGCCAGTGGCCCTGCCCTTTTGGTTTTTCTCCAGAATGGGCTCCTGGGAAAAAGATTTATGGTCAACTAGTACAACAATTTTAAAGGTCTGCATGTGGTGAAAAGATTCAATAGATTAAAAGGAAGCCCTTGATCAAACAGAGAGGAGAGCAATGTGTTTTACGAATGCCTACTAGGTGCCAGACACGGTGTTCTACCAACATGCTGAATTTAATTCTGACAACTCTGCATTAAATGGATGCTCATATTCCCATTCTAAGATAAGGAACTAGGCCCTGACAACTTAAGTTACTCATCGGCAGTCATGCCCTTGGCAAGTGACAGAGCTTAGTGGTTTCCAAATGCCACTCTAAGATCTAGTACTTACCCAACAGAATGCTCATTGGTCCTTGTCAAAGTCAAAGTGTACATGGACAATGCAGTGAGATTTTTTTTAAAAAAAACTATACGTATTCCTTTGGAAAATTCTTTTATTCTGAGATTATGCACTTTTTCACTGAAGTGAAAATGTCTTAAAAAATAAAAACATATATTGATGGGAAATTCCTTGATAATGTTCTTTATCTGGCAAAATAAGGAGTTAGTAACCCTAGGTCAGTGTCCTAGGTATTTTTTGAAATTTTACTGAGTCATAAAATCCCAAGGCATGGAAATGTTCAGTGTAGCTGAACTTGAACCCAGGCATTCAAATACTGTTTTGTTTTTATCATGCTGCTTTCCGTATGCTCGAATGGATTTAGACTATTCTGAAGGCACATAGAAGTAAATGTTTTAGATTCTAGAACAGCACTGTCCAATAGAATATTTCTTCAACATTCTATTTCTGCAACAGAATATTCTGCAAGACTCTTTCTCAGTGCTGTCTAATATGCTATCCACTAGCTAAACACACACACACACACACACACACACAAAACAATCCACAAAAACAAAACTATCTTGGTGGTTATAACAAATTCGATTTGAAGTTCTGTAAGTACCAAAGAAAAAATGAATTTTGAAACGTGAAAATATGAGATCTACATGTAGTTTTGTTCTCCCTTGGGAGCAAAACAATGAGTTAAAAATTTTGTACATGGGATAATTCATGACATTTATTGGGAGACAAAGTCATTTACTGAATTGGTGAAATGATTTCTTGTCATATCACAACCTTCCATATTTATAGAGGGGTGAGCAGTTATTCTTTTTCTTTCTGCTCTTGAGTTGCCTGTGTCTAAAGAAAGGGTTGCAGGAATTGACACATTATATATGTTTAGATACAACTTTCCAGTATTCAATGTCAGCAAATTTTTCTTGACCCAAGTTAGGAAAAACCGTAAAGTCTCAAGGCAATTAACAGTAGGTGGACACAAAGCCTGGGAGATGCTGCAGTGGGCAGATGGAATAATTGGGGATGTTTCCTCAGTGAACCTGGGAAATCATACCACAAATTACCAGGAATCTGAGAGCAAAGCCCAGTGGTTGATATTCCTTACTTGGTTTTCTAAAGAAAAACCACGGGTCTGCTTGATGCTTTCTTTCTGTTTATTTATAAAGCACATCTTTAGATGATTCATATTGCAAGGGCTTAGACAGAATGATTTAGCAATACTCACTGAAATATCTTATCTCAAGAAACCCATCACATAAATGTTCCAGTAGTGTGACTGTTTTTCCTTATACGGCTCAGAAAACAGTAAAGGAGACGTTGAGAACAATTCATTAAGAAGCTAAGACTGATAAGCAAAAGTAAATATTTAAAGTGATTGATGTGTAAGTGAAAATAAGTATTTATATAGGAATCTCAGTGTTGGCTGGAAACATCTCCTTTTCTATCAAGAATTTTTAAAAATTAAATAAAGACAAAAATGCATGCTCCAAACAATTTTGTTTTGTCTTATTTTCACGGATCTATGGTGTCTTCAAATGATACTCTGGCATGGAGTAGGTGCTACTGATATTTTCTAAATGAGTAAAACAATGACAATATTCAAAAATGCACATCAATTGATACACACCTTTATTTAGAATGTGGAAAACATGTATTGGTTACCTCCAATAGAAGTCAACTTTCTTCTTCTCAGCCTGCCACCATAGGCCCCACTGTTAAGATTTAAAGTTCAGGCTGCGCATAGTGGTTCCTGCCTGTAATTTCAGCACTTTGGGAGGCCAAAGCAGGAGTACTGCTTGAGCTCAGGAATTCGAGACCAACCCGGGCAACATAGCAAGACCTCATTCTGCTAAAAATTAAAAAAAATTAGCCGGGAGTGGTGGCATACCCCTGTGTTTGGGCTACTAGGGAGACTGAGGTGGGAGAATCACTTGAGCCCAGGAGCTCAAGGCTGCAGTGAGCTGTGATTACCTTGCTGCACTCCAGCCTGAGCAACAGAGTGAGACTCTGTCTTAAAAAAAAAAAAAAAAAAGATTTAAAGTTCAAAATATTTATATTTTACAATACACTGGAGCATGGTTTTGATTTTAGTCTTCTTTAATATACAGAGGGAAGAGGGTTGAGATAAAGTGAGAGTATACTAGTATACCTCTAGGTACAATATCCACAATTGGAGGAACCAATATCTCTCCTGCAGTGGCCATTTGCCTCTTAAAATCTCAAGCAGCAGGAACAATCAGTAACTTTCAACTATGGGTCCTTCATCTAGGGGCCATGTTGCATTGAGAGCACTATCCAGGTTACTGGACTAGTTTTTTTATTTCAAAATGGTCTTCAAACTTTCCTTATTTTAGTTTATTTCACACATAACTTGCTCTTAGAGATTGCATTCTTTTGGTATGCGCTGAAAAATAGGCTAATCTTCCTTGACTGAGGCCAATTCAAGTTTACTTTCTTCTGGCAGGAATTCAATGTCTCATAGGATTGTGGAATAATTGCTCTTGTTATTAAACTACCCCTTCTCCCTGCATTTTTTTAAAGAAAGGAGATATCATCCTTTGAAATGTATTAAATCTGAGGTACAAGCATAATTATATAATCATTATTTATAAGTTTAAACAATTCAAAGTCACACTCTCTCTTATATACAGGAGTGAGAAAAACTCACATGATTTTCTTTAGAGTTTTTTCTTTTTTCACATTTAAAAGATTTACAAGTGAGTTCAGTCTTTAATCCCAGCACTTTGGGAGGCCAAGGTGGGAGGATCACTTGAGGTCAGGTCGAGACCAGCCTGGCCAACATGGTGAAACCCCATCTCTACTAAAGATACAAAAAAAATTAGCCAGGCATGGTGGCAGGCACCTGTAATCCCAGCTACTCAGGAAGTTGAGGCAGGAGAATTGCTTGAACCCGGGAGGTGGAGGATGCAATGAGCTGAGACTGTGCCACTGCACTCCAACCTGAGCAACAGAGTGAGACTCTATCTCAAAACAAACAAAAAAAGTGAGGGCAAATACTGAGGAACATAGTGGAAATATAGGAAATCTATACTTATAGATTTATAGATATATCTATAGATTATATAGATTATATTTCTAGATTTATAAAGGAAATCTAGAAAATAAAATGGTATGCTAAATATTAGCACAAAGTCCTAGAGTTAGAATTGCAGCAGCCTTGTCACAGAAACAATGAATTACATATATGTTTGGTCAGTTTTGACTTCTTTTTCCTTTTAACAACCTTTAACTGCTTTAACAACTTTTTATGACTAACATTTATCCCTCCATATCTCCTAAGACTTCAGTATATATCTATTATTTTGGTAGCAATAACCAAGATATATTACTACATATAACTCAATTAATTCATTATTTTAAAGGTTAGAGCACTGGCAATGATACTCAGAGGTGCTGACACCATCTCACTGTAGTAATGCATTAAAATCAATACTTGATTTTTACCGTGTGGCATGAACAACATTACCATTTAAAATGTCTAAACATCAGGATTTCATTTTTATGTTTTTTTGAAAGTATGAGATTAGGAATATAAAATGCCTATTCAGCTAATATTTTAAATCCCCCAGTTCAAGGATTGAAGAAACATGTTTAGCTAATTTACCAGACTTATTTTACAATTGATGAAACTCCTAGTTTTTAAAATCAGAAATAAAACTACCTAAGTGATTGAAAAAATGGCACCAAATAAAGCAGAATTTTTAAACAAAAAGATTGTAAAAAGGTATTCTAGTAGCAGATGACCTTAGCATATTTTGCTGATAAACTTCTTGAGATTTAATAGCTAGTATTAATGTCTGCATCAACACTCGGAATAATACTAGTAACAGTGGCCAGCACCCAGCAATGGAAGAAAAAGCCTGGTCTATCTAGATCATTACCAAAATAATATCACATTTTATAATAGAAGATTTTGGCTACCTAGGATCCTAACAGAATTAAGAAAAAGATAAATTCTCTACTCTAGCGCACATCAGATAGCTCACAGCTTTCAAACTGGTATTTTTTTCCTCCTAACAAAATTCTCTCACAGAGTCTCACATAGAGATCTGATTTATCTCTAATCATTTTTTATTTTATTTTATTTTATTTTATTTTTATTGAGGCAGGGTCTCACTCTGTCATCCAGGCTGGAGTAGAGTGGTGGGATCATGACTTACTACAACCTCAACATCCTGGGCTCAAGTGATCCTCCCACTTCAGCCTCCCAAGTAGCTGAGACTACAGGCGCCCACCACCATGCCCAGCTAATTTTTGTATTTTTTGTAGAGATAGGGTTTCAACATGTTGCCCAAGTTGGTCTCGAACTCCTCAGCTCAAGCCATCTGCCTGGCCTCCCAAAGTGCTAGGATTACAGATGTGAGCCACCACACCTAGCCTGATTTAGCTCTAATTCTTCAGATATAAATAAACACCCAATCCAAGGATTTTCAGACTTTCTCAGTACGTGGTGCCCTTAATATCTCAATTTTTTTAACAATAGCAATCCATTGGCCAAAAGAAATAACTAATAGTTCCAATTATTAAATAGTTAAGTCCAAATAATTTAATAAGGTTTTGTTCTAACAATTTAGCACCCACTGAGCACTATGTCAATTTCTCATTTTGGAATGGGATTGGACATTGGCTCGCTTATTTTTGTTGCACATTGATTTCTGCCCAGCACTTGATTTTTATCCAACAATTGCTCAAAACCCAATTTTGCAAAGATATGGTGTCACAGAAAGGAATATCGTGGTCTTGATTGGAAACTGGGAACTATTTCAAGCTATTAGTTTTCCAGGTGGTTGACACATGTTTTTGTGCTTTTCTTGAAAATTTAAAATAACGCTTGCACCCATGTGCATTCCCTCTGTTGCCTCAGGACATGTTCTGAGAACCTTGGCCCTAGTCCCATCACTCCTATACCACAGGGTGAGGGGTGAGGATACCTCCCCAGTTGGGAACAACCCAGGAACTGGGGAAGAGATGATTTGGCCATGGTAGCTTTCTTTGTGTGGTTAATGGAAGAAGGCTTTCAAGATAGCAAACTAATATGCTTTTGAAATGTTCACACTGGATCTTAGCCAAAAGGCCGAGAAGTGATGAAATGTTCATTAGTGTAATATTATCTTGCAATCTAGCTGAGAGATGACTACAAACTTTTCATGTACATCCAGTGAGAATTAGAACCGTTGTAATGCAACATGTCTTTTTATTTATATTCTTCCTAGTAAGACCAGGGAAGATTAATAATCTGGAGTAAAAGATACAAATAGACATAAAGGGAATTCTTCTTCCTTTTTCAAACCCAGGACTGGAAGCAATACTACCCTTATACCTAGTAGGCAAAAGAAGTAGAGAGGAGTGGCTATGACTGAAAACACACATTAGAGGCCCAAGAAGTGGTGAGGGACTTGTTAATTGCTAAAGAAAGGACAGTAGTTTGAGATGGGGGGGTAGGGAGAGCATTATCCACTAGCTGAGAAAATGCCCCAATGGGGCACCCCAAAGGCCTGATCAATGAAGTCTGATATATCTGTATAGTGCTTGGGGATAACTTAACTAGATTCCCAAGTGTGCCCAGGTTTTTATGGTATATCAAGTCTATTCACTTCCTCCTCAGTGGCCCTCTGAATGTATTAATCCCACTCCATATTCTGTGTGTAGAAGCAATGTATATAAATGTGAGTGAAGAGACGCTTGGATCATCTTTGCATCCTATGTGTTGGTGTTAATTCAACAAAGGATGCGGAATAGAGGGTCAGTTATCCAGGTGAATTGAGTATTTCTTAAAACTTAAGTAGTTTGACAGGTAACTTATATTCAATAAATTCATAGCTTTGTGACTTAATTCTACTTATCTTGTCACTGCTAATTCTCCTCTTAATCTTTGCAACGTATCATATCTTTGTGTGCTTCCAAATACAGATACTGTATTACTGGATGATGTGAAACAACAGAAGTCATTGTTATTCAGATGCTGAAATATTAAGATGACAAAAATATTGTCTATTTACACTGTAATTTTCATCATGTTTCTTCATGACGTCACTTGGGCAACCTTTTGTTATCTAGTTGTTTCTACTGTTACAAAAAATTTTTACTATTAATGGTAATTCAAATTTACTTTCATGTATTTATTTATTAGACTCATGCTAGTACTTAACATTTTTCTTTTTCTTACTTTTCTTAAGAATTAAGTTGCTACTGCATCATCTATATTTAACAAACTGTGATGGTTTCTGAGCAGAAGTGATCAGGAACTTCTCTTCTGCCTTGTATGAGCTAATTTTTTAAGATTCTGAGTTTAGCCTAGTGCTCTAAGAGTTGTCTATATATTCTCTAAGAGTTGTCTATATATTTACTTTGTACCTCTTTGAGCTTTTATTTTATTCTTAATCAAATTTTCATACTGCTATGTATTTCACTGGTTTAATGAATTTGGTCAACAGTTACTTCTGTTTCTCAGCAGTTTTTGCTGTAGTAGCATAGAGTACTTTGTTTACAATGGCATTATCAAAATTATGTGCTCCTAGAAATAATCAAAATGGTTGTTTTTATTTTTTCCAAAAGATGAAGCTCATTGGACTTTGGCTTTCTAATCTGTAAAATGGCATAACAATGTTGCCATCAAAATGACTGTGAGTATATCAAATAAGATAGCTGGTGTGAAAATACTTGGGAAAGTTGATGATATACACACACCATGTCTGTTATGATTATTATTACCACCATCTTTATCTGTTTTGCCATTTCATTGGTTTCTATTTATAGAGGACAAGATGACGATATCCTATTTACTAGGAGGGGATTATTTTCCTTCTTCTCACTTTCCCAATATAGTAAATAGTTATATTTAAACTTAAAGAGTATTTAAAGGTTTTCCAAAACAGTTCAATTAAATAGATAACCACAAACCTTCATTTTAAATACCCTTTCATTAGGTACCTATCCTCATTAGGTACTGTTTGTGTTTGAAATTTCTAAGAAAATTTCTCAATAGGAAAGCTTAACTAGAACAATTAATATGAAATCATCAAGTAATTAAATATATCATAACATCATTCTCTATAAAGCACAGTTGAATTATAGACATCAGACAGTCTTCATAGCATTATTGTGAAGTAGGTAAGGTAAGAAAATTAAAGTTTACACATGGCCATATGAAAATTCAAATTAAGAGAAGGCATAGTCCTTTATGGTGGAAGATATGTGTAGTGTCAGATTAAATGTTGAAATATTTATTCTATTTACTTTTCTTTCCACAGAAACTTAATCTCCTTGGTAGAAAGAATGCTTTCTAGGAGTTGGTGTCAAAGGAACATCTTACTGCTCCAATGTAAATATCCAAGGAGAATGGAAAAGCTAAACATGTGAACACATTATTTTTCAGCAACATATAGAGTTGACTCATGGTCTGATTAAACTAATCTTTCTATCTGAGTCTGATCAGATAAAGAACTCTTGAGACATACAGCAAAATGAGGTCATCCTTGCAAGTTTGATTTTGAAATAAAAGCATTTCATATTTAAATATGAAATGCTATAAGGTTTTCATAAAATATATGCATATATTTAATATTTACCAACTGGAGTAGAATGTATGAAAGAAATGGTCTATCCAAAACTCAGTTTACTACAATTTAAAAAGGTAGAACACATAACTACATAAACGGACTCCACTAACTCACTGTGAGTTTTCCTCTTTCTTTTATCAGTACCAAGGTTGACTCACCCTTGATGAAGTTGCATTAGATGACTTTCAGTTCGGTCATTTGCCTATTTAACATTGTTTATTGTTATCCATGGGGTTGGTCAGTATTCTACTCACCTCTACCCTGTTGCCTTTTATGATCTGCATAGTCGATTTTTTAAGCCTTTCCCTTTCTTCTCAAGCTGCCCCATCCCTCTCTCCTCTGGCTATTGATGGCTGTACCTTCTACTTTTACATTCATTCATTTGGAGATGGAGGAGTAAAATGTTTAGAGAATTCATGGCTAATATCTCTTAACATTTTACTCCTCCATCTCTAAATTTACATTTCCCTTTTTTACTCTTCTCCTCCACCTCCTCCTTCTCTCTTCTTCTTCTTGTCTTCTCTCTTCTTCCTTTTTTTCCTTCTCTCTTCTTCTTCTCCTTCTCTCTCTCTCTCTTTTTTTTTTTCCCAGACACAGTCTTGTCTTGCTCTGTCACCCAGGCTGGAGTGCAGTGGCATGATCATAGCTCACTGCAACCTTGAACTCCAGGGCTCAACCAATCCTCCTACCTCAGTCTCAGACTAAAGGCACATGCCACCAGAGCCAGCTAATTTTTTGGATTTTTAGTAAGGACAAGGTCTCACTATGTTGCCCAGGCAGGTCTTCTTTGTCCTTCCTAAAGAATACAGTTCTGGTATTTACTACGTTTCCAAGGATAGCCTCCTTACTCTGGCTTATGATCACATTTTTGTCAGCAACTACAGCTCCATCTTTAACCCTTTTTTCCCCTTGAATTTTTAGTCTCTTTCTATCTCGTGGAGCCTTCCCTCAGCTCAAGTATCCTGAATTCATAAAAATTCTGCTTGAACCTAATTCTCTGTCAGGAAACCTTAGTTCTCTCTTCCTCCTCCACCCATCAGCCTTTTAAAGAGATGCCTGGGTTTGCTCACATTTCCACTTCAATTCATTCCTTAGCCCAGGGGCTCCTAATGCTATTACCTGAATACCACGCTCCACTCAACTGTCATTCAAAAACCTAGTAATTATAGAAGGTAACTGTTCTCACTTCTCCTGGTCCTCTGGACTGTTATTTCTGTTTGCTGTTCCAGTATTTAACTGTTGTCTTGTTTACCCTAGGCTTATCACGTATAAGCCAATTCATCACCTGTTATCTGCCGTGTTTTCTACTCGCTTCCCTTTGTTCCTCATGTCCACGTCACCAGGTACATAGTCATTCATGGTCAAAAATCAGCATTCTCTTTGATTCTCCTTCTCCATTGGCTGTCCCCCAACATACAAACATACATCACACACACATACACGCACACACACATACACAAAACCATTCTATAAGCCTCTTGCATCTAAGCCAACTCTGCTCCACTGCCATCACTCCCTTGATCTAGGTCTTCATCATATTTAGCCTGCCTTACTTCTGTGAATTTCGACACGAAATACTTCCCTGTAGTCACTTTGCTATGCAATCATTCAACAATAGAGTAATCAAGATGCAATAAAAACAAGAATATGATCATGCCAAAACTCAGCTAAAAACCTCTGTGACTCTCAGGTCCCATAGACTATATTTGAAATTTTCTTCTCTTTTGCCAGGTTTGGCTATTCACATCAAGCAGATTGTCATTCCTTAGTTCAGCCATAATTTTCCATGCCTCACATTTAGTAAATGTTGTTCCCTTAGCCCGGTATTTTCTGTACTTTTCCCTTGGGTGGAAAACTGTCCATCTCCTCTCTATGTTCCTGCAGTACATTGTAAATGCCTCAAGGATTGTGCTCACCATATTTTATTACAATGGTCTAAAATGCCAGACCTTACTGCTCCACAGATTGAGAGCTTTAAATACACCATATTTGCTCAAGAAGCATTCTCATTATGTGTGTATGAATAATTAAGTGTCATGAATTTCAAATCTAAGAAAGTGAGATAAAAATAATGTAGAAATAGGGTCACTAGGAATAGAAAGTTGTTTAGAGATGAAGAAGGGTAGACGTCAATAATACAACTGCTAAAATAGCAACCATAGTTTGTAAAAATGAGTGAAATATAATTTCATTTCTAGAACCCCATGTAGACCTACTGCAATACCCTGATGCTCTGCTAGAATGGCAGGAATAACACTAGATGCTCGGGGGTCCCATACAGACTAATTCTTATCAGATAAACTGCAGCCTGTTGTGAGTTTTTGATGTCATGAAAAGATGGTGAATGTTATTGGACAAATGTATAGACTAAGACAGAAAGATGAAGGTCAATTCTATACAGAGGCAGATGTGCCACAAATGATAGTATAGGTATTGAGAATAAAGACTTATGTAGAAAAACATACACACTACCACAAGAATGAAATGCACTGAGAAAATGAGCTAGTGATGGGATATGATCTGCAAACCTGCTTGTCAGTTTTCACTGTTTTTCAAGCTGTACTATGTCTTAAATGATATTCAAGTCTCTCTAACGTTTTCTGTGCTTGCCTCTAATGATCCTTAAAAATTGGCTTAATTTTGGCAAAGTTCCACAAAGATTTCTTAAATGATCTGGCAAACCAATGCTAACATCTGTACATACATCAATTGAAATATATTCAAAATGCTATACAGTCTGTTTCACAGGACTTTTCAAATGTAGTTGAAAGCTTTTCAAATATTAGAAAATATCCATGTAGGTAGGTAGCTAAAACTCAGGTTCTACATAAATATAAGGTAAGTGTTAGTTATAAGGTTCTACATACATAAATATAAGGTAAGTGTTAGTTCCATAAGTGTTAGTTTCCATTAAAAATGTAATTCTCAGTTTTCCTAGAAAGTGTATTTTCTGGGAAAATAAATACGTGTGTGTGTGTGTGTATGTGTGTGTGTGTGTTAATCAAGAGTGACAGTGCACTCAAATTAAATCTCCCATTCATTTCTAGCTTGTATAATTTTATTCATATTCTTTCTATATTGGAGAAGAGTGATACAGTTGAACAAAAGTCATTAGTTTTATTACATCATCAGCTCTAGATATAAATTTACTCGGTTTTCTCTCTCTTTGCCTACCCTTGTACTTACATATCACTGGCAATGGAGGAGTTCCGGGACATAGACTTTGGAGAGAGGTCATAATCGCTGTCAGATCGATACAGGAAGGACTCCCGGCGTTGACTGTGGACAAAATTTGCTTGGAGAACTAGCCCAGATCCTGGGCTGGTCATGGGATCCAAGGGACTCCGTCCCGCAGATGTGCCATTGTCCACATCAAAACTGTAAAGGAAGGAGAAGAAATTATGTTGCTGTGAACATTCACATGTTCATATTTTCACAAAGCATTTAGCTTCAACTGAGGAACTGACAGTGGAATTAGCAGGAATCAAAATTACAGCTAATTTCTGCCATAAAAATATGATAATATTAAAATACATAAAAGAAAAACACTTTGACTTCACATTCTTGTTTTCCTGGATACTGTTGTTAACTGACCGGATACAAGATACAGGTTTTTCCAAACTCAACTTCAGTTAAAAGGGAAACGTTCTGCAAAAATTAATCTTCTAAGTACAAAATTCCTTTTGGAAAATAACAAATACACAGTAATTCATTAAATATTTGAATTTGATTCAACAAATGCCCATTTTGTGCCTAATGCTGTTCTCCCAAACCTGGGCTCCTCCCCTACACTCCTACCCTACTACATCCATCCAAGCTTTAATTTTCATTGTACCCACTTCCTTCCATCCCTACTACCAATATTTTAGATTCAGGTCTCCATCAAATTTCATCTATATTATTATAACAACCTTTATATTAGTGTCTTGAATCCATTTTCCAGTGTCATTCTTCAGTTTAAAACTCTTCAGTAACTTACTATTATTGCTCTCAGGATGAAGTCAAAGTTTCTTTGCTAGACTGCCAGTCTAACCATCTGCTCTCAATTACAATTAGTTGCCCTCCCAGCCTCAACTTGCAGCCCTCATCCATTGGGGACTTCATGCTCAACTCATATTGAGGCATCATCTCCTTGTCACAGGCTCTCACCTCCTGCTCCCCTAAATAATCAAATCTCCTTTCCCCTGCCTAATTGTCACTCAACCTTGAGACTTAGCCTGCACCTGAATGGCTGCCCTGGTATATCAGAACTTTGTGAAAGGCCCTTTCTCTATGCTCCCAAGACACTTTCCCACTCTCTAATGACAGAATTTACAATGAATTGAAAATGTTTTTCACTCGGGAGCTCTCTACAAATGGAGACTCAGCGTATTCTTGGCTCTTTGAAAACTGTGCCCAAGTGTCTTGAGTAAATGATTAAATGAATAAAAGGCACTGTGCTCAGCAATACGTATTTCAGAGCTGGGAAAAAAATAACTACACACACAGTTCTTAACGTCATAGTCCTTATAATCTAGATAAACTTTCCACAAAGAACCTTTCTAGTGAAACATCAACCAGTATTAAAATAAAGTCAACTTTCATGTGTTCTTAGGAGAGGAGGGTGAGAGCTTATGATAGCCCAGCAGGTGTGTGGTTTTAAAGAAAAAAAATGCTGAATGAATAAATAAACACGTGAATTCAAGTTTTGCTGTCATTAACATTTTCCCCATTAGAAGCTTTATCCAAACTATTAACTAGCTAAATTTAAAACATTTCTTTATTTTCTTTATTGGAGTCATTAATAAATAGAGTTGTGACTCTAAGATTGGAAGATTTTTCATGGATCACTTTGAATCTATGATCAAATAACAGTGGCTCCAAAATAATCCATCAAGTAAACAGAAGAGGAAAAACTCACTATCTTGAGCAGTTGTAAATATGTTTTTCCAATTTAAAATTTTCTTAGAATTGTGTCACAATATACATGTATTGATTTGGTTCAGGAGGGACAATGAGAGATTATCTAGTTGAACAGACTCACTTTACACAGGAGGATACAAGGTCCTAGAAAAGTTAATTGACCAGTCACTGAGCTAACTGTATTATCATTGATTGTTCCTAAAGTCCTTCCAGCTCTACTGCATGAGTATATAAGCCACAAATATATGTGACACCCAAACAAGGGACATCTGTTTCACCAGAATAGGATAGGCACATATGTATGTGGGACCTTGTCAATTCCCAGGAAGACTGGAAGGGGAGGATGGTCTCTAATCATTCAATAGACATACATTAGGGATCTTCAGCAAACTCTCCTTGGATATGCTTAAAAAGGCATTTATTAAGCATCTACTATGAGTGCATTAAGATACAAAAATAAAGGATGAATGATTAACTCAGGCTGGGATATCTGAGAAGTTTTCACGAAAAGTAGTATTTAAGAAGGTTTTTGAAGGTATTGTGTTTAGTATACAACTGGAAGACATTAAAAACTTCTGAATAGTGGGGGTTTGGCAAAGTAAATTTCTCTTCTAAGAAGACAGTCATGGCAGCTTTTCAGCATGAGGAGGCCCCAGTAATGTGAATACTTATAGAAATGTTTATGTTTATTTCCCTTTAATATTATGATATTCTTTTGCTACATTTTAAAAAAGAAAATACCCTCTCCTTCCTGTGCACGAACAGAAATGAAAGAGATACAGAAGTGTGAGTTTTGGTTTAGTCTTTTTCAATTCAATTGAGTAAATACCAAATTTGTAAAAACCAGTAATAATTTTTCATTAATTATAATTTTTCCAATTAAATTAAGCAAGTCAACTTACAGAGACACTTCACTATAAGTTTTGAAACAAATATTGCTAAATATCTTAAGTCATTTAGATATTTAAGATATTTTTAAATCTTAAAACTTTTAAGCCACAATATTACCACTAAAACCAAAACATTTATTAATAGGTCATTTTCTTAAACAAAGAAACTCTATTTTCCACTGAAGGGTTAAATAACCTTAAGGGCCTAAATTATTTCTTAGGGACTCAAAAAAATAACCCTTTAAATGGCATCCAAAAAACAAAGTTCACAATGTATACTAAGTAATTGTCAATATTGATACAATTACATTAATCTAATATCGGTATTAGCTTTACAAACATTGAGAATGAAGATCTAAAAATAATGACTGATATTTTATTGGACTTTTACTTAAAGAAAAAAATACTTGAGAGGATTTAATTGAATTTCCATAGCAAATCACTGACTACTTACTGTGTTGGAATGAAGTAAAATGAGCATGATTAATAGTCTGAGGTTTCACTCTAAATTTTGGCACCGCAAGTATTCTCAGAATACGGTTTGTTTTGGGAAGTGAACCTAGGGTCTGAGTTCATTTGCATAATTGATTCCCATTATATTAAATGCTCTTATGATCAAAATTAGTTATCAAGAAAAGGTCATATTACTGAGAGTCTCTAGTCTGAAGTATCAGCAAATGTCAGTATTAGTGAATGACTTTATAGAAAAAGAGACTTTGTATTTTGAAATATTCATTGAATAAACTTTTACATTGCATCCTATGTCCTTAGATCAGCACTTTAATAAGTACAGATATACTAAACATTGTCCTTTTCTAGAAAGCACTAAAGTCTAGTTAAGGTAACAGAACATCAAGCAACCAGAGAAAATAAAAGCAACACAACAGGTGGCATATGTATTAAATAGTATATAAATACTAAAACATGAAATTGTATTATACAGGCAATCAGACGATGTGATGTAGACAATGAATGTAAAGGGAATTTAAGAAGTTGCAGGGGCCGGGCGCGGTGGCTCAAGCCTGTAATCCCAGCACTTTGGGAGGCCGAGACGGGCGGATCACGAGGTCAGGAGATCGAGACCATCCTGGCTAACACGGTGAAACCCCGTCTCTACTAAAAATACAAAAAAACTAGCCGGGCGAGGTGGCGGGCACCTGTAGTCCCAGCTACTCCGGAGGCTGAGGCAGGAGAATGGCGTAAACCCGGGAGACAGAGCTTGCAGTGAGCTGAGATCCGGCCACTGTACTCCAGCCCGGGCAACAGAGCAAGACTCCGTCTCAAAAAAAAAAAAAGAAGTTGCAGGATGTACACCTTTGAAGGAGAGTTAAAAAATGTCCAGCTAGAGTAGAGCTGGGGTTGAGTGTGGAGGCCACCCACCAAAAGTGAAGCCACAAGAACAAACCCAAGAAGAAATGAGTAAGGCATGTGTATAAAACAGGACATTTAGTGTCTGGCTCAATTTGAGGCTTGGTATTAAAGAATAGTGGGGACCTATAAAAATGGCAGTTCTGTACAGTTCAACCTAACAGGTAGGGCTGAATGTGTTTATGGCAAGCTGGGTCAAGGAGTGTCAGTAGAAGTTTGTTATAAAGACTTACGTGGAAACGCACAAATCTACTTTTAACACTGACATCTCAGGGGAGTAAGATGGGGAAGACTAGTATTTATTGAAATAAACATATTGCTTTTGCAACAAATAAAACGTAGAAAACAGAGTAGAGGCTGAGCACAGTAGTTCATGCTTGTAATCCCAATACTTTGGAGGCACACGTGGGAGGATCACTTGAGTCCAGGAGTTCAAGGTTACAGTGACTATGATCGTGTAACTGCACTCCAATCTAGGTGACAGAGCATGACTCTGTCTCAAAAAAAAAAAAAAAAAAAAAAAAGAAAAGAAAGGCAAAAAAAACAGAGTAAAGAAAAAGGAGAAAAATAAATTTTTAACTACAAGAGAACCCCAAAAAGGCTTGCTTATTAAATACTTCAAATATTAGAACTAGGGGGTTTCCCTTGAGAGAGGGAGGTTAGTTGTGGATTTTTAAAAGGCAGTACAGTTTTACTCGGTAGGTAGTAAGTTAACTGAGAATTAGACTACTTACTTAACTTTCTGAAAGTTAGCCTGATTACTCAGTTTGGGCTGAAATTATAGATGACTTCAAATAAGCTACTTATTTTTGAAACATAATTTTATCAACAGTCCACATCATGGTATTATGAATAAAACAAGAAGGTGATGAAGGATAAGGTAGCCCTAACCTTAGATGCTGGTATCAAAATGATCAGTTGTGAATTTTCCAAAGACATTCTTTCGAAAACACTTGGATGTGGTGAATTCTCTTTTGACTCATAGCCAATTAGGTGGAGCCCAAGCAAAAACCTAGCGGAAGTTTGAAAAAGTAACTAAAGGACTAGGGAGAGTAAAAATAACCAAGTTTAATGATGATAGAGGCAATAATAATAACGTTAAACATAATAAAACTTCTGGAGCACCTTCCACGTTCCAGGCACTGTGCTTTGCACATATTATCTCATTTAATCCTCACAATAACCCTTTGAAGTAGGCACTGTATTTTCCATTTGACCATGGGGACTCTGAGGCATAGACAAATGACTCTATGTTAAGTAGTATGCTCAAGTTCATAAGTGGGTTTTAAACTCAAGCTGTCTGATTCTAACGCTGGGGAGAATAGACTCTGTTTACACCTCTGTTACGAAGTTTCCTATTAATCATTTAAAAAAATACAGGAACACCTTTTAGCTTCCTCACCTACATGGAACTTCTGAAAATAACATTCTGATTAACTTACAAGTGACCCATGCAAAGGCTAATTCTGAGACTAAATTTTCATATGGGGCTGGGTGTGGTGGCTCACACCTGTAATCCCAGCACTTTAGAAAGCCAAGACTGGTGAATTGCTTGAGCCCAGGAGTTCAGAGCCAGCCTGGGCAACATGGTGAAACACCATCTTTACAAAAAATTTTAAAATTACCTGGGTGTGGTGGTGCTTACCTGTAGTCCCAGTTACCCCAGAGGCGGAGACAGGAGGATCACCTGAACTTAGGAGGTCGAGGCTGCAGTGAGCCATGATTACATCACTGCACTCCAGCCTGGGTGACAGAGCGAGACTCTGTCTCAAAGAAAAGTTTTCATATGACCCAACATTTTGGAATTTGCCAAATCCCCAGATTTTTCCAATTCTAAACATAACAGTAGGGTGTAAAAAGTCTTTGCTGTAACCCATTTGGTGGGTTTCTTTACAGCATTTGAGATTTCATTTGGAATTAGGGAAGGGTCAGTGGGTCTGCAAAACGGCTTAGCAAATGGAACTAAGTGAGGTGCTTTCTTTTTCCACATGTTTGCTTCCCTTAATGCAATTTAAGAATGCACACAATTCTTAAAAGAGATAACTTTTGCCAGAAGGCAGTTTTGGAGGAGGAATGATATAGCTGTATTTGGTCCCCTATGAGGGGGCAGTAAGAGTAATGACCAGCTGGCCTGCTGTATTCAGAAGTGTTAAAGAATGTGTGTGGCTAGCACTACTCATGACCATTTACTCCACAGACCCATCCTTTTCTATGGAATCAGCCCCTTACAAGAAACAAAGAGAAATCGGACAAACTGACCAATGAAATAATACTCCAAGTTCTCCACACTGTTCCATTTCAGTGGAATTATTGGATGGTAATACAGTTCCAACCTACCTTTCATCCACGTTCTCAACTGCTCCCATACTTTGTGTCTACTGACCTTGTAATTGTTTGTCTACTGAAGGTCATTTCTCATCTTTTTGGCCTTTTGCTAGACACTGCTTCCCTAGTTTAAATCTTTTTCAATTTATTTTTGACCATGATATGGGCCCTCTCTTGAGCCAGAGTCCTGCTACTGTGCTGAGTAAATAGCTCTCCTCATCTAGCCTAGACATTGGGACCTTATACTCAGCACTGATCCCCCAGTATGAAGTCCAAAACGGGTGGGGCAATGAGGGCCTCAGTGGAGCAACTACTAAGGAACCCCTATCAATAGCAGCCTCCATTACTGAAGCATCTGTGAAGGCAACTCACAGCGAAGATCTTGCTGAACGCCACTGGGAACCCTGGGCCATCACTAAAGCCAGGACCATCTGAGAGCTGCCTTTTTAGCTATGTATTAAGAACAATGGCACATAGACCTACCAAAAATGTTCCTGTTAATATGTTTATTTAGGAGTTAGAAAACACGGGTTAAATTTGAAATCTTGGTTCAGCCACTTCCTATTTGCATGCTCTAAGGCACGTTACTGTACCTTTCTAGGCTTTCACTGCTGATAAAGATAATTACAGTACCTAGCTCTAGGGCCATTACAAGGATTAGAAGAGAAAATGTTTGGAAAGCATTTACCACATTGCCTGGCAGCTAGTACACTCCCATTATTTAGCAGCTATTGTTTTTCACTTTTATTACTCTTTATCTTCCAGGGGGATCTTCATCTAGGTTATGCTCTTTAACTTTACTTGAACACATGACTTTGGGAAGAACCTAAAGGGAGAGATGAAAGGGGAAGAGACCTGAAGTCCAAATCACCTGAATCAGCCCTTGCAATCAATGAGGTGGCAGATGCTGGAGCCAGATTGCTCTAAAAGTTTCAGCTGCTTTTATGTCTCCACCCAACTTCATAATTCCAGTGTGCTAACATCCGGGGAGGGTGGAGACTGCTGATTTTTTTTCTAGATATTCCTCACTGAGGAGAAAGAATAATTTCCTACCAGGAAGTGTGGAAGGTTTGTAGGTCCCAACAACCTAGGTGGGGCTCCAGCTGAATATAATGAGCAGACACAGTCCGTCAGACCTCAGGTCTCCAGACACAGGGTGTAGCTTGCGGACCTCAGGTCACAATAGTTTATATTCCTGCACTCCACTCTCCCCTGTGTATTGTAGTTCATGCTGTTGGCTACACATTGGAACCCATTTTGATGCTTTGCCACTCAAGGGGAGGAGAGGCTTACTCTTGAGCTTAAGGGGAGAGTAACTGGAACTGGATGATTACATACATTTTTTCCCTCTTTATAATAGTAAATATTTTACCCAGTGTTATCCATATCACAAGTTTATGAAACTCGTTTCTAATCAATGCCAGTGATACTTCTCTACTGAAAATTTCCCTGCAGGTCAAATAGCTTCTCTGGAGTAAACAAAATAATGATTTGCAAAATTCACCATTTTTATATTTACTTTTTTCTGACTATCTATGGAGATGAGACTGTAGAAACTAGCATTTTACAGTGATATGCACAGATGGCAATCTTTCCCAATCAATCATAAAACTGCATATTAAATTTAAGTAGGATACTCTGAGAAGGCATGATATTTAGCTATTTTACAAGATTACACAGCTGAATCATACTATGCATGTTTTAGCTTGCATAATATATACATTTGCATGGAGTTAAGATATTTAAGAACAGACACATTTTACCTTTTGTTTTCACAGATGATTTTTATAAACAAAAGCCTGTAATCCCACACTTTGGGAGGCTGAGGGGGGAAGTTTGCTTGAGCTCAGGAGTTCAAGACCAGCCTGGGCAACATGATGAAACCCTGTTTCTAAAAAAAAAAAAAAAAAAAACCAGGCATGATGGTACAAGACTGTGGTGCTGAGGCAGGAGAATCACTTGAGCCCAGGAGGCTGAGGCTTCAGTGAGTCTAGATCATGCCACTGCACTCCAGCCTGGGTAACACAGTGAGACCCTGTTATATATACATCACACACACACACACAGGCACAAAGATGAAGGGTATATGCTTATTTATAAGTAAAACATTAGGTAATATCTAGAAATACATAACACATGTTTCTGGTTTGTCAGTGACACTCCCAAGTAACACAGGGCAATAAAGAGATTCAAGATGGAAATGATAGCATGAGTTTGATGTCTGGACTGTAAATGAAAGAGGATAAGCTGGACTTGCTTAGCACACTTTTGACACAATGATGTGGTAAAAGGTCAATTTTTCTGAAAAGTATTTATTAGGCCAGTGTTATGGACTGAGTCTTGCTTCCCCCAGAATTCATATGTTGAAGCCCTAACCCCACAATGAGGTTGAGGTCGAGGTTAAATCAATCTTGTTTCCTCCAGAATTCATATGTTAAATGAGGTCATATGGATGAGGCCCTAATCCAACAGGGCGGGTGTTCGTATAAGAAAGGAGAGAGACACAAGAGCATTCTCTCTTTACCAAATGAGGACAAAGTGAGAAAGCAGCTATCTGCATGTAGGAAGAGAGCCATCAACAGGAACCAAATCAGTCTTGGTCTTGGACTTCCCAGCCTCCAGAATTGTGAGAACATTTCTGTTTAGGCCAACAGTCTAGGGTACTTCATTATGCAGCCTGAGTTGACTAAGACCACCAGAAAGCCCCAACCAAAAATTGTTTTATTTGAAGTTTATACATTACTTTTTAATGATTATTTTAAAGAAAAATTTTCTTAACTGAAACTCTCCCTAAGAAATCATCCCAAATTACTGCCAAGACTAATGCTATGAAATTTTCTCCCTAAATTTTCTTCTAGTTTTAAAACTTCAGGTCTTACAATTAAGTCTTTTGAGTTGAATTTTTGTGTATCATTTAAGATAAGGTTTAGTTTCATTCTTTTGCATGTGAATATCCAGTTTTCCCAATACCATTTGTTCAAGACTTTTTTTTCTTCATTGTATATTCTGGGCATCTTTGTCAAGGATCAGTTAACTGTGTATGTTTGGGTTTATTTCTCGGTTCTATTCTGTTCTATTGGTTTTATGTCTGTCTTCATGCCAGTACCACACTGTTTTGATTACTGTCACTTAGTAATATGTTTTGCAATCAGGAAGTGTGAGATCTCCAGATTTTTTGTTCTTTTTCAAGATTGTTTTGACTATTCACAGTCTTTTGTGGTTTCTTATGAATTTGAAGATTGCTTTTCTAGTTCTATAAAAAATACCATTAGGATTTTGATAGAGATTGCATTGGACAGTGTGGACGTTTTAACAATATTAAGTTTTCTAATCCATGGAAGCATCAAAGCATAAGGAAAAAAAAGTAAAAATAGGCAAGTGGGACTATATCAAAATAAAATGTTTCTGCCCAGCAAGGGAGAAAACACAGTGAAAAGACAACCTACAGATTAGGAGAAAATATTTGCAAAACATATGCCTGATATGGTGTTAATATCCACAATACATAGGAGCTCCTACAACTCAATAGCAAAACCTCCCAAAACCCAGTTGAAACCCCTCAAAATTAAAAAACCCAATGAAAGAAATGGACATTTCTCAAAAGAAGACATAAAAATGGTAAACAGCTATATGAAAAGATGCTCAACATCACTAATCATTAGGGAAATGCAAAGGAAAACCACAAGATATTGCTTCACTCCTGTTGGGCTGGCCATTATCTAAAAAAAAAAAAAAAACTGTTGGCAAGGACATGCAGAAATTGGAATCCTTGTGCACTGATAGTGGGAATGTAAAGTGATGCCATTACTATAAAACACAGTATGGAGTTTCCTCCAAACACTAAAAATAGAACTACCATATGATCTACTAATCCAGCTTCTGGGTATTTATCCAAAAAATTGAGATCAGTATGTCAAAGAGATATTCCCATGTTCGTTGATGTATATTCACAATACTAAGATGGGGAAACAATCTAAATGTCCATCAATGAATGAATGGATTAAAAAATGTGGTATATACATACAATGGAATATTATTTAGCCTTAAAAGAAGGATATCCTGTCACATGCTACAACATGGATGAATTTTGAGGACATTATGCCAAGTGAAATAAGTCAGTCACAGAAAGACAAATATTGCATGATCCCTCTTATATGAGGGATTTAAAGTAGTTGAACTCATAGAAGCAGGAAGTAGCATGGTGGTTGCTTGGCCTGGGGGGAGGGAGAAATGGAGAGCTGTTGTTCAGTGTGTATCATTTCAATCACGCAACATAAATAAATTCTAGAGATCTGCTGTACAACATTGTGCTAACAGCTAATAATAATGTAGTACATTATTGCACTTAAAAATGTAAGAGGATATATCTCATATCCTGTGTCTTTGCTTTTACCACAATAAGGCAACTTTTACATAAAGGATCTCAAATGGCCCTAACATGAGGTTGTGGCATTTGGACTCCTGAGGCAAAGCCTGCAGTAGCAGTATTAGGTCCATATTTGCAGTAATTACCTAGAAATAATGGGCACTTCAAGTAGTAAACATATACATTCAACCAGAACATGTGCTGACAATGGGAAGTGGTAGTCATTTTTTTTGTAGTCATTGGTAGGCCTTAATTTATCTGGTAATTTCATGCAGGCGTCAATGTGATTGAGAATAAAACAAGTAGGGATTTATTTCTTCCCTTACATCCTGTTATCATATACTGACCACTAACTAAGAGTATGGAGGGAAGAGCAGAAAAGCACATGCTCTCCAGGCCAGGCTGGACCTGAAAGTCAGTTGTAGCCCCATAGGACTAATTCAGTTTTATTTTCCTTGCACTGCTCACAGCAGGTTACTACCAATCTTTCGCTTACTAAGACCACTTCTAAGATGCTGTATTTCCAAAATGCACTCTTTCCCCAAATGTGGCTTCATCAAGCTAAAGTCCAAAGAGGAGTAGTGTCTTGTTAATGAGGTGGGGCTCAAGATGGATTAAAGACCTAAATGTAAAACCTAAAGCTATAAAAACCCTGGAAGATAACCAGATAAATACCATTTTGAACACAGGAACTGGCAAAGATTTCATGATAAAAGTGCCAAAACCAATTGCAACAAAAGCAAAAATTGACAAATGGAACTTAATTAAACTAAAGAGCTTCTGCACTGGAAAAAAAAAAAAATAACAACTATTAACAGAGAATAAGCAGATAACCTACAGAATGGGAGAAAATGTTTGCAAATTATATTACCTGACAAAGGTCTAATATCCAGAATCTACAAGGAAATTAAATAAATATTGAAGCAAAAACCAAACAGCCCCATTAAAAAGGAGGCAAAGGACATGAACACTTTTCAAAAGAAGGCATACATATGGCCAATAAGCGTATGAAAAAATACTCAATATCACTAATCATTAGAGAAATACAAATCAAAACCACAGTGAGATACCATTTCATACTAGTCAGAATGGTTATTACTAAAAAGTCAAAAAATAACAGATTTTGGCAAAGTTGCAGAGAATAGGAAACACATACTGCTGGTTAGAATGTAAATTATTAATAGTTCAACCATTGTGGAAAGCAGTGTGGCGATTCCTCAAAGAACTAAAAACAGAACTCCCCATTCAACTCAGCAATCACACTACAGGGTATATACCAAAAGGAATATAAATCATTCTACCATAAAGATACGTGCATGCATGTGTTATTTACAGTACTATTCACAATCACAAAGACATGGAATCAAACTAAATGTCCATCAACGATAGACTGGATAAAGAAAATGTGGTACATATATACCATGGAGTACTATGCAGTCACAAAAAGGAATGAGATCATGTTCTTTGTAGGAACATGGATGGAGCTGCAGGCCATTATTTTTAGCAAACGAACACAGGAAAAGAAAACCAAATACTGCATGTTTTCACTTATAAGTAGTAACCAAATAATGAGAGCACATAGACAGAAAGAGAGGAACAATAGACACTGGGGCCAACTTGAGGGTGGAGGGTGGGAGGAGGGAGAGGATCAGAAAAAAATACCAACTGTCAGGTACTACGCTTAGTACCTGGGTGACAAAATAATATGTACACCAAACCCCAGAGTCACAAGTTTACCTATATAACAAACCTGCACATGTACCACTAAACCTAAAATAAAAGTTAAAATATTAAGAAGAAAAAAAAAAAACAAGCAAGCAAAGAAAAATACCCAAGGTAGTGTTGGGGGGGGGGTGTTTCTGTATTTATTTATTGTTTCTATGATATAGAGCAAGTAAAATTGCTTTAACAAGCCCACTTTGAAACATTGATATTTTAATGGTGTGTCCCACTACTTCTCCAGCCACCCACCCACATTTATTCTTTATATTGCAGAGTGATCATCCTAAAATGTAAGCCGATTCCCTGCAATTTCCTGCTCACTATCCCATAATGGTATCCTGTTTTATTCAGAGTAAATACTCCATCCTCTCAATCGTTTAAGGCCCTCAGTGACCTGGCCCCTGGTGCCTCTCTAATCTCATCTTTACCTACATCTCTCCCTCTTGTTCACTCTGCTCAGCCTCTTGGTTCCTAGTTGTCCTTGAAGTACCGTGCATACTCACTCCCCAGGGCCTTTGGATTTGCAGTTCCCTTTGCCTGGCATATTCTTTCTTCAGATATCAGCTCAATGTTACCTTCATGAGATATTCCCATACTAGCCTAGTTAAAACTGCCCCCCCAACCCCTAACCTTTTTATTTTTATTTTTAAATAAACAAACAAAAAACCTTCTTCACTCTTAATTTTTCTCCATAGCATTCAACAGCTTCTGATGAACTTTGTTTTTTACTTATTTTATCTTTTATCATCTTAGTCACCCCATTAGAATATAAGCTCCACCAGTGAAGAGATTTTTTTAAAAATCTACTTTATTCATTAACGTGTCCCCAGTAGGTACAACAGTGCCTCACACATACGAGTTGCTCAACAAATATTTGTATTGTGAATACATGGATATTTTTAGATGCAGCACTACTTTTTCTATATTGGTTATCATTTGCCATGGTTATCTGTGTAGCTCTACTTTAAATAAACTTCATAACTATTTTTTAATTTGCTAGGAATTGGTCACTTACTTAAAGAAATAGGCCTATCGATTAATGAGATTGATTAGTATATTTGAAGAAATAATCTGTAACATCACTAAGAAGGAATTTTAATGGGGATTATTTTGAAATCCTCCTGTTTGAACAGCAGTCAGCCATGCAATCAGAGGTGAGATCTAGGTTTTGTGGTTCATGAAGGTTATACAATTATAAGAGTCTGCTTTCAGAAAAATAACACACAAAAAAAAATCTTAGTTTTTTGAATTTTACAAAACCTAAAACTAGGTGCAGCTGCTAGTACCCCTTCTTTCTTACAACTTGAAAGGGAACCAGGCCAGTGAGAAGCTCTTTGCTTGATCTTCATTAGTTTCACATAGACTTGCATCTGAGGCAATTACATATCACGAAAGGATAAGAAAAGCAATTGGATGAGTGAAAATAAAAATGTAGCACCTTATATTATTACTTACTTAATTAATGCATTTTTTGAGATGGAGTTTTGCTCTTGTTGCCCAGGCTGGAGTGCAATGACACAATCTCGGCTCACTGCAACTTCCGCCTTCTGGATTCAAGTGATTCTCCTGCCTCAGTCTCCTGAGTAGCTGGGATTATGGGCATGCGCCACCACGCCTAGCTAATTTTGTATTTGGGGTTTCTCCATGTTGGTCAGGCTGGTCTCGAACTCCTGACCTCAGGTGATCCGCACGCCTTGGCCTCCCAAAGTGCTGGGATTACAGGCGTGAGCCACTGCCCCCAGATGCACCTTATATTACCTGAAGAGGTAAATTGTTAATAGTTTTTTCTTCATTCCTTTTTACTCTTTCCTTTCCTCCCTATCATCTCCCTTTCTCCCTCCCTCTCTTTCTATTTTCAGTGCCCAAATTTTCAAAGCTTACTCAGAATTCTCAAAATTTCTCTTGTTATTTGCACATGTTTCTTTTCCCCAGATCAGTGAGTGTCACCTAGTCCTGGGGAATGGGGAGTGACTCCACTAGGTCAGACACTGAAGCCACTTTGAAGAGGGGTGATCTTCAAACCATACCTGTCTCCCAAGATATTACAATTTTCTTTTTGAGGGGTGGGTTTTAAAAATGTGATCCTCAGTCATATTCCTGGCTATTTGGGTATTTAGACTTACTAAAAATTAATCTTCAAAAGATTTTATTGAATAAATAAGAATGATTGAATGATAAATCCTTTCTAGAAATACTTAGCCTTAAAATATTATATGTTAATTATGTTAAATAAGTCTAGGTAAGATTATAACAGATCTAGGTAAGATCATAACAGAAAATAAAAAAGTAATAGTTCTATAATTGCCTTTAAAATATAACTGAATTCTGATTCTTTCAGACTAAGGGATATGAAAACTCATATACCATGTTTTTCCTTCGGGTTTGCACTCTCCATCAAACAGGTCAGGAAACCATTCACCAGTCCTACTATTAAATCTATTTTGGAGAAGTGATACTATTCAGTTTCCAACCTCAACAATCCAAACAGATGGGTTTTCTGCCTTAATGGGGCTTGAATGAATGCAGAAGGGCTTCAGAGGGTTGTGTGGCCTGAATTACAGACAATTTTTTCAATCTTGCTGGGCAATGATAAGAATATTATCTTATGATGGGCATAAATAATCACTCTCCTCTGCAATTCTTTTGAAATATATAGTGGAGAATAAAAAAAAGATATGTCTCATTATGTGTCTCATTGCATAATAAGTACACTGAGATTAGCTTTCTCTCATGATTTCTTATATTGGATGAATTATATATTGTTACAAATTATCTTTTAAAGATATTAAGACATTGGATGGGCTACCACAGAGGCAGCAGGATCTACTTCAACAATGATTTTGTAGAGTGAAGAAATATTTTCATGTTTCCTTGAAATGGAATCCTGATTGAAGACAAAATGACCCTGGGAAAGCATAGAATTCAATAAGCAGGACTGTGAATACAGGAAATTTTGCTTGTTGTCTGCCATATTCCATTCTCTGCTGGTTCCTGGGCATACAAGAAGTTCTCGTTCCCTTGCAATTAGATTTGGCCAAGTGACTAGATGTGAGGAGAAATATTGCACACCACTTTCAGGACTGGCTCATAGCTCCTCCCACATGCCCATCTTGATGTTCTTTTTCTGCTGGCTGGATGCTAAAGATGCTGATGCGTGAACGATGGTAGAAACAGAAGGTGGGAGAATCCTGGTCCATGACTGAGAGCAAGGAGAGCTGCCACATCCTCCTAAACACCATCCTAGAAAGCTACTTGATGAAGAATGAGCTTATTTCTTAGGTTATTTGTTAGCACAATAACATTCAACACACTGTGTTCCATCAAAGTAAACTGGAAAGTACGTACTGAAAGTACGTTAAACTCTAAAAGTCTCACATTCAATCTATCTCTGGCCCAAGTGAAACCATCTGTGTCTTTACTTCTACCGCATTCACACTTCATTTAGTTTTTTTTGTTTTATTCCCTTGATCCTCTTTGGTTACAGATATTTTCATTATGACATTTCTCATTACCCAAGTGCTTAAGAGATGTTAGAGAATAAGTCTATAATCATTACACACAGTTGTGATTGTTGTGTAAAGTGAAAGCCAGTCTGGTTCTGTTCTGCCTTAAAGATAATCAATAAAGTTACAGAGGATCAGCTCAAGCGTGAACCTGTCACATGAATTTGTCTCTGGATTACAGAAGACACCCAGGACCGAGAGTAGCAAACACTTATGATTTACACCCATGCTTCACTTGAGCCAATGAGACTTCAGAAGTACCAGATCAAAGTAGGCTTGCCCTAACACCTCAGAGCATCACAACAAAAATAAAAACAGGCAAATGGAACTATATTAAAACTAAAAATCTCTACACAGCAAAGAAAACAATCAACAGAGAAAAAAGACAACATGTTAAGTGGGAGAAAATATTTGCAAACTATTCATCTGACAACGGACTAATATCCAGAATATGCTAGGAACTCAAGATAACAGCAAAAACAAAACAAAACAAAACCTAAATAATTCCATCAAAAAGTGCACAAAGGACATGAATAGACATTTCTCAAAAGAAGACATAAAATGACCAACAGGTATATAAAAAGTACTCAACATTACTAATCATCAGGGAACTATAAATCGAAACCACAGTGAGGTGTCCTACCTTAGAATGGCTATTATTAAAAGACAAAAAAAAAAAAAATTAGATGCTCGTGAGAAAGTGGAGAGAAGGGAATTCTTAGTTGGTGGGAATATAAATTAATATGGCCATTATGGAAAACAGTATGGAAACTTCTCAAAAAACTAAAAGTGGAATTATCATACAATCCAGCAATCCCCCTACAACCGAAGTATCCATCAACTAACAAACTGATGAAGAAAAAATATATATATATACATATATATGTGTATATATGTGTGTGTGTGTGTGTATATATATATATACATATATATATTTATAAATCTGAGGCTCAGGAAGGAGGGCAATGATGTGCCTAGAGTCTCATAGATTTAAATGGCTGGATTATGACTCAATCCCAAATCTTCTGTTCTTTGGACTAATAAATGGATGTGTTTACATGTCTCTAAATAGTAGAATGAAAAAGCTGGAAAAGGATTATAGCAAGAGTCCTTCACTTTCGTAATCTTGTTAATAATCCTAAATACACACACACACACACACACACACAGGAATACTATTCAGCCACAGAAAGAACAAAATCCTGCCATTTGCAGAAACATGGATTGAAATGAATGTTAACTGAAATAAGCCAGGCATAGAAACACAAATATGGCACGTTCTCACTCATAAGTGGATGCTAAAAAAGGTTGATCTCATGAAGGTAATAGAAATGATAGTTACCAGAGTCTCACAGGAGGAGGGGAATGAAGAGAGGTTGGCTAATGTATACAAACATAGAGTTAGATGGAAGAAATAAGTTACAATGTGTGACAGCAGAGTAGGGAGATTATAGTTAAGAATAATGTATCATATATTTCAAGATAGTCAGAAGAAAGAAGTTGAAATTATTCCACTACATAGAAATGATAAATGCCCAAGGTGTTGGATACCCTAAATAATTTGCCTTGGTCATTATACATTCTATTCATGTAACAAAATATCACATTATCCTATGTACAAATATTGTGAATCAATTATTTTAAAATTCTGTTAAAAAACAAAAACTAGGCTTGCCTTATTCAAAATGTTATTTCAAAACAAAATGACATTTTGAATGTTCACACTTCTAGGTAAATGGTTGAGAGTCTATAGAAAAATTCTAGAACTGTGTCACAGTTTATCCAAACCCAGACTAAAACCACTCTTCACTGTTGCCTAGCTCATTTGCAGTGGAATCAGGATGAGGTGGTTCAGACTGGGAATGTTGTAGGTTGAATCAGATGCCTAAGACCATTCCTGTTCTGAACTCATAGCCTAAATGACTTTCTAGAGCCAAATGTTCCTCTCTAGAAGAAGGAAAGGATATTACCTGGGGCATCCTCTTGCCAATGTAGCACTCTCCTCAAATTTGAGCCCTCTTTGTCTGAGCTTCAGTGTCTTTCTGGTATAAGAAATATTTAATTGTCACTTTAGAGATCAAACTCAAAGGATTAACAGATCCTGAGGGTGATAGAGTAGGTAATAGAAAAGATACCTATCCATTCCACAGATGCTCATCAACTACCTACTCTCACCAGCCTGGGAGGAATAATGAAGCTCATTGAGAAGACGTAAGGACGGTAGTAGTCACATTGATCTTCCGCTCCAAAATTAAGTTTGGGTTTTCTTTCCCCTTAGGATGATCAAATTTATGGTGAGGCTATTCATAAATCCTATGACTTGCCAGGTCCACAGCCAAGATAAATGCACAGCTGTTTTCTAAAGACATTTGACCTCTTCTCTAATCATCTCAAGTTGAGAAGCAATGTTCATTGCCGACTCTCTTTGTTTTGACATTAACTATGTTCTCAAATAAAAAATCAAGTTTTACTTCTTCAGCCATTAAAATTTCTCTCATTTTTATGAAATAATATTTCTCAAATATTTGAATATACTCATCCATTTTTGTGCCACTTCATCTATTTTCTGAAGAGATTGTGATATTCAATTATGTGTATTTTGTCTTTCTTTTTTCTTTCCTTGTAGAATTTATTCGATGATATAATCTTGGCTCCCATTTTATTTCCCACTTATCCTCCTTTAAAAAATGACATACGCTTTTTTAATGAGGAGTCCAAAATGGCACACAGAGCTCTAAGTACAGTGTAAACAAGGCCATCTGTAATGAGAAAGCCATTCAATTCAGCAAAGATTTTTCTAACCAGCTATATATGGTCATGACAGAATCCTCAGATTTAGTGTTTCCTAGTAGCAATTGTAATTCTTTCAATCCTGGCCTGTAAACTATTTAGTACTATACTGTATCATGACAGTGTAAATATGTAAACAGAACCTTCATCTCCAGCCTGCTTATATAAAATGGATACCACTGGTAAATAATATAATTTTAAATGTAGTTACTTTTACAGAAAAATACATGCTGTAAAATAATTTTTACTCTTTTTTCACACATTCAGACAGCCTTAAAAAAAGATAGATGTCAGCTTTTTAAACTTAGGGGAAAAAATAACCCAAACATGATTATATACTTTGCTGACCTTTGAAATTTAATTTGACCAAATTTTGAAAATAGTCTTTGAGAATTACAGAGTAAGCAGATGCCTGTACTTCATGAAACCCAAATCGAGTTTTTTAAAATAAGCATTCAGTGTGTAGTCTTTGCTTTTTTCATGTATTTAAGACTTTTAAAAATCTTAAAATATGACTGGTTCACCACTCTTTTTCCTTTTTTATAAAATTTTCTGACAAGAGGAAAAGTAAAATCCAAACCACATCTAAGCTTATTTTGCTCTTGGCTTCTTCCTATAGAGCTGTCCTTTAAATTTGCAATGTAATTATGAGTTTCCATACCACATATGCCACTAATCCCACAAAAGTATGTGGCCCTTCAGACCACATGAAAAAGTCTCTCAGGGCACCTTGGGTGCTTTACCCACTTGCCATGTCCAAAAAGAGTTCCATCTGTGCCCCTGATGGTCAGATAACCTCCTGGGTGAGACAAAAGAATTATTCCCAAAGGCCTTTTCCTCCCGTGTTTCTTATGTCCTCACAAGCAGGTTGTTTCTGAGCACCTTTACAGCCATTGTTCAATGGAATTCACACAGTGAACCTGGGCAATAGGGATGGGTCTGCAAGTGTAGATTTTTACCCTCATTTGCTGAAGAAAAATCTGAGGCTCAGGAAGGAGGGCAATGGTACACCTAGAGTCTCATAGATATAAATGACTGGATTATGATTCAATTCCAAATCTTCTGTCCTTTGGACTAAAGATTTAAATGAAGAATTGAACAACTGGATTACTTTTAATTTCATAAAGCTTGAAACAAGACAAATCCTTATTTTAATGTTCTCTATGAGTACTCACTAGAAATATTCTCTAGCTGAGCACAATGTTCAAAACCTTTGTGTGGAACATTACATCTTGCTGAAATGAATGGATGTGTTTACATGTCTCTAAATAATAGAATGAAAAAGCTGGAAAAGGATTATAGCAAGAGTCCTTCACTTTTGTAATCTTGTTAATCCTCCTAACAATATTGTAATGCTTTATAGTGTATGGTAAATGCTTGTTAACACTTAGAGGGAGATATAGAAAACAACTATCTGGTTAAATTTACTCAAACATATCAGACCAGCTTTGCAAAACAAAGGGATGCCCACTTCATATTCTGAAAAATATTTCAGAAAAATAGGAATGTATTTCTTTTGTATTATTTATTGATTTACTCAAACATATCAGACCAGCTTTGCAAAACAAAGGGATGCCCACTTCATATTCTGAAGAATATTTCAGAAAAATAGGAATGTATTTCTTTTGTATTATTTATTGATTTTTAAATTTTAGATTCAGAGGTGTGCAGTTTTGTTACATGGCTATATTGCATGAAGCTGAGGTTTGGGCTTCTAATTATCCACTCAAGTAGTGAATATAGGACCTGATAGGTATTTTTCGACCCTTGCCACCCTCTCTTCCTCCCTGCTTTTGCATTCCACTGTTGATGGGCAGGAATGTATTTATAATGCAAAGATAAGAACTGATGCTGGGCTATCTTCCTGGGTTGGGAATTAGGAGCCTTGAGTTTGAGTTCTGACCCCGCTACTACCTTGCTGTGATTTTGGCAAGCCTCTTGATTTCTCTGGGACTTAGCTGTTTCATCAATAAAATAAAGATATTGTCCTTTTCAATTACTGGTCTAGACATCACTTTGGAGAGGCTTTTAAAAGTACAGATTCTTAGGCCTCCTTTTGGATACTCTGAGTCAGTAAAGCTGAAGCTGGATCCAGAAATCTCTATTTTGAAAAGGCTGTCATAGTTATTTGATGTGTGGTCAGGTTGAGAACACCAGACTTGCTGACCTCCCTTCTAGCTTCAACATTCCCAATTCCAACTGGACGGCACTGAACTCAGCTCATATTCCTCTATGCTGTGCTTATTTGGGAGGGGGAGTGGTGAGAAGAGCCAAAGCTGTCATCACCAGGCTGTATTTCACTACCTTCGTCGGTGGTGTCCCTGTCCACATGCCCAGCTCTTCAACACCACTTTTTATGCTGCTATTGGGATTTCGTGTGTGGTTAAATGGGATGGAGAAAGAAGGGAAAAAAGGAAAGAGGGAGAGAAGGAAAGATGGAAGGAAAAAAGGGCAGGAAGAAAAGAAGAAGGAATGAAGGAAGAAAAGAAGGAAGGAAAAACAGATAGCCTGAGGTGGCTGGAAACTGTGATTATTTTACTTCCTTGAATAACCACTTTTGCCTATAAAAGTGGATTCTTTATCATGGCACTTAGGTTACCTTAAAATCTTGTCCTAATTCCCTTCAAATATTGTCTCTGGCCCCTCCAAAGATACTTCTGGTCATACTGTTCTCACTTTCTGGAGTATATGTTATAGATAATGAAGTTTTAAACCCAATCAATTTCTGCCTCATGAAATCATTCTTACTTTTCAAAAACTCAACATGTAGTAAGAAATGTGTGATATGACCTCCAGTTCTTCCTTCCACAATTCTAAACATCTTATTCACACTCTCAGTAAAGCATTATCTCAGGGTCAAAATAATAAAGCAATTGTCTTTAGACACGTTTCTCCTTGTATCAACTACCCTTCCCCAGCTATTTGAGGTTGGGGGTCTCCATACCATTTACTTTACTCATCATAATAAAATTAACATTCATGTTTTGCTTGACCATTTGTCAATTTCTTTATATCCATTATTTTATTTGCACTTCATAACATTTCTGTTAAATAAATTTTTTGTCAACCCATTTTATTGATACTGAAACTGCAAACAGAGAGATTTACTGGTTTGCTGGTTAATGATGGAGCTGAGATATGAACCTAGATGCTGTGATTTCAAATCTTATGATTTTCCTACACTGATTTATGAGACATTGACAGATAGCAGGTGCTCAGTAAACGTATATTAAGTGATTAAGTGAATGAATAACTGGTGAGAAAAGGCCTCATGGTCTAAAATAATGGTCTCTGGTCTATGTTTGCATCTTGAATCTGCTTCTTGCTATCTGAACAATGTCAGACAATATACCTAATCTGTCTGAGCTTCCCTTTCCTTCTTTATCACATGGAGAAATCATACTGCCCTCATATAGGGGTGTGTGTGTGTGTGTGTGTGTGTGTGTGTGAATTCAATGATATGAAATGTGTAATGTATCCTTACCAGTGTGTGCACAAAGTAAGTACTCATTATATGTTTGCTTCTTAACTTTGTATAGGAGGCAGTCATTTTGTTATTCGTTGCATCTGAATTTTATGCATATGCCTACCTGTGGAGGTTACATTTATTCCTGAGATTTTAATCCTCTCTCATCTTCAGTGAGAAACAGTAAGAGAGACACTGTAAGATGATAGTAAGAACACAGGGTCTAGGCAGCTCTGAGTTCAAAACCTGATTCTCTGCCTTTTTAGCTTTGTGAGTTTGGCCAAGTTACTCACTCTCTCCATGCCTCAGTCTCTTCTTCCATAACATGGAGAACATGCCATTTAGAATCATGCCTGGTGTGAGATAAGTGCTATGTATTTGGGGCTATTATGTTATGGGGGCACAAAACTAATAATAGGCATGGTTAGCACAGTAATGAAATATTTGTCCTTTGTATTTCTCAACCAAAATTGGTAACTCTTGTAATATAGGATCAACTCTTGTAATAAGAAGTATCAACTCTTGTAATACAGTAAACTGGGACTTTATCATTTGCATTTGGAATAGTAGGTAACAGTAATTAGATGAGCATTTGAAGAATACATGATAACTCACATATGGGAAAACAAAGTAGGAGTGTGTATTTTGTATTTAAAAATAATGAAGCATCAGCTCTTATGTATTTATGAATGGAGAAGGAAAAAAGGTCATTTGACTTCTGTTGAGCACCATGGATTACTATCTTTGATGCTCTCATTTGAAATAACAAAAACTGCCTCTACCTTTCCTCAGCCCTACTATTGAACAGAAAGAACTGGAAGGAGAAACAGTGCCATCTTTTAGAAATGGTTCCTCTGAATCATAGTTATCCCTTCTGAGTACCACATCAAAGGCTCTATTTCACCTGAGAAATCTCATACATATTTCAAAAGTTAAACTGTAATAACAAAACCTCCACTACCCATAATGCCAAAAAATGTCAAGCAAGATGTAACAATCTCTCTCATATCCTAGTCTCATACATATATGGTGCGAGTTAAGGACAAACATACTTTTGACTTTAAGACAATAAGAAATGTGACGTCAGTGTCCTTGGGAACAACTAGAAATCTGAGATATTTATTGCCTGGAGACAATGTTAAGATAATCACAGAAAGGTTTTCTTTGGAATGGTGGAGATTAAGTGGCAAGGCCAGGTATTCCTGTTACCAAAATAAACACTGCTTAAGCAACAGCAAACATGGGAGAGGGATGACAGCTGGAGCTAACGTAAAACAGGCAAACGATTTTGAGGGCTCAGCATTTAAATTTACCATATAGGGTTTAAGTATTGGTGGTGCATTGCTGTCTGTTAAGAGAACTATGCCTTCTTCTGAAGCTTCAAACTTTAGTTGATATCTCATGTAGAAAGGGTGTTCTTCAGTATCTTACATAGCTTTGGCAACATTGATCAGGTTGCTGAAATGCCTTCTCACCCGAGACCTTACCACCTGTGAAATTCTCCTCAACTCTACTCTCTGCCTCTGAATTCCTGGGCAGAATTGAAGCTGATATATAAGAACTCCCAAAGGCAAGCCTGCCCAGACAGTCTTTCGGCTGGTGGTTCACTGTCCAGGGGACACAGATGCCCAGATGCCACTATTCTATGGACCTTTTTCCAAGGGTAACACAATAATCACAATAGATAATAACAACAGAGAATGTACTATTTTTAGCATTTCATATCCATTGTCTCATTTGATTTTTATTACTACGCCGGATAAAGCAATGGTGCTAAGAGAAGTAACTTGCCTGAAATTTGTATTTTTATTCATTATAATTCATTGCCTCTCTAGGATGCAATGACCCCTTAGTAAAATACTCATGCTTTAACTCTAGGTTCCCAAATGCCATTTAGCTCCTCAAGCATCGCATTGTGGCAAAAACTATCTGCACTTTGAAATCAGATCTGAATTTGAACAGGTTCTGTTACTTGCTAGCTAGGGGACCTTAAGCAAAGCTTCTTACCCTCTCTGAGCCTGAAACACTCCACATTTGTTCAAAAAGGATTATAAAGCACTCACATATTAAAATGAGTTAATGAATATGAAAGCACCTAGAACAGAATTTTGAAAATAGTACGTGCTCAGTAAATGTGGAATTCCTTTTTTCTTCTTTCCCCTTTAAATGCATGGGAGTTTCCTATACACTACTTTGGTATTTTAATAAGATGGTCTTAATTTTACTCATTGCATGCATCTTGAGGCCAGTGAAGCACTAATGTAATTATCTCTGTCAAGCCCTCCAGTTATTAAAACTAGCCATGACACAACCTTCCCAGTTCAGGCAGCCCACCTATATTTTTAATGGGGGTATTAGTATATTTACGGTCTCCATCAGAACAAAACTCTGTTATGATTTTTACTCTAGGACCATTATTTTATGTGACAGTGACTTTGTCAGAGGAGAGAAAGATGTGACTTTAATCCTGGTTTTATAAAAAAGAGCAATTTACCTATTATAAACTAGTTGAAAACTCTTATTGAATAGCATATTGCAATTGATGTTTGGGGTAACATGCCAGTTTTAGCAAGAAATAACACTAAACAGAATGCTCCAAATTTATTATTTCTTTGCACCTGTGCCCACCCACTGATATTTCCTTCAGCCTTCATAGTTCTTCGGATATTTGATGAGTAGTGTAGGTGATGAATGAATGCCACATGTCTGTAAAACACTAAGCTCAGTTCAAGACCTGCAGATCTTCCGAGTGAACTAACCAAGTGGTTCAGTTGATAACACAAGTATAGTATCCCAATAGGTTTAGACCCTGCACTGGTCTCTGGAGAACATTGTATCTGTTTAGGTCATTCTAATAGAAGTCCATAAACATAGCCACCCTGTTGCAAAGAGTTTCAAATTTTGGCGATCAGAGACTCCTTTGAGAATGGCATGACTTATAAATCTTTGGAAATGTGAGTCTTCAGAAAAATTCATAAACACACACACACATGCACGCACACATGCACAGACACACACACACACATCCTGCTTTTGGATGTAATTCCATAAAGTTCAGTATAGCCTAGTGGTTAAGCTAAGGGATTTGGAGTTAGATAGCCTGGCCTAAAATAATGACCCTACTGCTATTTAGTTTTGTGACCTTCTTCAGGCCATTTAATCTCTTTAAATTTCATTTTAAAAATGGGAATAAAAACAGTACCTATGTGATCAGTCGTCAGGAGGTTTAAAGGAGATAAAGCATGTGAAGTGTTCAGCACACTGCGACACTTACTGAATATTTTGTACATTTTTGTTGTTTTAAGGGAGTTACAGATCTCCAAAGCTTATTTGTGGACAGCGGGTTAAAAATTTCTGCTATGAAAAGAGGACAAAGTTCAAACCAATTAAGGACAATCTGCCTATCATAAAAACAAGATCCTATTGAAGTTAAATAACTATCAATAAAGGGGCACTCAACAACTAGGTCTGCTACCCTGCCTGGCCCTGAGCAGTAGGACAATGGGTCCAGCCATGTCGCTGTTCTTTCTGAGGAGTGGCAACTGTGCCTCCTGCTGCACCCGCCTGTGCCAGCCATGGCTGAGAACTTGGCAGTCATGGATGCTCTCTACACTTGACTGAAAAACAAAACAGCTTCTTGGCTGCCTGAGCCATATAAGGTGATTGTCCTATTCCTGACATATTCTTTACAAGGTTCTAGGTGTCAGAAAAGGCTGTTTTAGGTTTTCATGAGAGAATATTTGTCAAGCGCCCAGCTTAAGGACACACACAAAACTATCAACAAATGCTGTCTCTTTCCAAAGGTCAAAGGAGAGGGTAACTTAACTTGACAAAGTCACAGCTCTGGGAGAAATTCCACTAACACTCAGGGGATTAAGTTATGTAGTTTAACTAATTTGACTTGAAATAAGTAGGTCTTTGAGAGGGCTTTTCTCTGGGGATTTTACACATATTTTGCTGATGTTGTATTTTAAGGTATCCTATTTTGGTCAAAGTAGATTCTTTAGCCAAATCAGTATATTTTGAAATGGCTAAAATATTTAGCAGCCAGAAAGTTCAGATACATTGATCTTTAGGAGGAAGTAGCCACAAATTGAATGGTACATAAAGAATTCTGTATTGTTTTGCTTTGTTTCAGAAAGATTATCACAGGGAACAGCTTAGTTAAGTGACTTTAATATTAATATATTCATTTTTGTATTTCAAATATCTAGCATAATTCTCACACCAGGTATAGGAGTGTGATAAGTATTTATTGAATGAATTTTCTACATATGTATGTCAATATCCATTTTTAAGAACTCCATGGTCACGCATGGTGGCCCACACATGTAGTCCCAGCTACTCAAGAAGCTGACATCAGAGGATCACTTGAGCCCAGGAGTTTGAGTCTGTAGTGTGCTATGATCAGACCTATAAATAAACTAGGTGAGGGGAAATTTACTGTGTAAATACCTGCTATGACTGATACAAGGTGCAGATTATAGCTTTACAGTGGCCTGGAGAACCTCACACTTCTTAATGGGTTCTCTAAGCAGGTGACCAGGAGAATCACTATTTCATTTTTGATAAAATTTTACTGATCCTTTTTCAACTAGTCTTACCAAATTCTCTGAGTAACACCTGCTACATTTGATCTCAACTCAAGTTCAACTCCACTGGGGTGCATGGGTGGGAACAAGAGAAAAATAAGGGAAATATTTAAGTAAATGAAATTTAGCAATATCAGAAGAGACAGCAGGAAAAATTGTAATCAATAATCCACCAACAATGCTAATCATTTAAAATTGTACATTTACATTTTCCATGCAGGAATAATGATATCAATATGAATACCAATGACAACAGTAATAATAATTAGTTAGCATTTATTGAGTATTTACTGTGTGCTGTAGACTGTGTTAAATCCATTTGCATAGCTTATTTCATTTAATCCTCACAAGAATCCCAGATGGAGGAGACTGGTATTTCCTTTCCTTCCTTTATAGATAAGGAAACTGAGGCAGAGAGGAGTTTAATAAATTATGGACAGATGTAGAGCCAGTGTCAAAGCGTCAAAGTCAGAATTCTCCCTCGCTATATTGGCTTTTCTCACAATATGGCCTTAGAATTAACTGGGATGCTTGCAAAAAATGAATAGCTCTTGGTGTTATCTAAAGCAAATGAATCAGGGTCTTAGGGATGAAGATCAGGACTCTACATTTAAAAGAGAGCAGGCACAGTATTTCTTACGTACATCATAGTTGGAGAACCAGTGTCTGGGCAGTATGAATTTCACAGCCTGATATTGCTACATGAACCGGATTGAGTAAAATGATTCTTGTTTTTACTGTAGACTTGTATATCAGGGGAACCAGCCCCCAATATTTCAGTGTAGGTTCTTTTCTATTTTCCCTAAGTGTCGACTGGACTGAGAAGTAAAGGGAAACAGTACAAAAGAGACACATTTTAAAGCTGGGTGTTTGGGGGCAATATCACATGTCAGCAGGTTCTGTGATGCCCCACAAGCTGCAAAACCAGCAAGTTTTTATTATGGATTTCAAAAGGGAGGGAGCGTATGAATAGGGTGTGGGTCACAGAGATCACATGCTTCACAAGGCAATAAAACATCACAAGGCAAATGGTGGCAGAGTGGGATCACAGGACCAGGATGAAATTAAAATTGCTGATGAAGTTTGATGTCCCACTGTGCATGCATTGTCAATGATAACACCTTATCAGGAGACAGGGTTTGAGAGCAGACAACTGGTCTAAAATTTACTAGGCAGGAATTTCCTCATCCTAATAGGCCTGGGGACGACAGGAGACTGGGGCTTATTTCATCCCTTATCTACAACCGTATAAGACAGACATTCCCAGAGTGGCCATTTTAGAGACCTCTTCCTAGGAATGCATTCTCTTTCTCAGGGCTGTTCCTTGCTGAGAAAAAGAATTCAGTGATATTTCTTCTATTCACTTTTGTAAGAAGAAAAATATGACTCTGTTCCGCCTGGCTCCCAGGCAGTCAGACCTAATGGTTATCTCCCTTGTTCCCTGAATATTGCTGTTATCCTGTTCTTTTTTCGAGGTGCCCAGATTTCATATTGTTTAAACACACATGCTTTACAAACAATTTGTGCAGTTAACGCAATCATCACAGGGTCCTGAGGCGACATACATCCTCAGCTTACAAAGATGACGGGATTAAGGGATTAAAGACAAGCATAGGAAATCACGAGAGTATTGATTGGGGAAGTGATAAATGTCCATGAAATTTTCACAATTTATGTTCAGAGATTGTCGTAAAGACAAGGGTAAGAAATTATAAAAGTATTCATTTGGGGAACCAATAAATGTCCATGAAATCTTCACAATTTATGTTCTTCTGTCACAGCTTCAGCAGGTCCCTCTGTTCGGGGTCCCTGACTTCCTGCAACAGTCGTATAATATATCACAACATATATCACGATATATATAACAACAGTTGTGAAAATACATCACAACGTTAAAGAGAAATAGTAAACTATTCCCCCATCGAAAATCAACTATCAAAATCATTTCAACAGAGGACTCAACTGTTTCTCTTCTGAATTGATCATAGAGATGTAACCGCTTTTGGCCAGCTTTAGAAGACGGAGTTTTGTGTTTGTCTCATATGGAACTGGGGCCTCAATTTCCCACTTGTAAAATAAGAGTGTCTGACTAGACAAAATTTTATAAAACTGCAGATTTAAATATGAATAAATGTATAAATGTTTGCTCTTTTTAAAAAAGAGAATTCATTGCATAATTTCGTAAAATAACTCTTTTTTTTTTTTGAGACAGAGTTTCGCTCTTGTTGCCCAGGCTGGAGTACAACGTCTTGGTTCACTGCAACCTCTGCCTCCCAGGTTCAAGTGATTCTCCTGCCTCAGTCTCCTGAGTAGTTGGGATTACAGGCGCCCGCCACCATGCCCAGTTAATTTTTGTATTTTTAGTAGAGACGGTGTTTCTCCATGTTGGCCGGGCTGGTCTCAAACTTCTGACCTCAGGTGATCTGCCTGCCCCAGCCTCCCAAAGTGCTGGGATTACAGGTGTGAGCCGCCGAAACTGTTTTTTTATATACAGTGTTAAAATTTGTTTTAAAAACTATATGGAAGTATATTTAGTATGCCTTGACAAGTTTAGACACCATTAAAACTCTTTGACCCAGTAACAGCATTTCCAAAAATTTTGCCAAAGTAATTAACCAGAGATACAGATTAATATTTCTTCTACAAAGATGCTTAGTGAACCACTATAATAAAGAAAGGAAAATTTAAAATGCCTAGCAATGAAAGAATGGCTAAATATTAAATAAATCATTTTATTACATGTAAAATGTATTCCTATGTCACCATTAGAATATCAGATTTTTCTAGAATCCTAAATGATATGAGAAAATGCTTCTTAAAAATGTCAAGTGAACAATGCAGAATAAAATATCATATATATACAGGCTGGGCATGTTGGCTCATGCCTGTAATCCCAGCACTTCAGGAGTTCAAGACCACCCTGGGCAACACGGTGAAACCCTGTCTCCACTAAAAATACAAAAATTAGTTGGGCGTGGTGGGGCAAAACTGTAATCCCAGCTACGCAGGAGGCTGAGGTACAAGAATCACTCAAATTCAGGAGTCGTAGGTTGCAGTGAGCCAAGATTGTGCCACTGCACTCCAGCCTGGGTAACAAAGCGACTTTGTCTCAAAAAATAATAATAAAACATTTTAAAATTATATAATTTATATTATATATATATTAATTATATATAATTGCTCATATATATACACTCAATTATAAGTAAAGTTTTTATGAGGCTAGGTTTGACTACATTGTAAGTAGAAGTTTTTGATTCGGTAAGATTTTTCAAAAAGAGAATATATATATACACACACACACACACACACAGAGAGAGAGAGAGAGAGAGAGGAGAGAGAGCACATAATAGGATATATATGACCATAATAGGATATATATGGATCCTAATATAATAGGATCATAATAGAATATATTATGGCACATAATAGGATATATGACCATAAAAATGTATATATATGTGTGTGTATAGGCAAGTTTGTGGGGCATGTGTGTATATGCTTTAAAAGTTTATGCAGGAAATAAACCAACACCTTTTAATAATGTCTAACCTTGGATGCTGCCATGACAGGTTACATGTATTTTATAAAATATAAATAAATATTGGAATATTTATTGGGAATTTTCTGAAGTTCCCAATTTGTCCACAATGAACATGTGTTTATTTTGTAGTTAGAAAAATATGTTATTACAAAATAATTCAATAGGAAACTACTTTTAGAAATGCATTTATGATGCAAGGTGAAGCATATCTGCAATATGCTTCTTGTTGACAAAGAGGCCTCTGAAGCAGGCCTCACCAGTGTTCCCAATGATGGTAAATTTGGCGATAATTGTGTTGTTAGGGGAGCTCCAAGCTCAAATGCTGCAATTATGAGCTAGGGTACACAAGGACATGTTGGAAGTGACAGGCAATGTCAGCTTCCTCCAAAATAATGGTCAAGCGAATATGTGCTTTTGCCCAAAAAGGAAAGTAGCATGGCTGTAACTGGACATTGTAAATAAGTGGTCAAAGGATCTCTAAATAAGCAATATCATATAAGCCTCCTTGTGGCATATTTTTCCTCCTGGGAGCCGTGTTAGGCTCACAGACATGAAGGCAGCCAGGAAACTGTTATCTGTTTACTTCTAATTTATTTTTATAACAGTCCATGCCAGCAACAACAACAACAAAAATGTTTCTAAGAGAAAAATTAATTTGGCAATAAACTCTTTTTGAAAAATCTTGCCAAATTAAAATCTTCTACTTATCATGTAGTTATCAAATCTAGACTCATAAAAACTTTACTTATAATTGAGTGTATGTATGTCTATCTGTACTGTAACCTTGATACTTGGCCTGCAATCCTGGTTCTGCCAGGAGCTTTGTGCCTTTGGGCAGATTTCCTAGCCTCTCTACACCTTGCTTTTCTTATCTGTAAATGTAGACAGTATTATGCCATGCAGGGCCCTGGGAGATTGAATCAGAAAATGCCACTAAAATGCAGAGCACAATCCCAGGCACATTGTGAAAATGGAAAAGTCAGCTTGATTCCATTCCCCTCTTGCCATGTAAGTAGGATGATTTCAAGTCTCTCAAGTGTTTCAAGGAATAAAGGAAGTAGTCAGACAAGTTTGTGTGTGTCTGTGGATGTTGGTGTGTGATGAAACATACATAAATATTATATATAAACATATATATTATATATAAAATATTTGTAAGGATGGAATAACTAGTATTTGCTTAAGCAACAACTACACTTCTGAAAATCCTTTATTTTTCCTGATGAGTTTTGTTCAGGTGAAGATGTTCACTGGTAAGAGACAAGGCAATCCATTTCTTTTCTACAGTGTCAGCTTTGCTTGAAGGACACAGTGACATCTATTCAGAAAGGTACCAATCTTTTTGCTTTTAAAATACTGAGGCAAACCTCTCTGAGGTTTCTTTAAAGCCGTTGGCAACAGATATATTTCAGCATCTGGTTTGCTTCACTGTAGGTCTGTGTGTGGGTAGGTTATAAAATAAAAATGAGCTTGCCATTACAGATATTACTTAAAAACAAAACAAAAAAAACCTATGAGCATGATGTTGATAATTCTGTATTCATTATCCTAAAAGAAACACATAAATGTCTAGAAAGAAATAGACAATTATCTATTAGGCCTTCCATCTCTTATTTAATAATAGCAGTGTCATTGCTCTAGTTAAAACCTGCTCTGATCTTAATAAATCTGATGTAAAAACATATCACCAGATGGGGACTCTGTTAATCTTATGTGATACTTTCAACTATGATGACTAATAGTTCTATAATTTTTATATGGTTGCTCTTATTGAGGAAAGAGTAACCATTTAAGGAAATCTTCTACATCGCTGTTCTTTGTTGAAAGGAAGGCTGGATCTACATGCATGCCAACATACTACTAAAAAGTAAATATGCAATCCAGTTATTCAACAATTTGGGATCATGCCATTTTTATAGTTCCAGATGCTGATCTTTATCCAGATGAAGTGAGACTAATTTACTTCTTTGTCAGAATTCTACAACTAAATATTTATAACCCTCAAATACACAGATACATTATCACAGTGTGTGTGTATATGCACGTGTGTATACACACTTTTATAGAATGACAATGAATTACCTTTTGCAAAAGTTGCAATTCCAAGCCACATGCCTGTGCTACACATTCTGTCTGTAAACTACCTACACCCACACACATATACATTCATGCACCAACATAATATGGTTTTCAAAATCATGTCACATAGTTGATCTCATTTGATCACAACAGGAACCACAGTCTAATTGAAATAAATGCCTCTGCCATGAAACTAAGTCAGTTAGTAACTGTAAAGGTAGTTGATTTATAGGAATATCTATTCCATGGCCTTGCTGACTGAACTAATTAATGACACATGTTATGTAATGCTTGTGAAATTAGTGAATGCTCTTACATTGAAAGACACATAGGAAAGTGCTGAATTTCAGGGGTGAGCTAGTAGTTTCAATGTTTGTGGGCACCATTTAATGCATAGGAAGCCTGCATTTATTGAGTAAAATTTAGAGAATAAAAGAGGCCCTGCCCATTTTAACTCAAGACTAAAGGCAACTTCAATTTCCCAGAGCCTCCACAATGGGCACTTCAGGAAAGGTGAGGATGGTTTGACTGGATAGAATACAATAACTTTTTATATTGATAAAATTTGCAGTACAATTGTTTATTGATAAACTTTTAAAAAATGGAAATAGAATGTAGGCTTCACATGTTATTGATTAAGGATATCCTCAATTATGTAATAGGCCTGTGCATAATGAAAAATGAAAATGGCTCAACAGGTAGCCTGAGCCACAGTTTCTGCAACCTGTTCTCCTTTCCACTGTTATCAATCACTTTAGCCTCACCTGCTGCTCTGGTTCCTCCTCCCTGATCTCTAGAAATATGACTTTAAGCAGAAACAAATTCAGGAGACCAGCACTACACCACCCTGCCACAGTTAACTTGAACATATGTCTTATCTCTGATTATTACTGGCTTCTGCTTTGATTCCCTGTGCTTATCTTCCTTCCCTGAGACTCCAGTCCACCTGGCCTTCCAACAAAGGCTTAAGTTACTCTCTTCCTGTCTCACTCACGAACTGCAAGCTGGTGTATAGATCTTCCTGAAGCCACATGATCTAGACCAGTGATTACCAGTTTTATTGGATACCATACCTATTAGTTAAAAAAAAGCACAAGCACCTCCATTACGTATATTTATTTTTAATAAGTTATGTTCTTGCACCATTATGTCAAAATATTATCTGTTTTACAAAATACGTGAAAAAGAACATTTGTGAGCAGATAAGAAAAAATATAAGATTTTATTTCCATATCTCAATAAGTTGTCTTGTTCATGCCTGGGAATATGTCTAGGAATTACTTGTTCTGAGCCACTTTTTAGGATACTATTATGTTTTGCCTCCAAACACCAGTCAGGGCACGCTATTGCCAGTATGCCTGGCCAGATGGAACTTTCCCTAGTGCCTGGTGAGTAGTTCCTGCTCTTGCATCTATCTACCACCTTACCCACCTACCACCCAGTCCCATCAGCCTCTGCTTCATCCCAGTGAAAGGTCTCATTCCAGGTTCCAATCTTGATCATTTTGTCTTATACTAACGTAATTAACTAATCAGCTCCCTGGGACAAGAAAAGGTAAAAGTTTCTTCAGGAGTTAGCAAATGGCTACAAGCAATAAACAGGTTCAGAAGGCAAATAGAAATTTAGTCACATAATTGTTATAGTTGGAATATAGTATCTTTCTCTCAATGGGCTGCACCAGAGTCCTTTTTTTTCTACTTGTTTCTATTGAGATGTCATTTATAAAATGTAATTTATACCTGAGGTGTCTACACATGATAGATGATATATAAAATTTTATATGTCACACAAAGCAATAAGCAAAGTAGGGCACATGTAACAAATGGTCCTGAGGCATTTATTGGGAAGAAATAAACTTGTATCCCTACCTTATATTAAAATAAATTCCAAACAGCTTAAGAACTGGGTAAAAAAAATCACAAATACAGAAAATATAGTTAAATATTTATCTACTCTTAAGATAAAAGCCCTCAAATCGTTAAAGCAAAGAAAGAAGTTACAAAAGAAAAAAAAGTCAATGAATTTGACTGTATAAAACACCATGAACAAAAGTAAAAAGGGAACTAAAAACTGGAATATATAATCACAATAAATGTGAGCTGGAGAAGGCTCATCTATCTAACACATGAAGAAATTTTGCAAAAAGTAAATAACCTATACAACCCCAATGGAAAATAAGTGAAGAGACAAACAGAAAATTAACAGAAGGCAAATGGCTAATAAACATATTAAAACCATATTTATTCACACTAGTAGTCCAAAAATGTTAAGTAAAACAACATTGAAATACCATTTTAACCTAATATGTGGATAAAGATTTTTTTTTTAAATGATAAAAATTCCTGTGGCAGCACAGTAAGATGAGAACTCTCAAGCAGTGTGGCTTGGAGTGTAACCTGGTATAACATTTACAGAAGTATTTTTTGCAACATATATTAATATTCTCAAAACAGTCATATTCTTTGACATAGTTATTTTACTAAGGAAATAGTCAGAGATAAGCCAAGGTTTTAGTTCAAAGATGTTCCTTGCTGATAATTTTAATAATTGGGAAAAGCTAGCAATAGCCTGAATGTCCAAAAATTGGCAAATATATAAGTGATGATATCTTTTTAGGGTGAAACATTTTGTATACCTAGAAGTAATGTTTGAAATAATGTTAAGTGATATGGGAAAATGTTCATGATAAAAATGCTAAATTTAAAAAAAGAAATTAAAACTGTGCAATCCATGTAATTGCTATTAGTATCATACTTGTTTGGAAAAAGAATCGAAGAAAATAACTAAGAATTAGCAGTGATTATTTAGGAGTGTGTTGAGATTATGAGAAATTTATATTTGTATTTTTTTTCTATACGTGTGTTTTGTGTGTGTGTGTGTGTGTGTGTGTGTGTGTGGTGTTTAAGAGTCTTGCTCCCTCACCCAGGCTGGAGTGCAGTGGTGCAATCATTGCTCACTGCACCCTGAACTCTTAGGCTCACACAATCCTCCCACCTCAGCCTCTTGAGAGCTGGTACTACAGGAACACACCACTCTGTCTGGCTAATTTTTATTTTTATTTTTTGTAGACAGGACTTTGCTTTGTTGCCAGGCTGGTCTCTAACTCTAGGCTTTAGGCAGTCCTCTCACTTTGGCCTCCCAAAGTGCTGGGATTTCAGGCATTCCACCATGCCTGGCCTCTTGCCAAGTTTTTAAAGAAACCTAGAGTGCACATAAATTGCCTTTATAATAAAAACTATTTTAAGGGCTGGGCGTGGTGGTTCATGCCTGTAATCCTAGCACTTTGGGAGGCTGAGACAGGCAGATTGTTTGAATCCAGCTTGGGCAACATAGGGAGACCCTGTCTCTAAAAAAAAAATTAAAAAAAATAAATAAAAAAACAAGCCAGGAGTGGTGGGGCACACCTGTTGTTGCAGCTACTCATGATACTCATGAGGTTGAGGTGGGAGGATCACTTAAGCATGGGAGGTCAAAGCTGTAATGAGCTGTGATTGAGTTACTGCACTCCAGCTTGGGTGACAGAGCTAGATCCTGTCTCAAAAAAAAAAGAATACATAGGGGCCATTGTGCCTTGAATATAAATATTTTGTAGATTATTTGACAAGAATTTTAAATTAATGTTTTCCTATTTGGATAAAATATAAAGTATCCAACAATAGAATGTAGTTAGAAGCTGTGAAATACAGAACCAGAAAAAAACTATTTTAAAATTCATATGGAACCAAAAAGAGCCCAAATAGCAAAGGCAATCCTAATAAAAAATAACAAAGCTGGAGGCATCACCTTACCCAACTTCAAACTATAATACAAGGATACAGTAACCATAACAGAATGGTACTGCTACAAGAACAGCCAGATAGACCAATGGAACAGAGCAGAGAGCTCAGAAATAAAACCACACACCTAGGACCATCTGATCTTCAACAAACCTAAAGAAAAACAAGCAATGGAGAAAACGCTCCCTATTCAATAAATGGTGCTGGGATAACTGGCTACCCATAATCAGAAGATCGAAGCTGGACCCCTTCCTTTCACCAAACACAAAAATCAATTCAAGATGGATTAAAGACTTAAATATAAAACCCAAATCTATAGAAACCCTGGAAGACAACCTAGGCAATACCATCCTGAACATAGGAACAGGCAAGGATTCATGACAAAGACACCAAAAGCAATCACAATAAAAGCAAAAATTGACAAGTGGAATCTAAATAAACTTAAAAGCTTCTGCACAGCAAAAGAAACTATCAACAGAGTTAAATAGACAACCTACAGAATGGGAGAAAATATTTGCAAACTATATATCGGGCAAAGGTCAAACATCCAGCATCTATAAGGAACTCAAACAAATTTAGAAGACGAAAACAAACAACCCCATTAAAATGTGGGCAAAAGACATGAACAGACACTTTTCAAAAGAAGACATACATGTGGTCAACAAGCATATGAAAAAACCCTCAATATCACTGATTATTAGAGAAATACAAATCGAAACCACAAGACACCATCTCATACCAATCATAATGGCTATTATTAAAAAGTCAAAAAATGACAGATGCTGGAAAGGTTTTAGAGAAAAGGGAACACTTATACACTTTTGGTGGGAGTGTAAATTAGTCCAATCATTGTGGAAAGCAGTGTGGCAATTCCTCAAAAAGTGAAGAGCAGAACTACCGTTTGACCATGCAATCCTACTACTGGGCATATTCCCAGAGGAATATAAATCATTCTACCATAAAGATACCGGCACACAAATGTTCATTCCAGCACTATTAACAATAGCAAAGACATGGAATCAACCTAGATGCCCATCAATGACAGACTGGATAATGAGAATGAGGTACATTTACACCAAGGAATACTGTGCAGCCACAAAAAAGAATGAGATCACGTCTTTTAACATGGATAGACCTGGAGGCTATTATCCTTAGCAAATTAACACAGAAACAGAAAACCAAATACTGCATGTTCCCACTTGTAAGTGGGAGGTAAATGATGAGAACTCATGCACACAAAGAAGGAAACAACAGACACTGGGGTCTACTTGAGCAAGGAGGGTGGGAGGAAGGAGAGGAGCAGAAAAGATAACTACTGGGCTTTGGGCTTAATACCTGGATGATGAAATAAGATGTACAATCAACCCCTGTGACATGAGTCTACCCATATAATAAACCTTCACATATACTCCCGAACCTAAAATAAAAACTAAATAAAGAACTTGTGAAATGTTTATATATTTCATATTTGACTGTGGACAAACCACGACTCTGCTATACTTTATTTGTAAAGTTGTATTAAGTTCCCCGTATAAAGGAAGCTGTCCAAGAGACAGTCCAGCAGAGTGCTCAATGGCCATAGGCTTTGGTGTCCGGAAACCTAGGTTGGAGCACTGGCCCTATCTGCGCAAGCCTCAGCCCAACTGACCAGGTGTGTCATTGTTTCCCCTCCATGGACACCTTGTAAATCTCATTTTCTAATATCAGAATAATGACTGAATATGAATAATCATATCTTCTAGATATTTTCCCCCCGAGATGGGGTCTTGCTGTCACCCAGGCTGGTGTGCAGTGGCAAAATCACAGATCACTGCAGCCTTGACCTCCCAGGCTCAAGCAATCCTCCCACCTCAGCCTCTGAAGTAGCTGGGACTACAGGTGTGTGCTACCACGCCTGGCGAATTAAAAAAATTTTTTTTTGTAGAGACAGGGTCTTCGTATGTTGCCCAGGCTGGTCTTACACTCCTAGACTCAAGTGATCCTCCCACCTCGGCCTCCCAGAGTGTTAGGATTATAGGTGTGAGCTACTGCACCCACCCAGCCATCATCTAGATTTTACATACCAAAGTGACAATATGGAGCAGATAGAATAAGATCCAGAAATAAACAAATACCCAAGTGATACTCTCATTACTGCTTTCTTTACTAGGTGCCCTTGCTTCCCAGCATAACAACATGTACACACAGTCTCAGCCCAGCCATGGTTCTTAGCATTGCAGTTAGATCATCATCACTGAAGTCACATTCTCTAGTCACATTACACAAAAAATGTCAAAGAATCTTGCCCCACCCCTTTTTTTGGATGAGGGAGTAAACTAGGCAACTGTGAGGTTTTTACACCATAAAATTATTTACTAACTCTGTTGACATTTGGCAAAACGGCTTTATGCTGGCTTTATAGCAGCAAAATCTCTATTTGTTTCTTTAAAATGCTGTGATTAGTCTTTTCCTTTAAAATAAACAATAGTGCTGCCAAAGGAAAAATGTATAACTGTTTGAAAGGAATACATTTTATGTTTAACATATCTTTATATATAAACAAAATAAAATGTAATATGACTTCTCTCTAGTTACAATCATCTTCATAAACAAATACTTCAGGAATAGATTGTTAATTGGCAAGCTAACTGGATGTGGTACTTGTTCGGGGAGCATTTCTGTTACTTCCATTACTCAAACTCCCTCCACCTGCAAACACAGTCACTACACACAACATACCCCTCATTATCACGATGGGATATAGACGATGATTGAAGAAAATGTATGCATTTTTTCATTCATGATTTTACTTCCCTTAAAGGGACTTTTTAGCTCTAAGTAAAGTCTGTTTATGAATTTCTGATAAAACCCAATTTATTTTACATTATTATTAAAATTTCATTTTCATGGAATCTCTTTTCCATATCTTTCTTAATGTATTTTTAGGCAAAGTCATGTTATTTTTCAAAATTGGGTTTGTTTCAAAATTTGATCATTAAAAAGGATACTAAATTATTCTTCCTCCAGCTGAAAATCAAGCCCTCCATGGCACCCCAGAAGGAATCATCACTCAGTGAGGAGTGATGTCATAGGAGTGTTGAATTAATAAATGCTTAATGAATATATGAGTGAATACAAGAATGAATAAACCCATAAGGTAAATGAATTTTGATTCTTTCCTATCATTTAATATGGCAAGCTAATTTAACCAAAGGCAGAAATAAAATCTACCAGTGTATTTCAAATATAACCACTATAGGTAGGTTTTGTCTTAAAAAATAGAAAAGACCAAAATAAGACAGCTGATTTTCAAGCAAAGATGAGAGCAAACACGAAGCCCTTTCAGAGCTACATGATGGAAATTGTGCAGAAAGTAACGACTCCCTCTTCCAGTCACCAACACATGATACTTGGGGAAGAATGTACAAGAAACTGTGAAGCACTTCAGACAGACTGTCCAGCTCTATTTGCTAATACCATTCATGATTAGTTCACATACTGCCCTCCTATTTCTCAATCCGAAGGTTCACCCAGATGTTTGCCCTAGTTTTCCTTCCTATTTTGCTTTTGATGTGGATTGATTTGAATAAAACATTTAAGAAACACTCATTTAGAGTAAGAGCTAAATGTCCATTTTTTAAATGATATCTTGGCTTAAAGATAGAAAAGCAGTCATTAATTTTTTTCCCCTAATAAGTAAAAATGATGTCAAGCAGAGCAGATGGCAAGAAGAGTGCTTGTACAGCACTAAGCACCTCGTGGTGCAGGATGACTCAAACAAAGTACAGGTCAAGAAGTCCCTGGCTTGACCAACATTGGTCAGAGGAGTTCTAAGAAAATATATTTCTACTTCTTCTTCTTTTTTTTTTTTTTAACATTTCTTCTTCTTTACATTAATGAATCATATTTTCAATTGAAAAAATTAATTAGCACTCATAGTAAAATTCCTCCAAATTTAAAATGGTGAGTACTCGGTCCCCTTCTACTTCAGATTCCAAACTTGTAGCCACCTCTTCCTCAAAGCTAGCAACTTTTACCATCACCTTGAGTGCACATACGGAAAGATGCTTTTGAGTGAAACATATTTATGTATGTACAGTCTTTGCATATTTTTCCATAACTGGGAACATTGTGCCTTAACTTTTCCACCAAAAAATACACCTTGACTACAACAATAATGATGAAGACATTCAAGAGAATAACTTTCTGCTGTAAGAAAGATGAGAATGCAGATACTTTGGAAAATAACCAAAAGGTTAAACTTAGAGCTACTGTTTGTTCCAATGATTCCATTACTAGGAATATACCCAGAAGAAAGGAAAATATATGCACACACAAAATTTTTTGCCTCAATGTTCATTGCAGCACATTTCGAAATAGCCACAGAGTGAAATGATGCAAGTGTCTTATTAACTGATGAATAAATAAGCAAAATGTGGTATATTCATACAATGGAATATTACTTGGTCCTGAAACATGAAATCTCATCTATGCTACAACATGAATGTATCTTGAAAACATTATGCTAAGTGAAAGAAGCAAGTCACAAAAGACCACATATTATATAATTCCATTTATATGAAACATCCAGAATAGGCAAATTACAGAGAAAAAAATGGTAGATTAGCCCTTGCCTAGGGCTGTGGGGTAGAGGAGAGGCAGGTGGTATGTGTTTGGAAGAAGGGAGGCAAGATGGCGCCCTTCGGGGTTCTTCATCACCAACTTTTCCCGCACGCGCGAAAATGCAGGGCGCCTGGGAAGGTGCAGACCAACTGGGCATGTGCCAGGTGACGTCAATCCGAAGAGACCAAGATTTACCTGGTCGCACCTGTGGAATGCCCCCCGACATGCCCGTGCCCCGCCTATTGCCCTCCCACTCCTAGAAAAGCCGCTCGGGGCAGACGCCTGGCGTGGACTCCCCAGCCCCCACTCCTGTCGGGACTGTATTAGGAATTCCGTCGGAGAGCTCCACTGCGCGGCTCTCTTGGCCTCCTTTGCCAGAGGCTGACAGACCTCTCCCTACCCACCTTCTTCCCTGAAGCTAGGTGACCAAAAATAAATTTGCAGTTTTGCTCCTACACTTGCCTACTCGCTGGTTCTTTTGTGCCTGCTCTGGTGGTCTTAGAAAAACAAATCAGTATGGAGCAGATAATGGGGGAGTTGGTGGGTGATAACTATAAGGTAAGGAGTTTCTTATAGTGGTAGTAAAATATTCTAAATTGATTTTGGTGACGGTTGCAAAACTGTGTGAATATACTAAAAATCACTAAATTATACACCCTGTATTCATGAAGAGTAGGGTAGGTGAGTTATATCTCAATAAAGTTCTTCCAAAACAACACAAGAAGCTTCTCTATGTATTGACACGTGGTCAAGTGCAAAATACAAACAGAAGAACAATGAATGTGCAGATTATACTTCTTCTTGTTTAAAAGGGGAGGAAGAGAATAGAATTTATGTTTTCATTGCACTTACATAAACTCTAAGGATATATACAAAGAAAACCAATGAAAATGGATACATGGAAGTGTGCATATCTTCTTTTCAAAGTATAAAATAATAACAATAGTAAATGTCATCTGGGGATACTGTCATACCAGAGAGATCTTCCTCATAGATTCACAGTACTGTCTTATAGTTGTGCATCAGTTGTTCAATTAGCTGTATACTGATTGACATTCAGGCTTTCTCCAGTGTTCTGTTACAAAATCTCCAGCAGAACATTTCTGTATATATACTTTTGCACCTTTACACAAGTACATAGAGTAAATATTAAAAAGTGAAGTTGCTGGATAAAAGATAGATGAGAAATCCTTAAAGTAACACAACTAAAGAATATCCCTTAAATTTGTTGACAAGTATAGTAGCTGTAACCCCAGTAGGATTTTAATGCAATTACTGAGCAAAATATACTTTTTTTCTCATAAGAATAAATGAAAACTTAGGATTTCCCCATTCTCTGTAGTTAGAGCATTAAAAAGGAAGCACAATAAGTTCCTTTTAAAAGAAAGTCAGACAAAAACCAAATGGTTTATTCTGTGTAAGCTCTGGAAGCTGAGAAAAAGATGCCTCCTTTTAATAGGCATGAATTTATTTGAATTCATTATGTGGCTTCTCAAACGCTGTGCAGATTTAAAATGACCTTTCAGCCTCAAAGTGGGAGTCTCAGAGCAAAAGGATGACGAGAATCTGTTTCAATTAAGATAAACATCAACTACCAAGACCCAATTACACCATTTGAATTTGAAGGCAAAACTGTTGTCAAAAAAAATTGGAAAGCATCAGGACAGCAGTAAACTTGGCAAAATTTAATTGCATCCCGTTTTGATGATGTTACTGAGTATTCATGGAACACAGGGCTATGTTTGGATGCATTCCTCCCTTTCCTTCCCTCCACTCTCCCTGGCTCATTTTGGAGTTGTTTTTGAGTGATTCTATTTAGCTGCATTGGCATCTTTACTTAAATGGACATATCTGTGCAGAGAAAATCGTGTTATTCATTATGGTCAAATAATGGTAGATAATTAACTAAAAACTGTGTGAATATACTAAAAATCAATACATTATATACCCTCTATAGATGAAAAGTGTGGAATGTGAGTTATATCTCAATAAAGTTCTTCCAGAACAACACAAGAGGCTTCTCTATGTATCAACATACTGTCAAGTGCAAAATACAAACTGCAGAACAATGAATGTGCTTCATTTTGTGTAAAGAGGGGGGATAGACATAGAATAATAGAGTGATAGATACATCTTTAATAAATGTTATGATGTTGAAATAATTACAACGCAACACATTTCATATTAAATAAAAATCTTATTTTAGTTACTTTTGGTTGTTATTGCTGCTTTTGTCATGATTTTGTTGTTTTGTGAGCCCAAATATACTTGAGAACTTGAATACATGAGGAAAATGATTGTGGCAATGATGTGTGATGGGTTTCAGTTTATACAGGCCAAACTGTGTTTGCGTTTTGAAGCTGATGGAACCCATTCACAAACTCCTTAAGGGTGGCCAGGAAAAAGCACACCACATACATCCTGAGCAGTCTTTCTAGCAAGAATATCAGTACCTGGCCTGTGCTATGCGTGGCTGTCATGCTCATCCCTACTGCAGTTTGGGGAGCCATCGCTTACATCTGCCTTTTGCACAAACCATGTCATTCATCCAGCAGGCACATCCTATTATCAGCTGAAGGCCAACGTTATGTTCTTTGGGAAAACTTTTCCAACCATTTGGTAGAATTTTGTTTTGTTTTGTTTTTGTTTTTTACACATATATATCTACTATTCAATTACATTTAGAACTCAAATCATAAGTAAATTTAGCTCATAGAGGCATTAGAACACTCAAATCTGTGTACTTATGGCAAGAGAGAATTCAGTGTGGGTTGCCTGGTGTGTGACTTGCTACTTAAAGTCAAAGTGAGATCTTACACCCAATAAAAATGCTCTTGTAGTTTAGCAAGTCAAACTCTTGAGAGGGTCTTAAACTTTGTGTAAAGAAGAGGGATTTACAGCAGCAGAACATTTTCAAGGGCACTTTTATTTCAGTAGGCTTTCCTTCTTTCCTAGGTGAAGTCCACGCTCTCTGACCTCGGCTCACCAAGGCCCCTGGGAAGAGAGGCTAGCAATAGAAATCAGGTCAGGTATCTACAGAAAACACCCCAGTCAAAGACAAACACTGGGGACTTGTAGGTAGGAAACCCATCATTTCAGGTTGTCCAACTTTTCACCAGAAATCTATACATGAGTGCCATGTAAATTTAAGTTCTTAAGACAGCAGTCTTTCACTTCTTTTCCTTTTTAAGTGATTGAAAAAGATAGCCTTTCTACTCCTCATATCTGCTGGATATTCAAGGCCTTTGTACCCCTATAATCCTCTTCTTCCCAATGTTTGTTTGGTTCTTTCAGTTCTCAACTTCCCTGACCACTCCAAACACAGTGTATCTCTAGGATACACAGCCACAAAGAGACACACAGACACAGACACGCACCCATACACAGACATACACAAACACACTGTTTAAGTCGGTCCCTCCTGTGTCCTCTTCATGCACTTGAAAGACAATTAGGAATAATTTTACTGAGTGAATTTGTTTTGCTTGGTAAGTTCCAGGAAGGGAGGAAGGCCCCATTCTGTCTCCAGAGCTGAGCACAGAAAAGAGATAAAATATATATTTTTTCTGTATAGAAACTACCCTAAATAAAACTGTAGAAAATTATTCTAAATAAAAATCTTGTTGTTGAGCATTTTATATAAAAGTATATTTTTCTCTTCTTGTATTATCACTGTAGGCTACTATTAAAATATAATTTACATATATTTAAGAACTGATATAGTTCTAGTTATATCTGTTAGAAATATATGTCATATATCATATAGATAACATAACATATATAATCATATATATCATACATAGATATATATATCAGAAATATCAGGTATTTCAGTTTACAAATAGTATTTTTCTAAATAATATACAATTTAGAATATAAGGTATATATATTTTAAGAAGACTATGTCAAAGAAGTTTCAAAGCCAGATTTAGTTAGAAGGGATACTGATTTTTTTCCATATTCATGTGACTTTAACAGAATAATACATTTAGATTAAACCTAGATTCATACTTTTATTTTCAAATTAAGCAAAAATTAAGTTTTACCTAGAACTGTCAAGACATTTTCAGTAAACCTTCCATTATCATTTCACTTGTGAAAGATCATATACATGTCACACCATATACCATTTTGTAAATGGGTAAAATTCTTACATTCTTAAACAGTAACTTGTTTCAAAACTAACATGAAAACACAAACATAAACAATAAAATATTAACAGGAGTTTTTCCCTTCTAAGAATAAACTGGCTAGCAGTTTTTTTGTTTGCTGTGTCCCTAGCATTACTAGAAGCACTTTCCATGTATTATTTCACTTAACATTCACAGAAACCCCATGGGTAGCTTTTCCCCCTTGTCCAAAATCATCCAGCACGTAAAAGATTAGTTTCAAATTCGTTTGACTTCAGAGTCCACCCTCTTCTCTCGTTGGTAATTCCAAACTGCCCTGGAATTTTAATAGCTCAGTTCTATGTTTTCCTACAGCCTAACAAAATAGAAATACTTTGAATGAAGTTAAGCACATAAGGTCTGACTTCAAAATGATACCAAAGTTTAAAACTAGCCATTAACTTTTACATGGAACAAAAAGGAATATTTATAAAGCCATACAGAACATGGCCATCTGGCCTACTCCTGATGCAAGAAGCTGAAACATGCTTCTGAAAACTAAGTGCTTTTTATTTCTTTCTTTAGAATTGTTAAAAGTTTCTTGGAAAACTGAGAAAAAAAAGAACCTACTTTCTCTTGAGGATTCCAGAGTAAGTATCTTTCATGTAGCATTAATGTTCTATTTACCCATCAAAAACAAGGGTTAAAAGCAATGGTTACACAGAGTCCCTCCCCAAGCCTCTCATAAATAATCAGAAATATCGTAAGGGATAAATTATTTTCTATTACTCCCATTAGTCAGAAATTCACATATTGCAAATAATAACTTCTTCTCTCCATTGGTCTGAATGAATTCATCCAGGATGTTATACTTAAATCAGAAATTGTGAGGATTATGACCAAACAAGTTTCCAAGAATTTAACATTTTTTTCTACCAAACTTTACAGGATTTCACAAATTCCAGCATGAGTTGGTACACAAGGGTCTCCCTTTTCTATTATCTGACTACCTGAATCTATCCTGTCTTAGCCAAATAATCTGTTTCTCCTTTAAAAAGACTGTCCTGAGAGTATTTTTTTTTTCTTTTTCTCCCCAAGTTGGTTCCCATTCTGAATTTGGACACTAATGAACATAGAAATAGAAGAAGACTTTAAAGCAACTATTTATTCAGAAACATTTCAGAAGACTACTAAGTTTTTATCTGGTATTCAGTTAAGACTTCCCTCGAAGGCTGGGACTTCTTTATGTGAATTTGAAATTTACAGGGTATGTCACACCTATGCTATATTTAGGAAGCAACTGAGTGAAGATGAAACACCTAAAGCAATCGGCACCAAGGAAATTTGGTACTTTAAACATTTTTGGAAAGCCCAAGATTGCATGTGTAGTTACATTTCCTATATTCTTTCTCTATCGCTTTTACACACGTAACACACAAATGGCATGAATTACGAAAGCAAATGTGTTTGGTATGTTGAACAAATTATCCATCTTATTGAAGTAAATTAGCCAAAACTTTTCTTTGTGTATTGGAAATTTAGACAATTTTTTGACTATTAAGAAATGACCCATGGGAAATTTGAAAGATAAACTTCTCTGCTTTATTCAGGAAATTACTGATAATTTAAAAGAAAGTCAAATAGTCAACATAACAGAAACAGTGAAAAACCAAACCAAACCAAGCTTCCAAAAAGCGAATTACTTAAGAAGGGATGACCAAGCATATAAAGCTAAGAGAAGGAAGAGGTTCAAGTTAGAAATTAATTTAGAATTCAATTAAAATCTTATAAGTCAGGTTTATAAAGCTTATAAACAAAATCTTATAGTTTTCCTGATTACTGGCTAAAGTTTATAAAAATCAGTTACAGAATTTCCCACAATATACACCAAAAAAAAAAAAAAAAAAAAAACAGCAGAGGATAGTAAATGGGATGGCTTTTAAAGTCAGACTAAGTTCAAACTTAGCCATATAGAACTAGAGCTGTTGTAACTGCACACAAACGCTATAGTCGTCCAGATGTACGACTGGCAGTCATAGAATAATGTAGCTCATTGTGAAAGTCTGATAATAATTTGATATTTTGTTGCAAACAGGTTTTCCATTGTTGCATGGTGCCCTTGTATGGCAGTTGTAATCCTTAAGGGCAAGCCCTTTAACTGAACTACAGTTTGACATAAATGCCATTTCCTTCTGATTTCCTGCATTGAATCTGGTCTTTGACAGTCCATTCAAAAGTTTCTGTTAGATCCCTATTTGATGTAATGGCCTCACTTAGATTAATGCAGTTATAGCTAGGGATTATGCACAGTAACAAAGGAATATAACAGCACTCGACCATAGTAATAGTAAAATGAGTTTATTTAGAGAGCTAACAAACAAGCTAGTAGCAGTTATTTGTAGAAAGAAAATGTTTATTTCTCTTATTAGTGAAATAGAGCCTCAAGCATTTAAAAAATATTTTAACTAGGGCCTATAAAAATGAAGGTCTCCTGAAAATTATCTGTAAAAACAGATTTTGGCAACCAGTGAAATAATGTTTTGTATTCATTTTATGAGTTAATTTTGTATAAAAATCGCTTTTTCCCAACTATTTTTTCCTGATGTACCCTTTTTGTGTTCCCTCTCTATAGATACATTAAAATGTTCTACTCTATATATTTTGTCTTTGAAAAATCAAAGGTTAAATTCATCAAAATAAGAAAGAAATCTGTTGGTTTTGAAATTTATTTAAATAAAAATAAATTTAAATATTTAACTTGGCTGACACAGCCTTGGTAGGAGGTGATTAAGTAAACAATTTACCTAGAATAAAAATATCTCTTATTAAAATGGCATGGATTTCCAGGCCAGTAAGAAAAGAAAATATCTCTCTAACCCAGGGAAAGTATTTTGGTCTAAAAAATCAAATATTCCAGATTTATTTTACATTACTCCACCCCAAATTCAAGTAGGGAGGTTTTAAAATTATGTTGTTTACCACTGGATTTCTGGAAGCAACTGAAACACTTAACTATAAATGCACACTCCTACCATGAAAGTAAAAAAATATTCCAAGGATACAGTAGTAGGTGAAACTAGAAGTCCCCTGCCCTATAGGAATACTTTAGAAAGCCACTAGACCATAAATTTTATGAAGGTGAGGGCTGTATATTTCATCATTGTCTCTCTAACAGTTAGCAGGGTGCTTGGGGTAGAACAAGCTTAATAAACAAATAAAGCAATAAAAAATACACCTTTACTTTTGCAACTAGTAGACCCACAGAAATAAAACTTTTCTTGAAGGACTATATATTTTAAGCTATAGAACTAGACTAAATGATCAGGTAGCTAGAAAATGTTTCTGTACAATACTAAAACAAAGTGCTTCCTCTATTATTAAGGATTAAGCTTTAATTTCTTTTTTTTTTTAAGCCTTAATTTCTTGCCATTCCAAATATTAAGTCTGGGAGTGTGGTAAAGCTAAAAGCTGGCTTCACAATGAGAAAAGTTCACAATACAAGCAGGTAAGCTAACCCTAAGTTGTTTCCTGACTTTGAAGATCGGGGGGCAATCCCTGTGTTAGGGCTCTAGGACAAGCTTGTCACTTTGGTTCAGCATCCCTGCTGTGGAATCTGCTCATATGTGACAACTGTGTGGGGTTTCGAGATGCACACAATGAGGTTAGAGTGAGCCTGAAGTGGTGGTCTTAGTACTTACCACCAACAGATTTCTTGGCTTCACATAAAAATCACCCACTGATAGAGTCAGAAGGTCAGCATGTCAGTCGGGTGATAACCATGTACAACACACTTATCAGCATTTCTATATGCAGTATTCATTACTAGTTTATGACACGAGAAGAGTCATTCAAGCAGTCAGAAAATATGGAGGAAAACTTGGAAGTATATATTTTAGAATGGGAAGCACAGGAGGTAATGGAAGGTGTGCCTAGATCAGAATTGCCAGCGCTGGTGGTAAACTAAGGGTGAAAGAAAGCCACAGGGAAGAGGCAAAAATCCTCCCAGATACTACACAACTCTTGCCATAAAGAGTAACTACTGTGTCTACAACTCACCCATTACAATCTCTTGAAAAGTACCATCTACTAAAATAAAATTAAAAATAAAAATTGATTGCAATATTCTTTGCAATATGGAAGAACTCACTGTTCTACTCTCCATGCAAAGGACAGATGTTGAATGCTCATGATGGAGCAGGCATGGTGCTGGGAACAGGGGTTTGTTGCTCTAAAAAGATAAGCAAACCCAGTCTACCTCAAAACATGCTCACAGGAGAGGCACGTGAGACAGAAGACAATAACTGTAATCTTTCAAGAATTACAGAAGTGTACAAGGTTTCATGAGAGCACAGAGAAGAGAGCTTTAATTCTAACTGGGGAAGTCTAAGAAGGCCCTTCAGAAGAAATGTCCATTGAGGGTCAATCTAAGCAACAGAATTTGGACATTAAATCATACCAAAATAATTATTGTAAAATGACAACAGTTTAAAATGCTCAAATAGTCATATATACCAAATTATTATTTAAATGGCAAATCTGATTTTTACCTGTATTTGTATCTCAAACAAAAGTTTGCTTAATTACTTTTACTTAAGTGCGAATGAATGAACCATATCCACATCAACAAGGGATCATCTTTCAAACATAATTTTGCAAGGGGGTGAGGGAAACAGTCAAACACAAAAGAGTATATGCTATATTATTCCTTTCATATAAAATTCAAAAGCAGAAAATTTAAAAAGTTTGTGAGTTTCAAAATCAGGATCACTGTTACTTTTAGTAGGTTGGGGAAGGGGCTAAAGGGGCACAAAGGTGACTTTTGGCTGCTGGTAGTACTATTTTTAATCTGGGTGGTGATTACAGGGGTGACCTTTGAAAAGCAGAATTACTAATTTTTTTTTTTTTGCATTTGCAACATCAAAAAAGAGTTTTTCTGTTTACAATATTTATATGTTCTTCATAGGTGACAAATAGTCAAAACATGTCAAAAAATACACACATATTTGTATGTACGCATAAAACCTGTATCTGCCACAGCTTTATTTGCACGTAAATTCAATGGTGAGAATAGATATATAGAGTTACGATGAGATCACCAAGGCCATTTAAATGGCAAGAAGCCACATTATATCCCTCTTCTGTCTGGCAGAGATCACCAATTGATCACAGCACATTTTCTCTCTGAGACCAACGCAGCTCTCAGTACATTATTCCGAGCGGCTACTGCTATTAGTAATTACAAGTTGCCCATAGATTAAAAAGATTAGCTATCTTGGTTTTAAACAATGCAAACTGTCTATTTTTATATTTACATGAAAAAGATCTTGCAATAATGGAGGAATTTCACATATATTTCTAGGTAAGCGTAAAATTTCATTCCTATGTATGTAAAATAATTTTTTAAATTACAAGAACACCTTTAAAAAGTTGTCTGCTAACATCAGGTTTGCTTTTATGTGTGTGTTTTATATTACCCTAGAAGCTCTTATTGATTCATATACTAGTAGACTCTTAACAAAACACAGAAAAGTAATTGGGCTATTTCTTTTCAAAGCAAAAGACTCAGGGAATCTTTAATGGTTAATTTTTTTCCCAAGCTGGTGAACTCCACCCTCAATCACACTTAACCCAATGTGCAGTTGTTAATTATAACAAAATAATGCTTTTACAGTTTATTTTGTCTTGTTTTGGTAACTACTCATAATAAAATAGTAGATATCAGAGACAGGAATGCTAAATGCCTGCTCTAACGTATTGCATTCTTGACCTTTCTAGCCCCTATGGCTGTTCAGCTCATCCTAACACTTCACGCTGCAAGAACAGACCTAACCAGATCTCTGTTTTTGTCTATTGTCCTTTAGAAATCATAGAGAAACCATGTTAAGCCTTCTGTGTTGAGCTGGGATGGCAGGAAAAAAGAAAAAGGAGTCCTTCTCAGTCTGGTCTGGTAGAGAGGATGAGGCTCAGCTCCAGGGAGATAATAATCTGTGAATTACACAACCAAGAATGCACCTTAGGACTAGAAGAGTAAGGGATTTGGAGAGGTAGGGAATGCCTGGCAGTGTGATTACCATAGGACAGAGCCACAGGGTGGCACCCAGTAGGAAAGATACATGGAGAAAGTCTTTACAAAGGTACTCCTAGAGATAATGCTCAGGCACCTGGCCATTCCTTTCAGATGAGACCCCTGCGTAGTGGTGCTTCCCTAGAGGGTCCTCACTGAATTTTAAATAACTAAATCAGAGGTGGTTTAGCGTCCAATTGACCACTTCTTATTTTGCCACCTCCATTAAGTAGTTTACTTCTTTGACCCACCTAGATAGCAGTGTGTCTTCTTTGAATCACACTGTTAATGTGATTTATCTGGAATATCTAGCTCTATATAAATGCTTAATTCCGACTGTGTTAAAAAAGACTGCCTTATGGAAAAGAAGCCCTTGCAAAATGAATCAGCTTTCACATTTAGAGTTCTTGATTATTTAGAAAGTCATACCAATATGCAAACTTCAAAAATGCACAATATAAGCTAACATTTCCTGATCACACATAAGGAGCCAGCCATGTGCTAAGCATTTTAGGTCGATCAACTCATTGAACATATTAACATATACATCATTGCTAAAGGTAACATTTTATAATTAAGAAAATATGCGAATCATGAAATTATCTTATTTGCCACCCAAATTTAGGCAAGCTACTTTACTTCATTAGGCCTCAGTCTCCTCATTTGTAAAATGAGGAATAAGACTAATGAGTACTGTCTAAGATTCATCATGAGGATCTAATGAGATAATTTGGTCAAGTGAACAGCATAGTGCTGGCACATAGTTAAGTACACAATAAATACAAATCGCCACCATTTTTAATTCGGTTACAGACTATATTGAGAGGAAAGAAGTGAATTTAAAATTTCAAGATGTGAATTACAGCTACTTACTTAGCTATATGACATAAGTTTAGGAATTACTTTATAGCTCAATAAAAATTATAATAGAACTGCTTTCACACATTTGCCTGACAGACTAATTTTTAGCTCTCTTTTTCAGTTCAAGCTTCATTTTTGAAGTTAAAAAAATATTTCTCCAGCCAGGCATGGGGTGTACGCCTGTAGTCCCAGTTATTGGAAAGGCTAAAGCAGGAGGATTTCTTGAGACTAGGAGTTCAAGGCTGTAGTGCATATGATCACACCTGTAAATAGCCACTGTACTTCAGCCTGGGAAACACAGTGAGACTCTGTC
>NW_012115289.1:1580782-1614836 GCF_000951035.1 Colobus angolensis palliatus | reverse complement strand
GGTCTGGATCTCCTGACCTCATGATCCACCCGCCTCGGCCTCCCAAAGTGCTGGGATTACAGGCGTGAGCCACCATGCCCTGCCTATTTTTATTTTTTTGAGACTGATTTTTGCTCTTGTTGCCCAGGCTGGAGTGCAATGGTGCGATCTCAGCTCATTGCAACCTCCACCTCCCATGTTCAAGAGATTCTTCTGCCTCAGCCTCCTGAGTAGCTGGGATTACAGGCATGCACCACAACGCCCGGCTGATTTTTTGTATTTTTAGTAGAGACGGGGTTTCACCATATTGGTCAGGCTGGTCTCGAACTCCCGACCTCAGGTGATCCACCCACCTCAACCTCCCAAAGTGCTGGGATTACAGGCGTGAGCCACTGCACCCGGCCAAGATATTTTATTAATACAGACAAGATCTTTCTAAACTTCATATGGAAAGGCAAAGGAATTAGAATAGCAAAAACAATTTTGCAAAGGAAGAAAAAAGTGGGAGGAATCAATATACTTAATTTCAAGACATTAGAGAACTACAATAATCAAGACTCTGTGGTAGTAGTGGAAGGACAGACAGACAGATAAGAGGAACAGAATGGACAACCCAGAAATAGACCCACACAAATATGTCCAACTGATCTTGACAAAGGCACAAAAGAACTCAGATGGTACTGGAGTAACTGGGCAAAATGACAAAAATGAACCTTGACTTAGACCTCACACCTTATACAAAAATTAACTCAAAGTGGATCACAGACTCAAATTTATAATATAAAAGTATAAATTTAGGCTGGGCACGGTGGCTTACTCTTGTAATCCCAGCACTTTGGGAGGCCGAGGCGGGCGGATCACCTGAGTTCAGGAGTTCAAGACCAGCCTGACCAATATGATGAAACCCCGTCTCTACTAAAAATACAAAAATTAGCCAGGCATGGTGGCATGTGCCTGTAATCCCAGCTACTCGGGAGGCTGAGACAGGAGAATTACTTGAACCCAGGAGGTGGAGGTTGCAGTGAGCCGAGATCACACCATTGCACTCCAGCCTGGGCAACAAGAGCAAAACTCCATTTCAAAAAAAAAGTATAAAACTTTTAGGAAAAAATACGAGAAAGTCTTCAGGATCTAGGGTTAGGCAAAGAGTTCTCAGATATGACATGATCCATAAAAGGAAAAATTGATTAATTGGGCCTCATGAAGATTTAAAACTTTTGCTCTTTGATAGAGTCTGCTAAGAGGATGAAAAGACAAGCTACAGACTAGGAGAAAATATTTCCAAACCATGTAACTGTCAAAAAATTTAGAATATATATATATTATTCAACAAATCTTTTTACCACCTAAGCACTGACATTGTTTTTAACAGTTTTTCTGGACCCTACTTGACTGGAAATGTTAAAGACTAGCAAAATGTTTCCAGCTCCACATTGGGGTTAGGGATGAGGAAAATCAGATTATAGGTTATTCTCTGCAGTCTCTTTTATTTCAAAGGTTTTATGGTGCTACTAACTGGTCAAATGACAGAGAGAAGGAAAACAGTGCAATTTATAGTCTGACCAGAGGAAGAGACTCAGCAAGCTGAACGAGTCAGGAACTAGCTAGATCTCCAAGGAATGGAGCTGTGTCAAAGTCCATGTTCTATTTCTTGATATATCTCTAGGGCTCATGGGTGGAGGCTTATATACAAATCTTGGGGGAAAAGGCAGACAAATACCATAGGGAAACATGATCTTGATATACATAAGATTAAAAGAAGAAACTTGAACAATCTAGGACAGGCAGGAAAGGTATAAGTAGCAGCTTGTTGACTACTTTTCTAATACCATGAAACAGAGCTATGTGTGGCCAAAGCAGTTTGGATAGTGAGGAAAAGCAAACAAAACAATGAGAACAACAACAATGGCAACAACAAGTACAGGATGTAGACTCAACAGACAAGGATTTTTCTGCAGTACTGTAATTTTATAAGCTGTGTGACTTCAATTTTTATTCATACAGTTGCTTTGAGGATAAAATGAGCTCAACTGTATATAGTACTAAGTTCATTGTCTGTCAAAGAGTAGATGCCCAATACAGTGTAGCTATCATCATTACTAAGGTTATGACTCCAACCATGACTATACACGTAGGAGCTGCTGTCTCCAGCTAGCTGGTGATCCAGCTGCCAATCAGTTACTTGCTATTCTATAACAAAGTTGCAGTTATCAGAGCAAAAATCACAGCCAGCAGTTGCCTATCCCATGTTAGAATGCCATTGGTTAAAAGTGGACACATTTTACAGTAATTTATCCTGACTAAAATGGTATCAGTCATATAAATTCCTCCATGCAAAGAAAAAACTCTGTGCCACATTGCAATGGAATGACATCATGAATGTTAGGAATTATTATTTTCTGTATTCCATATTAATGTCTCAAGCAAGTTCATTAAAAAGAGCTCAATTTCTCATCTTTGATGTATTTTAAGCAAGAAAGAGAATTAGGTACAATGGGAGCACTTTTCTCTAGAAAGTCTGAAAACAATGACATACTGAAATTATGTTTAATGAAACATTTCTTTTAACAAGTCACACTGGTGCCGTCTATTTCACAATTTAGAACGAATATTTTACAATATGAAATGAAAAAAGACCAATAAGTCACTCACTAGCAGTTTTCAAAGGTCATAAAGAAGAATTGGTTTATCTGTTGATTCACTGTCATTGTATCTACTGACAACTAAGAGGAAATGGGTTAGAATTTAAGGAAAGAAGATTTGTATTAGATATAAAAAAAACTTCCTAACTGTGTGGGTTTAAAACATCAGGACTGCTTCCTATAAGGGACTCTGGAAGTTGCAATTCTTGGTCTGCATACATTCTACACCTAGTTTCTAGTTTTCTAATTTCTTATTCTTCCTTATGTGTAGTAGAGAAATGGAAGGGCTTGCAGGTGACCCCTTTTATCCTATGGCAGAAATTCTTAGGGCTGAGATGGGGAGAGAATGTCCTCTACACTGAGTTTCATTAATGGCAGCTTTTGCCCAGAGGTTGTCAGTGTTACGAAACAGGGTAGGGTGCTAGATGGTGGATACTTACTTCAAAGTGGGTTGGAGTTCTTTCATATTGGTCTCTCTATAATCTCTTTTTTCTTGCCACACTTCCCCAGCTCTTCCCTTGAAATATACCCTGTGTTTTTCTAACTCTTATTCTGAAGAGCAGTTCACCCTTCTGTTAGCTTCTCTAATTTGCATCCTCAGCCATCACCCACGATGCTCCTTAGGGAGCCAACCCCCTTAGAAGGCTTAGGACAGATAATAAATACTTATAATGTTGCCCCTGTCATGCTAAGAAACTGCATCCATAGGTTGTGGCATTCTTCCTACTTTCCATACTTTTGAAATGCTTTCTAATTTAGGTCAAACTTGACAAAGAACTAGGCAGTTTGAGAGCTGAGACATACCACTGGCATAAGCTCTCATTAGTTAGTTACCTGTACACAGTTATATTTAGCAGTGTCTTACCCAGGCTTGCTGTCATCATGCCCCACGTGGTACCCCAACCCTTCCCAAAGGCACTAATCCCTGGAGAGATTTGGTGCTTGTGGCTGAAGTATACCTTACTTCTGTCCATTTTCTAATATACCTTCAACCCCTGTATTATCTTTTGAGGTATTGGATCACCTCTGGAAAGGCTTCTAAGAAAATCTTTAATGATTTTTATTCACACTGTGCTTTCTTTATGACTATCTTCCTCACCAACCTAGCTAATATCCCTCGGGCCCTATTCTCTTTACCTTTATCTAGGCTTTGAAAATTCTATATGTTTAGTATTAGTATTATTGGGAATATTTATACATATCGCTCAGCATCTTTTCCTACAAAAAAAGTTAAAAAACTCCTTAAAGGCCTCATTAATATTCTTCCTCTTCAATTTCATCTTAGAATCTACTTTTCTCAAACTTGCTAGTAATGGGTGGGTGAATCCATGACTAACCATTTCTGTACTCATGGTTACCTTCATGTCATCATCTCTTCTGATTCAATAGAATTCACTACATGATTGGAATGATTGACAGAGGAACTAGTAAGTGGGCTATTCCTTTACCTCTGCTAAAAGGAAAGTTTTAATGATAAGGTCAAAACCATGGTGTACCCCAGATCTGTGGGGAAGAAAAAAACAGAGATGCAGTCAGGGCTAAGTATTATTGTACACATAACCACAGCCAGTTGACATGATAGAAAAAGAGAGTGGAGAACCCCACTTTGAAATACCAAAAGAAGCATCTTTCTTCTGAAGAATTTAATACTAATTCAGCATTTCTTTACAAACAACCATACTCACTTCCAGAATTATCAGCTATGCATTATACGGTGTTTAATGCATGATTTTCTCATTCCAGATAAGCCTAAAATAAACTTGTAAAAAATAAGATGCTAAATAAATTGAAAAGATCTTAACTATTATAGTGATAACTCTTCTGTGGTATCTCAGAAGTGGGAAATGTTTCATAATTTCAAGGTCTTATAAGGCAGAGGTATTTGAACTGAGACATTACCTACAAGTTTATCCCAATCCATATAGAGATACAGCATACACAAACGACTCTCCTGTGGTAAGGAAGCACTGCAGAGAGTAAAACTGTAAGTGATATTAACAGACATTAGCTTAGTGGTTTTCAAACAATATTCTTCGGAATCATAAAGTCTTTAGAGGTATTTTAAGGAGAGGGTTTGAATTTTGGGTAGGGGTAAATGTACAAACTCAGTGGCTGTTTTATTGTTTTATGAGTGCTTATACTTCTTACTTATCGATTTCACACATACCTATGTTTTTAAAAATTATATCTATATATCAAATTTATATGATTTTATATCTAAAATTTACAGTATAATTATACATTTATATTGACTTCAACTCACATTTCATTCATAAAAAATGTTCCATTGAAATAAACATGTTTAAAATTCATTGACCTGCCTTGCCCCTTTTATCTTACAGGACAGTAGACTTGGCTTCAGAGGGACTAGATGACTCCTCCAGGGACTCAGAGCATGTCAGAAGTAGAGTAGACACATGGCTTTTTCCAGGGAATCTCATACTTCATAACTTTAAAGAGTAAACCTATCTGTGATCCACTCTGTGTTTTTCTAGTTATGTTTTAAATACATCAAATATTTCAAGGTATCTTAATCATTTCTAAAAGCTGTATATCTTTAAGTATATTTCATAACAGATGCACCACTAACTTGTGTAATAGGACCAAAAAAGTTTACCTCATGCTCAAAACTCTGAACCAACTTCGACAGTAGTCACATACCTAAACCAAATCATAATATATATTGCACAGGCATAAAATATGAGAATTCTATTTGTTTGCCTATTTGCCAAAGTTTCTAAGATAAAAGAAATAGGAAGGAAGATTGTGTACTTTTTTCAAAGCTGATCTAAAACGTCATACAAAATCTGATATGTACTACTTGTTTCCAACCTGAAGCCTTACAGAGCTTGCAGAGAACAGAAAAACTTGCTAATATAATTGGAAAGATAATCTATTCAAAATTGTGAGACATTGGCCTTTTGCTCTTTATTCCCTCTTATAAAGACCAGAGGACCTTATTTGTACCAGTAGAGAATATAATGGCCTACAAGCTACAAGCACAAGAGTCTTTCACAAAGCTCTTTTCCAACAACCAACAGTCTTTCACAAAGCTATTTTTCAACAACCAACAACGTCAACCCTAAATATCACAGGCTACCATACTTCTGAAAAGAAAACTGCCAAATACTGTAATGCATCTAAAAATATTCACAACATGAACAATTTTATAGCCATTAAAAAAGATAATTATATAGACCATAGAGGAAGGCAACAAGCGGAAGTAACAGAGCGTGTTCTTTGAGGTAGACAGACTTGGGTTACCCCAGCCTATGATCTTGCTCGAGTTATTTCATCTCACAGAATCATTTTCTCACCTGTAAAATTAGGATTAACAACTCCTTCTTTTCAATATTGTAATAATAACTAAATAATACATGTAAAATTCTTGACAGAGTTCTCATTCATAAAAGACACTTAATAAAATGAAAGCTATAAGTATTATTAGAAAAACAGATTTTTTAAAAAATTGAGACAGAGTCTTGCTCTGTCACCCAGGCTAGAGTGCAGTGGCATGATCTTGGCTCACTGTAACCTCTACCTCCTGGGTTCAAGCAATTCTCATGCCTCAGCCTCCCAAGAAGCTGAGATTACAGATATGTACCACCATTCCCGGCTAATTTTTGTATTTTTAGTAGAGACACAATTGCACCATTTTGGCTAGGCTGGTCTTGAACTCCTGGCCTCAAGCGATCTGCCTGCCTCGGCCTCCTAAATTGCAGGTATTATAGACACAAGCTACGGCTCCTGGCCAAAAATAGAAAAATATCGATGTTAAATGAAGAAGCAGAGTACATAAATGGTATTTACAGCTATTTAAGATATGTAAGGTAAGTTGAAAATGAGAATAACTGAGGATGGAATAATGGGGTTAATGGGTTATTTTCCTTCCAACATATTAATCAATGTTATTCCATCTTTTTGATTCTCAATTATAAAACTGGACATTTTAGCTTATACGAATGCTTTCCACTGTGATCATGAGGCCAAAAATAAGAATGTTAAGCCAGCCTAGATTTTTACAACCTTAAGAGAAAAGAGCTAATAAAAAAATTATAATCCTCCATTGGTCACAGTTGCAACATAATTCAGAAAATTGTATCCACCCAGTACTGAAATGCTTATTTGCATATTTTATACCCTGAGCAAATTGTGGTTTAATGGATATGTAGATATCAGCATATATAAAGATGAGTTTGCAAATACATATAGTAGGTATATTTTTAATATTTTAAACTTTCATATATAATACTTTATTGATAAAAACCACATATAATATGCAAATACAGTGAAGAAAAGAGAGGCAGTCCCCCCTACCTTCACTCCTACCATTCTTTTTAATCCCTAAAAAATAACCACTACCAAAAGCTTGGACAGAGTCTTCCAGAATTTTTTCTACATCTATAAACCTAAGTATTACATGTATACTTATTACATAATAATACTTAAAATGAAAAGTTTAAGTATTATTACATATACAATACCCAATTTTAAAATTTGCTTTATAAACAACCACAGTCATGTTTTAAAGAGTAGCATCTCTTTTTTATCAGATTACATAATGAATGATCTTACATGTAACACATAAATCCTAAACACTGTTTTGACAGCAGGAAAGAACAAAGTCCATTTTCATTGACTAAACTTCTCTTTATATTTATATTTGGAAGACTAATAATGTTTTACTTAAACTAAATCACAAGTCTTAATTACATTAATGAGAAATACCCCTGGGAAATGTTTATAAATGATAAAGTGTTAAAGAGATATCAAGGAATATGTAAGGTAATATTTTTATAGTATATAACCACTGACTAAATCGGAATTTAAGATATGTGACATTTGGCTATTTATGGAGAGGTAACTATCTGATTGTTTCGTTATGCAGAATTTGGAGGTGGAATACTGTTACTGAAACAACTAAAATAGAAAGGCAAACCATTCTGCAATTAGTGAATCTGCTAATTTTATTAACTTTATGAGCATAAGAAAATATATAAAGTTTTTCTCAATTTCATGCAGGCACATTTTTTTTTAAAGAATGCTTAAGAATAAATACTATAATCACTTTCTGCTAGAACCTGGCATATAAATAAATGTTCATTAAATAAAAGCAACCTAGTATACACCTTTATTATATAAACTCTAAATTTGTGACATGTATGTTACAAAGAGATAAATAGATTAATTTTAAGGTTATTTTTATTTTGCCTTGAAATTAATAAAATTTCAATTACAGTAGGCTGACCTTTAATAAGAGAAAGGGTATAAAATACAAGTTTGCTATGAAATCCCATTTAAAATGTAAATATGTCAAAGCAGTGTAATTAAGGCTGTAAGGACAAGTTAGTGTGTACTGCTTTTTATGATACTTGGAGAAAAACAAATAGGAAAAGGTAAAGAAGTAATCCAAAACGCTGGATTCTTGCACAATACAACAAACTTCCAAACATAATGTTTGGCTTTGGGGAATCCCAGAGGAAAGGAGACAGATTTGGAGAAAGTAGACCAATGGAACACAAAGTAGATTTATGTAATCAGAGTGAAGGTGGTAAAGCCAGAAAGATGGGTCCCAAGAACAAAGTATTTTGGAGATCAACCTGAAAACAAACATCTGAAAAAGAGATAAATGGCAAAGCTGTAGGTCTCTCTCCTGGGAAGTCAACTGTTTGAAAAGGAATGGGTGGTGGTGGAGAAATATGGACAGGAACACTGGTGAGAAAACATTGTCCATCTGAGCAATTTGAGGCCTATGGCCTTTATGTGCAGAGGCATAAGAAGAGAGGTCGCTTGGGTCTTTTTAATGCTCAAGTGTGTGTATGTGTGTGTGTATACATATATATACACACAAACATATATTTTCTCTATATACCAAATCTATAATCTATATTGATTTTACATATGTAATTAAATAAATAAATATAATAGGTGTGTATAATATTTGACTGATAGAAGGATAATAAAATGGCAAAACTGTTATTACAGCTGATTATACCCTCAGGCCAAATTATTTGGAAGCTGCAGTGATATACCCAAGCAGGTATATTATTAAGTCAGATGTAAGATTAATAACTGGAGAGGTTTCTATAGCGTGTAGTTAAATCTAAGAATCATTCATATGTATACAGAGATTTATTTCTTACACAAAAATCATTCTGTCCCCAAGTCTATGTAGGATATTTAAAGTTAAATGGAACAATACACACATTCACAAATCTATATATTTGAAAATGCATTTTAAATTGTGACCTGACTTATGAAAATATCTCATACAATTTAAAACAAAAAAATAGAATAATTGCGGATAAAAATAGACTATGATAATCTTACAGGGGTAAAGGGTGTCAATGTTACTCATCTCCTGAAATGAACAAATTATTTCCAATTGAAACCTGAATTTGAAAATATGTTTCCTGGCAGTTTAGATAAAAAGAGAAATAGTTTGGTTAAACACTATTTGTTAAGTAATATTATCTTTTCACAGAGGAAGGGTATAAATTATAAATGAGTAAAATTCATGTATATTATAAATTCTGATTACTCATGTTAGTGACTTATATTAGCTATGGTAATTCATAAAAAGATTTTAAGGATTTTCCAGTATTTATTGTTTGAGGATAAAAAAAGAACTCTCCAAATGTATTTGTAGATGCAAACTTTTCTTTAAATAAACTCAAGGAATAATTTATTGCATGTGTTATTTTGTAAGAAACGGCAAGTAACATAAGAGACAAAATCTTCATCTATAATTTATTACAACTCACAGAAATACTGCGGATGGGGCAATTCTTGCTTCTGGTCGACAGTAAAACACTACAATAATAGCAAAGGCTAACCCATCCACAAAAACACAAGCTCAATTCCTGATGCAAATAATTCGACTCTTTACATGTGTGTTTGCCTGCTGACATGATAATGCATATTTTGCTGGCCTGTTTTCCTCCTATTCTCAACCATCTCACTTCAACCATTGCTTTTATTTCTCCAGTCTGAAGTATGATTATTTCCATTTCCAAGAGGTGAGCTTAGTTATTTATGATCAATCACTAGGAAAAACAAAATAAGACTAACCCCTAAAATAGCCATAAAAGTATTTTGTAAATATCTATTGTAGAAAAAAAGTTACTTTGTCGGAAAAATACTCCTTAAGGACCATGCCATATGCTTATGAGCACATATCAAATCAGCATTGGGGAAATAATAGAATAAACATTAGAATACATTGAAACTGACATATTTTTCATCAGGGTAAAGGCATTAAAATGACCAAAAATATAATTACTAGGAATAATTTCCAATAAAACATAAGAGATGATTGAATGATAAGCAACTTGATATACATTTAGCCACATAAATTTAAGTTTGTTTCATGTATATGATTAAATATAAGTAACATTATTAATTTCTAACACATCTGTGCTGGAAGTGAGAGTATTGCTTCTAAAGACAAGGGCAGAGCCTGTCAACCAACAGCCTGCTTGCAGCAAGCAAAGAAGATAAGAAAATAAGCAACGGAATCAGACACTGAAAAATGACAAATTTTCATTTTCAAAACTCCCAACATATTTGCAAGTTTCTTTCGTCTTTTAAAAATTATCATCAGATAAATTGTTACAGTTCACGGGGAGTTTAAAAAAAAAAAAAAAGTCAGCACCCGTTTGGTTAAAGCACATGAGTCTGGGAACAAAATAAAGAATAAAAGAGTTGCCAATACTGCCTTATTTCACAAAGCCTCAGCATCACACAACTTACTAAATACTCAAGGAGTACGTCAATCTTAAAAGAGAAAAGGGGAGAAGCATGAGAGAAAAGCACGTTACCAAACTGCCTCTGCAGTCCTTAGCGAACTTGTAGATCGGGATCTTGGCTTCATAATAATGCTCATTTTGAAAAAAAATAAAAAGGAAAATAAGTCTTCAACTATTCTGATTAATACATTCTAACTGTCTTTCTGCAAAGAAGATTTTAAATATATTCCATTTCCCAGGGAGGCTGCTTGAAGAAATCCAATTTTCCCGGAGTCCACCTCCTGTCCTCGGTCCAGCTCTTGGGCAAGGTTCTAACACGCAGGAGTGCTTTCTTCCTTCATCCTGAATTTACTCCAGTACTAGGCTCTTAGGAAGTGACAGTTTCTTTTGTGTCTTGCAATGCCAAGGGAGGAACTGAATTCTGAATTGATTCTTCATCTGGGTCACAAGGGAAACCAGCATAGTGAAAGAGTCACTTGATCTCTTTTTTGCAATTCCATAATAACAGATTTAAAGGTTTCTAACACTGGAAGCGCGCAGGTAGAGAGAAAGGAAAAGAAAATGACCGGGAGGTACTGTAACACGGGAGAGCTGTCAAGGAAGTTCCATTTCAGGGCACGCACAGGAAAACACTCCTCTCCGTGGAGCGAAGAAGTCAGCCAAGGATCAAAGCTCTCCACACTTTGGCTGGGTGGGCTGATTTGCCTGGGAAAGTAATTTCTGTGTGTCCCCGCTTAGAATCCAGGGCTTTGTGAATGAGAACTATCATTCAATCTCACCAGGCAGAAACGATTCCTCAAGGGCTGTATGACGTCTGTAAGAAGGCAGTTCAAAACACCGCAGGGCAGTGAGAAAGGAAAAAAAAAAAAAAAAAGAAAAGCCCAGGGCCCAGCCTAGCCTCGTCAATTGCTGAGACTTACAAAGCAAAGGGGCGGATCAGCTCCAGAGACCAGCACTGTAAAGCGGCCAAGCAGACAAGAGATTTCACAAAACTTATAAAACCATTTCCTTCTCTGGGAAATGAGATGTCTGTGTTATTCTGGGTAACATTCTGTGAGCACCTTTATAAGGAACACATCCCTTGCCATTAAGTTGTTTATTTACTGTAATAAACAAATGAATTTTATAAAAGCCATTCTTTCAAAAAAGTACTTCATTGAAGCACTAAAACTAAAATTTCTTTTTAGAAGCAAAGTTGAGAGAACTTGACTTAGCAGCTGTTCATTTTGAGCGGATGTAATGAAATGTCATGCTTTGGAGTTGGTTGTGGAGATGTAAATTACCTCTGAAAAATTCAGCAGAGTGTAACAGGCACCCTTGGATCAGAATGTACTGGAATTTTAAACTGAAAAATCGAATGTATTATTCCTGGACAAGTGGCTGCATGTATTAAGGCTGTTCACTTGCACAATGTTTTCTAAACCTTTTTTTTTTAAAAAAATATGCAAATTTCATTCATCTCTACACATAAAGACTCTGGGTTTGCTAATCCTTAACAGCTCTTCAGTAAGGAATGAAACTTTACGTCTTGTCAATATCTCTTATTACTTTGAAGGCCAAAACCTTTCCCACTTCCTAAATATAAAATATTTTGTATCACAGTAGCTATAATCTAAGCTGATTCCAATTGCTCCTAACAGAAGGAATGGTTGACCACCTTGCCTATCTCTCTGAACATCTCTACACAGAGGATATATACTCCTCTGGGTGTGCCAACTTCAGTTATTTTGGATGTGAATAACCAAGTGAAAATAATGTAAGCATTCTGATTGCTTAAATGGCATTAGTTAGTACGTTGGTTCTCTAGTCTGACGTGAACTTGGTGTTTATTTAGCATTTGCAGACAGGATGTTGGAGTGCAGTTGTGACCCACCCAAACAACTTGGAAAATGTAGTAAGGCATCCGCCAGAGGCTCTGGCTGCTGCTTACAACAAACCCTTCATCTGCTCCCCTGGTCACACTTCAAGGTGCATTTGTGACTTAGTCTTCTTTCAATGACTCTCAGGCCTCTTATGGTAAATGCCAATAAATTGCTTCCCACATAGTTATCCGCTTAAGCTTTTCAGTTTCCTTATGACTGCCAGGGGACATTCACACTTTCTTAGCACTGTCTCATGTCTAGTATATTGCTGGCATTTTAAAGCAGGTTAATTAATCACGTATTTTTTTAGAAACTTAAATGGTCTGTGAGACTAATAATTTTTAGGGGAGAGGGGACTTAGAGGAGGAGGTTTAATTTTTTTCTCATTGGAATTTAAATGTGGGAAAAGAAAGAACAAAAGCAAACCAAGTAAAATTAAGCAACTACTATTCATTTGAAACACTGTTCTCTCCATGTAAGGTCTACCAAATAGCTTCCAGTTGCCATTTCAGAAAGAAAATGACAATGATCAGAGAATGTAATGTCTGAATGTTGAGTTTTAAACTCTACAGAAATAATTAGCCTGTGTTCTACTGTCCCCCAGATCCATGTCCTAGTGAGATTATTTAGCCTGATGGCACTCCCTTCTCTGTCACACACACACGAGTTCAACGCAGCCCCATGTGCTATTCCTTGCTTACTTGCCCAATATTTTCTTTCTCTGAAAACCTAACACACTTATTGGGCATCTACTAAATACTGTATAATAGTCGCATAATGACTAATAAATCATCCCTTTCCCCCTATAAAAATAAACTAAAGTGGGGAATCTGACAACGTATGGAACTAACCAGAATATTCAAAGCTTTTGGATTGTTACATCAAGGTTGCCATTACAGAGAAAGAAAAATGCACTATGTTGTAAGACCACTGAGATTTAAATTAAATTTTGTTTCTACTCCTAATATTTAAGGCAATGACAGAATAAAAGAAAACAAATAGTATATATTCGATGTTACAGAGTTTTCTCCACTTGTAAGGCCGTTTTTCACATGAACTTTTCTGAAAGAATGTTTTGTAATCTAAGCATCTTGTAGTTTTCCCACTGAAAAGCTTCCCCAAATGGAAAAGATATGGCATTTCCCTCCAAATTCCTGTTAGCATGCAAGCATATGATGGCATGCAGGCTGATGAGGAGACCTGAATATGGTGAGACTGGATTTAGGAACCATGTGGCCCATGGTTTTGATCCAGAAGCTGCGATTATTTCTCAGTATTTCTGTGTTGTACTGAATTGTATAATGTATGGACCTTTTACTTTCTGGTTGTTACCACATTTCAATAGACTGTAGCATAGATGTATACGTCCATTGGGTCATCCATCTGTAGATGTTTTGTTGAATCAAATGACTATGTCATTTGATGTTTCTGAAACTTCAGTTGTAACACCACCTTCATAATTCTTTCCATATTAGCATTCCATCTATACCATGATTTGATATTTTTCTTAATCAGCTCACTTTTTAAAAAAAAAACTTAAACTGAATATAAAAAGTATCTTTACATTGATTCTGTAAATAGGTTTAATATACTGGTATAATTTGCCCCCAAAATATAAGTGTATATTAATAGGAAAAAAAAAGAGTCCAAAATAATGCCTAAAGTCTGTCTCATACCACTAATGCTGCCCCTAATGCAACCTGGCAACACTTACATGGAAAGCGTCAATTGCATACAGGTAGATTGTGTGCACCTAAAATGTTATCTCCCTTTCTCTTATCATTCAGTGGTGAGCATGACTTGTGAGACTTATGACATTTATCCCTGAATTAAACATTAAACATTAACTGAAGCCAATTGAATGAGGTGTTACAGAGTAATTTTACTATACAACCCAGGTTTTCTCAAGTATTACTACTTTCAAATACTCTGCCTACTGTCAAATCTTCTGTTCTCTAAATTCCTATTTTCAGATTACAATAGATACTCTATACTTTCCAATCTATCATGAGCATATTTCTTAGAGCCATATCATATATCAACTAAATATTCAGGCCTCTCAAATATACTGAAATTCAGTACTCCAGAGAAGTCAAACTAACGTTTTAGAAAAAAAGACCAGGGGACTGCAGTTTTTACAGTTTCCTGCTATTCTTTATTGTACTCTAACGTTAATGAGAACGAGATACTTTGAACTCCTGTAGCAGTTTCTCATTATTGAGAAATACTGTGTTATTTTCCTTATCTGGAGGGGAATTTTGAGGCAATTCCTAGAGGTTTCTTTTATTTTATTACACTTACTAGGAATACAATTGGATTCAAGGACTTTCGTACTGGCATGAACCTTGCTTGGAGCTACATTCCTTAATTCCCAAAGGAGAAGTCCAGAGTATTATATTTTGAGGGCTTTCCTATCTTCAGATTTCCTACCTCTTTCATAAACTGTCAGGTTAGGATAATAATAAATCCCTACTATTTATTAATTACCTACATGCTAAGTAGACATTACTTTCTTACTTATACATCACAACATCCCTCCAAAGTAGATGTGATAATAATAATTTCATACATAAAGAAAGCCAATAATTTGTTCAAAATTTTTGGATCCAAGTATATTTCATTCCAAAGCTTGCTCTTCATGATGTTTGTGTGTGTGTGTGTGTGTGTGTAAGACAGAAAGAAAAGAGGAAGAGAGATTAAAAAATGCTATCAAGTTTTTGGAAGTTTTTAAAATTCACCCATCCTCTTTAGTTGAACAGTGGCAATGAATTAATATAATAAAAAAGGTGCATGTACATTACTAGTATAATGATAAACATATTTAACAGCCAGAAAATTTTAGATCTTTAAGATATGCAGGATTAAACAATCTAACTTCACTGTCCTTGTTTCTAATTTTTAGGCACTAACTTTTAGGTATCATAAACGCTGTGATGAGGGCATATATGACAACATCATGAGTTTGTTAACCATAAAGTATGATAAGGTCTTTGACCATCTCACAACATGAGTAATGGTAGTTTCCTGTTACCTATGCAACAGATGACATTTTGATTGCTGCATTAGGTAATACTGATTAACAAATGATCATTTTAAAAGGTAACAGTACGTGAAATCTCTGGTAATGTATAAATTTTAATATTTGTCAACAAATTACATTGGCTATTAAAAGGTACAGAATACTAGTTTTTAAAACTAGAATAAACATTTCTGCATGGAGTCAGTAATGTTGACATAAAATGAATTTTGTAATTGACTTTCAGAATTTTGCACTAATTCAATACTGGATTTCAGAAGAAAACTTAAATTATCTAATTTAAAATTTTCTAAGTGCTGCTGTATTTCCTTTGCATTCTGCCTCTCCTCTTGTGCCTCTTTCACGTTTCTTGTTCTTCTTTGTTCTAAACTTAAATGCATCTCGGCAAATTTAACCTTATTTTGAATTAAATATTTAAATTTTATTAAAGAAATACATGTAAATAATGTAATCAAAGAGTGATGAGTGTAGTATTCTCAAACTCCAGCATTGATTCCTGATTCCAATTCATATGTAAGAATGAAACCATAGAAAGGTGACAGTAAGCTCTAAGTGCATGGGTGAGGCTTGTGCACTGGGACTTTTACTGCAGCATCATTAAGTGCCCAGTGGGTATTTTCTTTGCCTCTTCCAAATGTTACTATTTGTAAGAGTTTTTTTTTTTTCCCCTCTGGGGTATCTCTATTTTTCTAGAGAAGGATATAAACACGCTTGCTAGCGTTCTGGTACGGGTAGGAGAAGGACACTGAAGGTCTTATTGACACATTGCAGACATTCATTTATTTGTCCTAAATAGAATTAAACATACAGCTATCCTTCCTCTACTCTCTGCCCAGTATCCCAAAGTCTCTGTCTTCCATGGAGAGGGATGCAAAGTATGTTGACTACACTGAGAAAGAGTGAGGGCTTATGGAGAAGTGTATATAATATACATGTTCATACACCTGCTATTTTTAGAACTCTTCCGTCTTCCAAAGTATGTTTTGGGGGAGTGGGGCAGCTCAGTTTGCTTCACTTTAGTATGGTTCTCGTATTTGGTTAAGTCATTGACCTTTTCTCCATCTACTTCTATCTTTATGCATCGTGGCTAGAGTTACAGACATCTCCCAGTTTCCTCAAAAATGAAATGTACCTTTCTGTTTTTTGTACTAATTATTAGTTTGAGTGATTTTTTAAAGAAAAAAATGGCATAGGAATATTGTTTCTCCACAGTTTTAAAGCTAGAAATCTGTAAGTTTTAGTTTAAAACAATTTTATATATTTATCTAAGCATATGCATTTACAAATTTTATTCAACAAATGACTATATGTAAACTCTCTCCAAGTATAGGCAAATATTAAGTATTTTTTATTATGGTAAAATACATATCACATAAAATTGACATTTTAACCCTTTCTAAGTGTACTGTTCAGTGGTACAATGTGCACTGTTGCACAATGATTATCTCCATACATCTCCAGAAGTTTTTCATCCTTCCAAATTGAAAACCGTGTGCTCATTAAATAGTAACTTCCTATTCTCCTCTTCTCCCAGCCCCTGACAAGCACCATTTAGCTTTCTGTCCATGTGAATTTGACTACTCTAGATATCTCATATAATGGAATCATAAAGATTAAGTTGTAAAGGTAGATTCAGAATCGCATAGCCAGTTATGGTCTAGGTATCTCATTATTAAAGAAAAAACAATCATGGAAGCACAAGGTTTGAAGACAACAATTCAAACCTTGAGAAATCAATGTACTTGTCTTATCCATCATCAATTCTTTACAAAGTATTCACTTGACTTTCATAGACAAAGTCAAGAGCAAAAACATCTTTGCCTTTACCAACATCTGGTGTGTGTTTTTAAAAATTATTCTTCTAACTATTTTTTTCTGTTTAAATATATACAAATGCTATCAGTGCTTATCCAGTTTGGTCACATTATAACTTTAGTTCTTATTTCAAATTTATAGTAGCTTCCTATATTTAATCAAGTATTTCCTAACTCTATATACCAATCTCAAGAGATAAAGCAAAATTTTAAAATTAACTTACTTTAATAAAAATAATTCTTAAAAGATTTTTGAAAGAGAAAGAAACTGGAAAGACCACATTGCCAAATGAAGCCCTAGTTTCTAACAGTGAGATAAATTGAGGTTTTTATTAAAATAAGATTTGAGGCTGGGCGCGGTGGCTCACGCCTACAATCTCAGCACTTTGGGAGGCCGAGACGGGTGGATTACCTAAGGTCAGGAGTTTGAGAATAGCCTGGCAAACATGGTGAAACCCCATCTCTACTAAAAAAAAAAAATACAAAAATTAGCTGGACGTGGTGGTGGGCACCTGTAATCCCAGCTACTTGGGAGGCTGAGGCAGGAGAATTGCTTCAACCTGGCAAGAGGAGGTTTCCGTGAGCTAAGATTGTGTCATTGGACTCCAGACTGGGCAACAAGAGCAAAACTCCATCTCAAAAAAAAAAAAAAAAAGATGTGAAAAGCAACCTGTCAAAAATAAATGCACACAAGATGTGTTTTAATAATAACTTAGTTTCTGATGTAATGGGAAATACTGAAAATTGATTTATTAGAAAGTAAACTCAGAACTATTTAATTTACATTTATTTGATAACATTTTTCTTGCACATATTAAAAATGCCAAAATAATCCAGGCAACTCAGGCAATTTCCCCTTGATCACAGATTACAAGTAAGTTTTCTCTAACGTTAAAGGTCTACTCTGAGAAAATGCCTACTATTTAGGAAGTGTATGTAGGATCAAGTTAAGAAGAGGCCTTTGGAGTCAGACTGCCTGGTTGCAAATCCAAATTCCACTAACCACTAGTTGTTTGATTGCAAACAAATTATTTAACCTTCCCTGGCCTCAGTTTCCTCAGTTATAAAATGAAGAGAAAAGAGAATTTTCTTGAGGACTAAAAAAGACATGTAAAACCTTAGCAAAGTATCTGGAATATGGTAAGGAATCAATAAATAATATCTGCTATTAAGTTTTAGAAGAGTAATCAATGAGCTATTGAAAAAAGCAGCTTTAAAACTTAAAAATATATGTTACTGTACTAGTATTTGATTTAAAATAATTGGTTTGTGTTTTTATCTTCCTTTCGATCCTGGCTCCTTGACTTCCTTTACACATAGCTTATGTAGTTTTCCTGACTCCTATTTTACACATCAAAGGTTTTATTCTCTTATCTTTGGATTATCTTTCAAAAACACAAATCTTAAAATGTCAAAGCCTCTGATGAAAAACTTTCCATAGCTTCATATTCCTTATAGGATCAATTCTAGCCTTTTTTGTGTGTTAAATAAAAACTTCTACCATTTGGATTCAATCTACTATTCAGCTTAGCCCTTGATAACTAATCTTTCCCACCCTATATTGCCAGCCACACAATCTCACACACCTTGCCCTAAATCTGCTCACTTTGTTTCCCTTGCCTGGGGAAACTCTCACCTTTCTCCCACTTCCCCGCTAAGTATATTTCCTACTCTACCTTCGAGATCTAGCATAAGTAGCAGTAAAGGCCAACTAACTCCAAGACAAACTCAGAAGTTCAGTCTCCTTGGATTGATTGAGTCTGGGAATATCTCTGGTTAATTTTGTTTATTATTATTATTATTTTATAACACATTTGCAGGGTATGGTGGCAACACACAGTGAACATCACAGGGACATTCAAATCCTACAGCCACTGTTCAGCTATTGATTTGGACTGTGTAAGCTTTGAAAATACATTGTCTCTTTAAGATTCAATATATTCTTCTACAAAATAAGGACAATATGCACACCTAGAATCCTCCCAGGGTTCCTCTGGGATTAAATGAGAAAGCCTGCTGAACAATCTGCAATCCCTTGCTCTCGATCACTTTCAGATCTTTGCATACACATTTCTGGCAGGATTATATTTCTTTTCTTTTACCTCTCTTTTTGATCAAGAGTTAAATTGGGACTACGCCTCCCATCCTGCTGTTCTGCAATCTGAATTAGGTGTCTGGCCATGCAAACCTCTAGATGCTCATCCTAATTCCTTTCAATTTATCAGCACCATATGGTCATCCTGTCTTCATTTGGCTAACTATAAGCCACTAACTAGAAACTCCTACCGGAAAGGATTGTTTTAACATTCTTGGTAGAGCACAAGGCTTTATGGAGGCCCAAATAGAAACTTGGACCTCCATAATGCTGTGAGTTTCTTTGAAAACAGGGAATGAGGCTTCTTCATCTTCGTATTCAGAATACCTAGCACAATATCTGGCTCACAAGGTGTTTGCTTAACAACAGAATAAATCTTTGGTCAACAATGGTAGATAAGCCCTTTACAAATTTTCTTCCTGTGCCCTTTTGTGGCATTTGCTTCATGGCTGGAATTCGATTTCCAAAATTGAGTCTTGCCTCTCTCTTGTTTTTCAGAAGCCTCCATCCCTAAAAGTTACTTTAGATGCCTTCTTTGCCAAAAAGGAGTTCCTACAATAGTGTTATAATAATAATAAAAAAAAAATTCTTCCAAAGAAAAAGAAACTGGTTGGGGTAAAGAACTATACTGGAAGAAGTCTTAGGCAGGCACTGAGTCAACACCAGCATCATTGATAAGCGAAAAATTATTTTCTAAATATTTAGGAAAAATGGCCTTAATCTGGAGAAACTATTATGCAATGTGATAGTCAACCCAGGTAGAGTATTTGAATTCTAATAAGGATCTTTTGGAAGCTCAATTCAAAGAAATAACTTTTCCAGGAAGAGTTTCCCCACATTTTGGCAGGACAATGGGGAGGGTGTTTGTGTCATCTCATAAATCTGCCAATCAGTCACCAATCAGTCTCTGAATGAGACGGCTGTTTCTCTGGATGAAAAGGCTGCATCCTGGCTGGTCTCTAAGAACCTTTTCTGGAGCCATTACTAAGTGTTGTCCAATTTGCAACCCCTCACTCTCAATCATTTTCAGATCTTTGCATATTCATCTCTGGCAGGATTATCCTTCTTTTACCTCTCTTTTTGGTAAAGATGCATTAGCACATTCGCATTTGTATCAACCACATGAAGACTGTATATCCATGTACTGGATGAGAGGACTGAAGGGCACTAAGTGCTTCCCCTGCAAGTTCAGTGGATGAACCAGGTCAGAACTCAAGCCTGCTGGCTCCAGAAGAGGAAATCTGAAGATGACAGGATGAGCTCCCATTTATTGATTGCTCACCATGTGCCAGGCACTGGGTAAGATGTTCCACATGTTCTCTCATTTAACATTTAAAACAAACTCACAGGCTAGGTACTATTATTTCTTCCACCACACAGTCAATAAAACTGAGGTCTACAGGAAGTTAAGTACCATGCCCTAGGTCTTACATTGGGACTTAAACTTAGATTACCTAAATCAAGCATAACCTGGGGAAAGCATAACCTTGAGAACTAAACAAATATCATTTTAAGTAACATCTCAATAGGAAATTTTTAAAAGCTTATTTAAGCAATTATTTGATAAGAATGGTAGAATGGGTAAACTTATTACTCTGATCATGGTTTTTTTGTGCACATGACATTGAAATCATTAAAAGTTAGTCACTGTTTTTATTCTAGGAATCACAACTTTCAAATATTTCAATTATTTAGATACCAGACTGCAAGTGTACACAAAAGTAACTCTTGAAAACAGTGCCATTAAGCAATGACTCCCCATTCTGCACACTCACATTCCCTGGCAACTACTAACCTGTTTTGTAATATCTATGGACTTACCTATTCTAGACATTTCATTTAAATAAAATACAATATGTGACCAAACAAGTAACTTTTGGAAGAAATGCATTTTCACTTTACTATGTTGGTTCTTTCCTTGGAATTAAGACCAATTATTTTGTATTTCAAAAATACTTTCTTTGGATGTATCATATTTGCAATTAAAATTTTCTTTTTGGATTGAGAGGGAGGTGGAGCCATATGGCTAAATAGCAGCCTGCACCGATTGCCCTCCCAAAGGAACAACAAATTGAACAACTCTCCACACAAAAAAGCACTTTCATAAGAACCAAAAATCAGCTTAGGTACCAGCTTAGCCACAGTGCGGCAAACCACCAAGGGGGTTCCTGATTCCAGGGCTTGGCTCCTAGATGGCATTTCTGGACCTTCCCTGGGTTAGAGGTGGGGCCACTGCCCCAAAACAGACTTCTAGGCCTGGCAGCATTCACCACAAACTGATTGAAGAGCCCCTGGGCCTTGAATGAACATCAGCAGGAGCCAGACAGTACTGGTTGCAGGCCTGGGGCAGCGGTGGCCACAGGGAGAGACTCCTCTGCTTGTGGAAAGGAGAAGGAAGAGTGGGAAGGACTTTGTCTTGTGCCTTGGGTGCCAGCTCACCCACAGTAGAATAGAGTACCGGTAGATTCCTAAGATTTCTGACTCCAGGCCCTGGTTCCTGCACGTCATCTCTAGACCTGCCCAGGACTAGGAGGAACTAGTTGTCCTGAAGGGAAGGATACAAGCCTGGCTGGCTTTACCACCTGCTGATTATAGAGCCCTAGTGCCTTGAGTAAACATAGGCAGGAGCCAAGCAGTGGTTACTGCAGGCTTTGGGCAAGACCCAGTGCTGTGCTGGCTTCAGGTCTGACCCTATGCAGTCTCAGTGGTGGTGGCCACAGGGGTACTTGTGTTACCCCTCCCCCAGATCCAGGAGAGAGAGAGAGAGAGAGAGAGAGAGAGAGAGAGACTGAGACTGAAACTGTTTGTTTGGGAGAAAGTAAGAGAAGAGAAAAAGGGTCTCTGCCTGGTAATCCAGAGAATTATTTTGGATATTATCCAAGGCTACTAAGGTGGTACCTCGGCAAGAGCCACAATGTTACTAGGCTTGGAGTGCTCCCTAATGCATATATTCCTGCAGTGACCAAAAACTTAGACCACAACACCTAAGTTTCTTCAAACATCTGGAAAGCCTTCCCAAGAAGGACAGGTACAAACAAGCCCAGAATGCAAGGCTACAATAAATACCTAACTCTTCAATGCCCAGACAACAACGAACATCCACAAGCATACAGCCTATCCAGAAAAACATGACATCACCAAACGAACTAAATAAGGCATCAGTGACCAATCCTTGAGAAACAGAGATATGTGACCTTTTAGACAGAGGAAATTCAGTGGAATTCAAGATAACACACAGAAGGAATTCAGAATCCTATCAGATAAATTTAACAAAGAGATTACAATAATTTAAAAGAATCAAGCAGAAATTCTGGAGTTAAAACATGCAACTGACATACTGAAAAATGTATCAGAGTCTCTTAACAGCACAATTGATCAAGCAGAAGAAAAAACTGTGAGTTTGAAGACAGCCTACTTGAAAATACACAGAGAAGACAAAAGAAAAAACAATAAAAAAGAATGAGGCACTCCTAGAAGACTTAGAAAATAGTCTCAAAAGGGCAAATCTAAGAGTTATTGGTCTTTAAAAAAGTTAGAAAGAGAGATGGGGGTAGAAAGTTTATTCAAAGGGAAAATAACAGAGACCTTCCCAAACCTAGAGAAATACAATATTCAACTATAAGAAGCTTATAGAACACCAAGCAGACATAACCCAAAGAAGACTAGCTCAAGGCATTTAATGCTCAAACTCACAAAGGTTGAAGATAAGAAAGAATCCGAAAAGCAAGAAAAAATAAAAAAATAACATACACTGGAGTTTCAATATGTCTAGCAGCAGACTTCTCAGTGGAAACCTTATAGGCCAGGAGACTTATTTACAGTGCTAAAGGGAAAAAACTTTTAATTCAGACTAGTATATCCTGTAAAAATATTCTCCAAACATGGAGAAATCAAGACTTTCCCAAATAAACAAAAGGTGAGGGATTTCATCAATCCCAGACCTATCCTACAAGAAATGCTACAGAATTCTCTTCAATCTGAAAGAAAAGCATATTAATGAGCAATAAAAAATCATCTAGAGGAACAAAGCTCACTAGTATTAGTAAATACACAGAAAAACACTGAATATTATAACTGTTATTTTAGTATGTAAATGACTCATATCTTAAATAGAAAAACTAAAAGATAAATTGATCAGAAATAATAACTACAACTATGTTTTGAAATATAGACAGTACAATAAGATATAAAGAGAAAGGGCGGGGGGGACAAAGCTAAAGTGTAGAGTTTTTACTGGTTTTCCCTTTGCTTGTTTGTTTATGCAATCAGTGGTAGGTTGTTATCAGTTTAAAATAATGAGTTATAAGATATTATTTACAAGCCTCCTGGTAATTGCATATCAAAAAACATACATCGGTACTCAAAAAATATAAAGCAAAAAATTAAAACATACCACCAGAGAAAATCACCTTTACTAAAAGGAAGACAGGAAGGACAAAAACCGTATGACCATTTCAACAGATGCTGAATAAGCATTTGCTAAAATTCAACATCCCTTCAGGATAAAAATCCTCAAAAAATTGAGTATAAAAGGAAATACCTCAACACAATAAAAATCATACATAACAGACTCACAGCTGACATCATACTGAATGGGGTACAACTGAAGGCTCTTCTTCCAAGATGTGGGACAAGATAAGGATGCCCACTTTCACCACTGGTATTCCATGTACCAGTGGAATACCAATTCCAGTATATACCAGTATATACCAATAATAATACTGGAAGTCCTTGCTAGAGCAATCAGACAAAAAAAGAAATTTGAAAGGAAGAAGGCAAATTATCCCATATGCAGAAAATGTGATCTTAAATTTGGAAAAACCTAGACTCCACCAAAACACTATTAGAACTGATAAATAAATTCAGTGAAGTTGCAGGATACAAAATTAACATACAAAAGTTAGTAGCATTTCTACATGCCAACAGTGAACAATCTGAAAAAGAAATTAAGAAGGTAATTTCATTTAAAATAGGTACAAAAAAAATTAAGTACCTAGGATTAACTAAACCAAAAAAGTCCACAATGATCTCAATGATCTATCAACATAAAATATTGATAAAAAAATTAAAGTGAGCACAAAAAAATGGGAAGATATTCCATATTCATGAATTGGAAGGCTTAATACTGTTAAAACGTTCATACTACCCAAAGCAATCTACAGATTCAATGTAATCCCTATAAAAATACCAATGACATTCTTCACAAAAATAGAAAAAAATCCTAAAATTTATATGAAATTACAAAAGACTCAAAATAGCCAAAGGTATCCTGAGCAAAAAGAACAAAACTGGAATATCAGTTTTGAACCCAGAAATAAACCCACACATCTACAGTGAACTCATTTTCAACAAAGGAACCAAGTATATACATTGGGAAAAGACAATCTCCTTAATAAACGGTTCTGGGAAAACTGGATATCCATACGCAGAAGAATGAAACTAGACTCCTATCTTTTGCCATATACAAAAATCAAGTAAAAATGGATTAAAGACTTAAGTCTAAGACTCTGAACTATGAAACTACTAAAAGAGAACTTTGAAGAAAGTCTCTAGAACATTGAACTGGGTAACAATTTCTTAAGCAATACCCTACACGCATAGGCAACCAAAGCAAAAATGGACAAATGGGACAAATGGGATCACATCAAATTAAAAAGCTTCTGCACAGCAAAGGAACAATCAACAAAGTGAAGAGACAACCCACAGAGTGGGAGGAAATATTTGCAAACTATCCATCTGACAAGGGGTTAATAACCAGAATATATAAGAAGCTCACACAACCCTATAGGAAAAAACTAATAATCTGATTTTAAAATAGGCAAATTATTAAATTTTTAAAAATCTGATTTAAAAATAGGCAAAACATCTGAATATGTATTTCTCAAAAGAAGACATACAAATGGTAGATAAGTATATGAAAAGGTGCTCAACATCATTGATCGTCAGAGAAATGCAAATCAAAACTATTGTGAGATATCATCTCACCCCAGCTAAAATGGCTTTTATCCAAAAGACAAACAATAACAAATGCTGGTGAGGATGTAAAGGAAAGGGAACTCTGGTACACTTTTGGTAGAAATGTAAATTAGTACAACTACTATGGAGAACAGTTTGAAGGCTCCTCAAAAGATTAAAAACAGAGCTACCACATGATCTAGCAATCCCACTGCGAAGTACATACCCAAAAGAAAGAAAGTCAGAATATCAAAGAGTTATCTACACTCCCATGTTTATTGCAGCACTATTAACAATAGCCAGGATTTGGAAGCAATCTAAATTTCCATCAGCAGGTGCATAGATAAAGAAAATATGGTACATATATATAATGTAGTACTGTTTAGCCATAAAAAAGAATGAGGAACTGTCATCTGCAACAATAAGGATGGAAGTGGATATAATTATGTTAAGTGAAATAAGTCACTCATAGAAAGACAAACTTCACACGTTCTCACTTTTTGTTGGAGCTATAAATTAAAACAAACTAAGGAGAGCAGAAGACAGTTTCAGAGGTTAGGTAGGGTAGCGTGGAGGGAAGGGTGGGATACTTAGTGGGTATTAAAAAAATGTAATTTGATAGAATCAATAAGAGCTAATATTTGATAGTACAACAGGGTGACTACAGTTAACAATTTATTGTATGTTGGGTAAATTTATTGTATTGTATGTAGGGTAAAATTGGATTGTTTGTAACATAAAAAAGGAGAAATGCTTGAGGTGATGCATACCCTTTTACCATGATGTGATTATCACACATTGTATGTTTGTATGTATTCCACAAATATATACACCTACTATGCATGCACAAAAATTAAAAAGTAAAAAAGTATAAAAAAGTTTTTTTTTGAATGGATAGCTTCTGTTTAAGGGATAGGAAAGCAGACTTAGACACTATTTAACCTGACCTTGTATATTAATCTGTGTTTTTTGGGGGAGAAACACAGTCTGTTCATTCCAGGCATGCGGTGAACTCTAAAAAATACCCACAAACAACACAGAACAGTAATTTTCAGAAGAAGGGATCCAGTGTGTTACCTATGTTCTTAAAGACAGTGCTTTGTCTGATATTTTTGCAGAAAAGTTGAGTGTTAAGTATGGTGCTTGGCAGAAGTTGTTTTATGGAAAATGGAAGGCAAATAAGCAAGAAGAGATCATGCCAAAATACTCCCTGTTTTCAGGGCAGATTGTTATTCCATATGGGGAAAGAATATGAAAAAGCTCTCCCACCCAAGACCATGAAATTTAAGCCTTCATTCAGCTGACAGTCTTCAGTGAGTCAGATTCCTGCAGGATTTAAGTTACTCCCTGGCTGACTCTCAGGCATCTCTGTAGATAGTTAACCTTTTTCTTGTTACCTTATAGTAACAATAAATTCTTATTAAATTACAGTGATAAAAAGTAATAACAATTTAAAATATAAGCTATTTTTAAAGTAACAATCTTGCAAATGGGAAGTACCTTAGGTAAAGATGTTTTAATACCTTTTTAGGCCTCACTACTTATATCTAACATATTAAAATGGGCCCACTTTCCACAATGTAGGTTATTTTTGCTATCAACAGTCTCGGAAGGGTCTTTATAATTTTGCTTTTGAAATTATGTGGCTACTATTAAACTCATTTAACCAATGACTGCCTTGATTTCTTTGCAATCATCCAGCACACTTGGAGATACTTGTAAAATAAAAAACTCAGCATATAAGTATCTTTTTAATTTAATAAAATGTTATGAATACTCATTTGACAATTAATGAAGTTGAGATAATCTTATGCTTTGAACACTTAATTAAATGTTAATCCTCATTTTGCAGTTTTCTTTTTGTATTCAATTACTTCATTTTCCAGTTCTCAAATGGTTTTATAGCCCCATGAAAAGCCATGGGCTGTAGCCCCTGAGGACTATAGTGCCTGATAGGGACCACAGAACCCTGAAGGTGTGATCTGGAAAGAAAGGGAATTCTGGTAAGAAGTGATTCATGCAAGAAGATGTATTTAGCATTTCCAGATAGTGCACTATTTCCTGTACTACCTTGATAATTATGAGTTACCTTCCCTTGCTAATGAGATGAAGTAAGTCATCAAGCATTTATTGTTACAAGGGTTTTATTCATGATCCAGCTCACACTTAGTATCACAGATGATTTTTAGAAAACATAAATTGTGATTGCCAGCTCTGAGGACCTAAAGTTTAGCTGCGAAGAAGAAGAATGCGAAGAAGAAAACCTTAAGGTTTTCTCTGGAATAACTGAACACATGAGATTGCAAGGTGATAAGTTCAAGGTTTGGATATTTGAATGACCAAACTAAAGCAATAATATGGCTTTCTTAAATAATACGGTTATTTAAATGATTCTAGTTGTGTTAAACTATTCTTTTAAATACCTGGTGAGTGGGTTAGGAACTAAGCTAGAGTCTGAGAAGCATGGCATTGCTGTTGGCCCCACCGGGATGAGAGTCATTACTACGATCCAAGAAAAGAGGAAAATCATTCATTTTTCACTCACTCCCAGGGATGAGGTTTTGAACAGGGTTAGGTTCTTATTTCAATTAGAGGAACTAGAACCATGAAAAGAAATTTTGGCCCTAAGGAAAACAGATATATCAGAGTTTAAAATTCTTTTTCCCATTCTGCTCTATTGCTCAGCAGATATGGTCAGTATATTTTTTCTTTGAAATGGACTTTGTTTTTTAAGATTATGTAGAATGTATTGTTCGGAAAAAAACACAGAATATTCAAGCAGAGGCCAAATAACCAAATGCATTTTTTTCTCCATTGTGTTCTTACCTAAATAGGAACTATAATAATAACAAGGCCTCAGTAATGCAGAGGAGTTCTTGCCCTTCTGTAAGTGGGCGAGGTGCATGTGCAGACAGGTAGGCCATTAGGTCAAATTTCAATGTCTGAGCTACTCTCCTAACCCCATGGGAGTCACATACCACTGAAGGCAAAATCTGGCTGCAGGGTCACCTGTGTTGCATTGGAAGACTGTGAGTCGTCTCTTCATGCTTAGCTCTGCAACAGCATGAAAAGGTCACCACGACCATGCTCACCTATTCTGGTGAATTAAACGTATAAGTAGCCTGCTTCCAACTCCTTGGAGATTATTTCTGAGAACATTTGTCTTCTCAACTTGTTGCTGGACATGACTGGAAGCAGAATAAATGGCTATAGAATGTTTAATTTACCCAGAGAAACTGCTTGGCAGTCTTTGGATTATGGAAAATTAATTGTGGAAACTTAATGTTGACCTTTGATCATAGCATGAGGACAGACTTACTTAGCGTCCTGAGCCATGAGGCCCGGAGTTAGCTGACCTCTGTTGCTTGATCTCCGCAAAGCGGAGACAAAATGGCACATTTCCAGGTTCTTCATTATAAACGATTCCTGCGCGCGCCTAAAACCTTTCCCACACGCGCCTAAACCTTTCCCGCGTGCGCCCAAACCTTTCCCCGCAGGCGCCCAAACCTTTCCCGCACGCGCAAACTTTTTCGCGCCCAGGAAGATATGCAGCCTACAGCGCAGGTGCGATCCCGCGCCCGGGAAAATTACAAACCCACGGTGCATGCGCAATTGTAATTTGAGAAGACCCAGTTCCTCGTCACCGCCCTGGCCCAACCTCTTCCTCTGCCAGCATATATAAGGCATCGCACCACCATTATTAAACGAGACTTGATCAGGCTATTTGTCTTGTCTCTATTTCTCGTGTTTTCTTGTCTCCTCCATTCCCACTCCCCCTTCCAGGGCCCGTTCGACTGTCCTGCGGGTCGGGACAACTTAGAAGCTGTTTTCTTGTGTGTGTCAGCCAGTCTTACCAAGAATCATTTAAGGGAATGAAGAGTAAAACTCTTTTATATAAGGTATTATTTTAGCGGGGCCACTGCATCTCTGTGTGAGCTGTCCATTGAACAACTCTAGGGAGTACCATTTATACAAACCACAGTGTGAATTGTGCTTTCAGAACTGTGCAAAATGATGGCCCTGTCTTTCTCCAATGGTGACATAATGTAACTATACTTGACATAATGTAACTATACTTTTCATCTTTAAATAGATCCTGAAAGCTGAAGTTGAAGCACTGAGGTTGACACTCTGGGCTATACAGAGAAAGCAGTGTCAGATGGTGGTTAAGAACACCTTGTAGGTAGACTGCCAAGGTATAAGTCCTAACCTGGCCCTTACTCCAGCCAGATTGCTTTACTTCTCTATGCCTCAGTCTCCTCAATTGTAAAATGAGTGAAATCAGAGTGGCTGGGAGAATTACATTAAATAGTGCAGGTAAAATAATTCAAAGAACAATGCATGCAGTCACGGACTCAATAAAGGTTAACTCTAAAGAATGTGTCTCTCTTTTGTTCAATCATTAGGATGCTGGAATGAATAAAACATTATCACAGCTGTTTTATTATGATTCTGCTTTAAGAATATTTATGGCTGTAGAGGAAACATTTTCTGTGTGCCTTTATGAAGGCTAATAACTAGGAACAGTTTAATAGAATGCTCTTAGAGAAAATGAAAAACAGAATTTTATGACAGCCATTAAGAGTTTAAAAGAGATTGTGGTAGGGATTGTCTCTTCTGGATATTTTCAGACGTAATTATTGGTGAAGGCTAATAGAAATCCATGCAGTTTCAGATACTGATAGAAAATGATAGGCATTCCAAAAATAAACATTAAGCAAAGGCTACAAAATTAACATTATACCTCCCCGTTTACCTTTTTATCTCTCAGGTGGCACAAAAGCTTGACAAAGTGTCTATGAACCATTTGAAGATTTTTGTTGGGGCAATCAGATATCTATTAAAAGGCATTATTTAAGAAAGCTAACCAAATAACATTTTACTATTGACTAATAAACTTTCTAATAATCTTCAATTTTATTTTAATAAAATATTAGATGTAGTTCAGTTTTTCAACTCTGGAATAGTGACCCAGGAAAAATATGAGGGAAACTTGAAGTCTATGGAAGTTGTATTTGGTGTTAACTGAGGCCTTTGTGTCAGCCCAACACAAACTGTAAAGTCAAAAGTGTGACTTTCTCTTTCTGGTCTTGACAGGCTTTTGTTCTGATAGACTTGTCCTCATCCTTAACCTCCCACTCTTCTTCTAGGGTATCCAGGTAGCTCTTCAGGTGCGCAGGGTGCCTGTTGCCTCTGCTAGCCTGCCTAGTTGGTAACATCAGGCAGAGATGAGGCAGGAACTTCTGCCCTCAGGCTCGACTAGTGGTTGTAAGGCCAAGGATCACATGAAAAAAGTATCACCTTCAGATTACCTTCCCTGTGTATTCTGTTTTTGTAGTTTTCATCAGAGAGTAAGCAACCATCATGTGAATATGGTGTCTTGAATGATCTGTTAAAATGGCAGCTCTCAGAGAAGATGCTCTCCATTCTCTGCTTTCCTCCTCCTCCTACCTCAGCCCCTCTCAGAAATCGGGCTGGTGGTATTAGGGAGTGAAGCAGGCTGAATTTAAGAAATAAAAGACAGCTTTGGAATGATGATGGACAGCAACTTTTATTTGTCCTCAGTGTCAGGATAAGGACCCATGGGGGTGGGAAATATTGCAAATACAAACCTTGAAAGGAGGTAGCGGGCTGGGCGCGGTGGCTCACGCCTGTAATCCCAGCACTTTGGGAGGCCGAGGCGGGCGGATCACAAGGTCAGGAGATCGAGACCACGGTGAAACCCCGTCTCTACTACAAATACAAAAAATTAGCTGGGCGCGGTGGCGGGCGCCTGTAGTCCCAGCTACTCAGGAAGCTGAGGCAGGAGAATGGCGTGAACTCGGGAGGCGGAGCTTGCAGTGAGCCAAGATCGTGCCACCGCACTTCCAGCCTGGGCGACAGAGCAAGACTCCATCTCAAAAAAAAAAAAAAAGAAAGGAGGTAGCTGCTATTCAGAGCCAACATAGTCAACGTTTCTCAATTGTACAGAGAAATGTGAAATTATATGTGAGATCTTTCCACTTTCAATCGTGATGCTAATTCAAAATGAAAAAAAAAATCTGCCTGGCCTAACAAAACAAGTTTGGGGTGGGGGTGGTTACCAGGTTTCCTTTTAGCCACTGTTTAGGACATACTGATGTACTGTTTTATTAATCGCCAAGAAACTCATTTATGTTGAGTGGCTAATGCATCAGTAGGGTAATATTTACTTCATATTTTAATATTTTATATGTTAATAGTAGATATAATAAATAATAGTAACCTTACCGTGGGATTAGTTTCCAATGGTAAACATTTCAGGCCTTCAGGCGTTCAGGCCTTCAGGCCTTAAGGAGGAATTCTGAATTGTGATGCAATGGCAAGTGCCTATTCCATCCAAGCATAAAACCAATCCTAATTTATTTAAAAGAAAAAAATCCTGCATTGTTACTCTTTAGCTAATGATTAACCAAAGTCTGAGTGACTAGTAGAATGAGTAATTTTGTTACATCAGCCAGAGAAGGTAGAAGGAAACTAACATTTATTCTATACCTACTATCCACTGGGTGCTTTATCTGTATTTTCTCTTCTAATCTTCAAAACAACCCTGTAAGGTAGTTATTACAAAAAAGGAATAATTACAACTTATTCCTTATTTTGCAGCTGTAAGTTGATGTTTAGAGAGGTCACGTCCAACTCTCTTGGACCATGCTTTTTCATTATACGAGGAATGTTGATGTTGCCAAATATTAATTCAGGAGCTGGTACAGTTAGAAATTAGTAACACACACATGCGCGCAGGTAAAACACAAGGTTAAACTTACTAGGTTAGGCAAGGTTAGCTGCCATATGATAGTTAAAAGGGAAGAATTCTGTGCTGATAAATGGAGTCTTTTTCCCCTTAATTGAGTTATCCTGTGTCATTGTTAGGCACTGTAGACAGTGAATACATTAACTGAGATCTGATACTTCCTCTTATCCCTGAAAAACCAACACAGGGCTCAATGTAATTAGGTGTAAATAGGTGACTTAACCCTTCAGATCTTTATGGAGGAGAGATAAGTGTCTTATGTGATTGAAACAGGAGGGATCAACAAAGATTGGAGAAGAATTAAGGGCTAGCAAAATCTGTCATGATTCCAAAAGGATCGAGTTGAAAGTGAAACTAGCTCATGCATTTTCACAACAGCTTCAGAGTTAACATCCTATAAAGGAATCTATCAACATTGTGACATTTGTTTAGTCTTCTATAAGTGAGAAAATGTGTCCTTCCATGCAATACTAAATGTAATTATCATGTGATCAATTTAATCCAACTTCACATAAATCCCAATGATTAAATCTATTATCTATTTAGAATATTATCACATACTTAGGAAGATAGATCAATAAATACTTATGGGTCCTTGTGGTAAATAAATACTAATGCATAGATGAGGTTATACTTGCCTAAGGGAGTTTACAATAAAAAGAGGGATGGGTAATGAAAGACATAATGTCCATGAAAACCACCACATTATTGCTTTATTTGCTTCCTAGGCCTCATATGTGAATTTTTTTTTTCTTTTTTTTTTTAACTATCGATTCTTACCTAGTAGAGTTTCAATGAGCGCAAAATTTGCCTGGCTTCTATCCTCCTATGTCTCTAGTACCTAGAACAGTGCCTGAACTTAGGAAGCACTCAATAAATATTGGGCAAATGAATGGATGAATGAATGAATGAATGAATGACATAGATTATGAATGTTATAATGAAAAAGCAGAGAGAAAAAAATTATCTGGGCTGGATAGTCAGAGAATGTTTCCAGGAGAGGGGATCCTAAATATGGACTTTGATAGCTGATAAAGGAAGGCAGTTTCCTTGAGAAGAATGGCGTAGACACAAAGGCTAGGTAAGGGCAAAGAGACACCTGGAGTAATGTAGATTTACTGCTACTCTATCAGTAAATCTTGACGAAAAGACTTGAGGTCACATAAAGAAGAACTCTAATAAAAATGGAACAGGTTCCCTTGGCGTTGGTAGGAGAGGTGATTTCTGTGAGGAGAGGTACTGGAGCTTCGGGTAGAGAACACATAGCAAAAATATGATAGCAGGCAGTCAATCCCAAGGCACAAGTGAAACTTTTTTTTGAGACTGAGTCTCACTCTGTTGTCCAGGCTGGAGTGCAGGGGGATGATCTTGCTCACTGCAGCCTCTGTCTCTGTGGTGCAACTGATTCTCATTCTCAGCCTCCCGAATGACTGGGATTACAGGTATGCACCACCACACCAGGATAATTTTGTATTTTTAGTAGAGATGGGGTTTCACTATGTTGGCCAGGCTGGTCTTGAATTCCTGGCCTCAAATGATCCACCTGTCTCAGCCTCCCAAAGTGCTGGGATTATAGGCGTGAGCCACGTACTCGGCCATAAGTGGAACTTTTAAAGTTTCCTCACACTCTGGGATTCCAGGCCTCTCTTTTGGCCTGGTTGCTGAAACAATTTAGGAGAATTTCTTAAAATTTTCAAAGTATTCATAAATGGAACTTTGCTTTCCTCCTCCTAAATCAAGACAAAATTCACATTGACCACAGGTTATCTTATATTTGGTGAAATCATTATTTCAGTTGGTGGAGAAACAATCATTTTGCAAGTTAGCTCTAGAAGTGGTAATTGAAAGTGACATTTAAGAAACATTTTTGGCCAGGCGCAGTGGCTCACGCTTGTAATCCCAGCACTTTAGGAGGCCGAGGTGGGCGGATCACGAGGTCAGGAGATCGAGATCATCCTGGCTAACATGGTGAAACCCCATCTTTACTGAAAAAAAAAAATTAGCCGGGCATGGTGGCGGGTTCCTGCTGTCCTAGCTACTTGGGAGGCTGAAGCAGTAGAATGGCATGAACCTGGGAGGCGGAGCTTGCAGTGGGCCGAGATTGTACCACTGCACTCCAGCCTGGGTGACAGAGGGAGACTCCATCTCAA
>NW_012115289.1:1577336-1579350 GCF_000951035.1 Colobus angolensis palliatus | reverse complement strand
AAAAAAAAAAAAAAAAAAAGCTTACAGTGTCACAAGAATCTCATGCTTGTTACATAAATGAAAAATATATGTTATTATTTAATGTGTGTGTTAAGAGGTCATATGGATAGATCATATATTGGCAAATGATGTTATTTCTAGAAGAAATGGAAATGTTTCCTTATTTGCCAGGGTCTAAATCAGTGTTTCTTTGAAATGAGTATATTTTCTGACAGTATATTTCATGCAGACACTCACACACACTCCCCATACACGTGTGTGTGTACCTGACTTATATCACTTAATAATATGAACAGATTGAAGATAATGTCAATTAATCAATAATAAATCCTAAATTCTGAGTTAATGTCTGTGCTGTTTTAACAAGGTTTGACTGTCTTAAATAAAAAGGTTTTTGTTTGTTTGTTTGTTTTTGGCAAGATTTGAATGTCTTAAATAAAAAGCATCTAGGGGCTACTGTAGGGTGTAGAGAAAACTCTCCCTAATGGTATTTTTCCTCTACTCTCACACCACAGCAATCATCAATACAGATGAAGCCTTCTACGAACAAACATGTGAGGTTTCTTCCCTTCCACACCAAGCAGCAGACACTAGCTGGGTGTCCTCTAATTCAGTTCCAACGCTGTCTACCTGGAGATAATGTCAGATCCCACCGGTTGAAGGTTCAGTTCCCAAGACTGCCCCCCACCACACCAGTCACAATTCTGGGCCTCTGGAGCTTCTAACTGGCCACCTCCAAGTTGGGATACTCATAATCCTCTCTTTGGGTTCAATTAATTCACTAGAGTGGCTCACAGAACCCAGGGGAACACTTACTTATGTTTGCTGGTTTATTATAAAGGATATTGCAAAGTCACTGATGAAGAGATGCATACAGGGTGAGGTATGGGGGAAGGGTTGTGGAGTTTCCATGCCTTACCTGGCTGTGCCAACCTCCATGAATGTCCAAGTGTTCAGCTATGTGGAAGCTCACTGAACCCTGTCCTCCTGGGATTTTATGGAGGCTTCATGACATCAGCATTCCTTCCCCCAGGGAACAGGGCAGTACTCTCTCTGGGGAAGGTCTTAACAGTCACAATCAGAAAGGCAGGAACAGGTGAAAGGAGAGAAGGAGAAGGTCAGGGGCCTGCCCCTGAGGCCTAACACACCCAACATTATAACAAATGACTGTAACAAAGGCTGTGGGAGTTAGGAGCTAGACCTCAGATGAAAACTAATATATATCATAACACCACACATAGACTCAAAGATCTAAGTTAGGTTGGTCATCAGTCAACACTATTTAAAAGCCAGATATGTCCAAATGGCTCTTGAATCTACACTTATCATAGCAAATATTTTAATTTACAGAGATGAAAAGGATAGATTTTCTTTAAGTGTCTGAAGCCAGTAAAGAGACATTCTGCCTTTTTTACTCTGTAAATCTAAATCTGTTGAAGAAAGAAGTGCACTGTGAAATGGGAAGGCAGGGGTGGGCAAAGACACATTTTAGTGAGGTTTTAATCTCCATTTTGCTGAGTAGAAATAAAAAGGAGTTTTGAGGTGGTTTGAAGGGAAAGCAGGGAGACAGAGAGAGAAGAAATGGGAGAACCACTGAGAAGGTTTAAAATGTCTTCATGTTACGTAGGCAGATTGGCAGATATGAGCAGGGTAAGGGAGTGTCCCAAGGAATGTCAGGCAACAGTCAGGTGACTATCATGCAATTGTCAGGGGCCTCCTCGGGAATGATAGATGGTCATGGCTGGTACCAAGAAGGGGAAAATTTCCTCCCAAACAGGAAACATCTTGAGCTTATGAGCAACAACTTCCTCATAAGATCCTAGGAACTAAGCAAACATGACCAGGCATGTGCAGTAAGGGGCAAAATGGCAGAGATTGACCTTCCTTTGGGGATATGTCCAGGCATGCTCAAGTAGGGGCAAAACATCAGCGTTTGCTTGGTATGTGACCTTCCTTTGGGGACATGAGACCAGTAAGGAAAAATTGTCATGGAGAGCATACGCATAATTTCAAC
>NW_012115289.1:1575603-1576476 GCF_000951035.1 Colobus angolensis palliatus | reverse complement strand
AGATACCCAGTAGTGGGATTGCTGGATCAAATGGTAGCTCTACTTTTAGTTCATTAAGGAATCTCCACACTGTTTCCCATAATGGCTGTATTAGTTTGCACTCCCACCAGCAGTGTAGAAGTGTTTCCTGATCACCACATCCATGCCAACGTCTACTGTTTTTTAAAATTTTTTGTTATGGCCATTCTTGCATGAGTAAGGTGGTATCACATTTTGTGTTTTTGATTTGTATTTCTTTGATCATTAGTGATGCTGAGCACTTTTTCATATGTTTGTTGGCCATTTGCATATCTTCTTTTGTGAATTGTCTATTCATGTCCTTAGCTCACTTTTTGATGGGATTGTTTGTTTTTTTCTTACTGATTTGTTTTGGCTCATTGTAGATTCTGGATACTACTCCTTTGTCAGAGGAATAGATTGTGAAGATTTTTCTCCCACTCTGCAGGTTGTCTGTTTACTCTGCTGACTGTTCCCTTTGCCCTGCAAAAGCTCTTAAAGTTTAACTAGGTCCCAGCTATTTATCTTTGTTTTTATTTCATTTGCTTTTGGGTTCTTGGTCATGAAATCTGTGCCTAAGCCAATGATGTCAAGAAGGGTTTTTCCAATGTTATTTTCTAAATTTTCATAGTTTCAAGTCTTAGGTTTAAGTCCTTAATCCATCTTGAGTTGATTTTTGTATACGATTAGGATCCAGTTTCATTCTCCTACATGTGGCTACCCAGTTATCCCAGCACCATTTGTTGAAAAGGGTATCCTTTTTCCCAATTTACGTTTTTGTTTGCTTTGTCGAAAATCAGTGCTGGCTGTAAGTATCTGGGCTTTATTTCTGGGTTCTCTATTCTGTTCCATTGGTCTATGTGTCTATTTTTATAC
>NW_012115289.1:1547592-1575058 GCF_000951035.1 Colobus angolensis palliatus | reverse complement strand
TATGTCCCTTGTATGTTGATTTTGCTGAGAGCTTTAATCATAAAGCGATGATGGATTTTGTCGAATGCTTTTTCTGCATCAATTGAGATGATCATGTGATTTTTGTTTTTAATTCTGTTTATGTGGTGTATCACATTTATTGACTTGTGTATGTTAAACGGTCTCTGCACCCCTGGTATGAAACCTGCTTGATCACGGCAGATTATCTTTTTGAAATATTGTTGGATTCAGTTAGCTAGTATTTTGTTAAGGATTTCAGCATCTATGTTCATCAAGGATATTGGTCTGTAGTTTTCTTTTTTGGTTATGTCCTTTCCTGGTTTTGGTATTAGGGTGATGCTGGCTTCATAGAATGAATTAGGGAAGGTTCCTTCTTTACCTTGTGGAATAGTATCGAAAGGATTGGTACCAATTATTTGAATGTCTGGTAGAATGCTGCTGTGAATCTGTCGGGTCCTGGACTTCTTTTTCTTGATAATTTTTTAAGTACCATTTCAATCCTCTTCTTGTTATTGATCTGTTCAGTGTGTCTAATTCTTCCTGATTTAAGCTAGGAGGGCTGTATTTTTCCAGGAATTTATCCATCTCTTCTAGGTTTTCTAGTTTATGTTCATAAAGGTGTTCATAGTAGCCTTGAATGATCTTTTGTATTTCAGTGGTGTCAGTTGTAATAGCTCCTGTTTCATTTCTTAGTGAGGTTATTTGGATTGTCTCTCTTCTTTTCTTGGTTAATCTTGCTAACGGTCTATCAATTTTATTTATTTTCTCAAAGAATCAGCTTTTTGTTTCATTTTCTTTTTTTTCTTTATATGGTTTTTGTTGTTTCAATTTCATTTAGTTCTGCTCCGATCTTGGTTACTTCCTTTCTTCTGCTGGGTTTGGGTTTGGTTTGTTCTTGTTTCTAGGTCCTTGAGGTGTGACTGTAGATTGTCTTTTTGTGCTCTTTCAGTCTCTTGGATATAGGCATTTGGGAATATGAACTTTCCTCTTAGCACCGCCTTTGCTGCATCCCAGAGGTTTGGATAGGTTGTATCATTATTGTTGTTCAGTTCAAATAATTTTTTAATTTCCACCTTGATTTCAGTTTTGACACAATGCTCATTCAGGAGCAGGTTATTTAATTTCCATGTATTTTCACTGTTTTGAAGGTTCCATTTGGAGTTGATTTCCAGTTTTAGTCCACTGTGGTCTGACAGAGTGCTTGATATAATTCAATTTTCTTAAATTTACTAAGGCTCATTTTACAGCCTATCATATGGTCTAACTTGGAGAAAGCTGAATAGAATGTGTATTTTGCAGTTGTTAGATGAAATGTTCTGTATGTATCTGTTAAGTCCATTTGTTCCAAGGTATAGTTTAAATTCATTGTTTCTTGACTTTTTGCCTTGATGACCTGTCTAGTGCTGTCAGTGAAGTATTGAAGTCCCCCACTATTGTTGTGTTGCTGTCTATCTCATTTCTTAGGTCTATTGGTAATTGTTTCATAAATTTGGGGGCTCCATTGTTAGGCGAATATATGTTTAGCATTGTGACATATTTCTGTTGGAGAAGGCCTTTTACCATTATATAATATCCCTCTTTGTCTCTTTTAACTGCTATTGCTTTAAAGTTTGTTTTGTCTGATGTAAGAATAGCTACCTCTGCTGGCTTTTGGTGTCTATTTGCATGGAACGTCTTTTCCACCCCTTTACTTTAAGTTTATGTGAGTCCTCACGTGTTAGGTGAGTCTCCAGAAGGCTGCAGATAGCTGCTTGGTGAGTACTTATCCATTCTGCAATTCTGCATCTTTTAAGTGGAGCATTTAGGCCATTTACATTCAAATGTCAGTATTGAAAATGTGAGGTATCATGCTCTTTGTTGCCTGTATACTTTGTTTTTTGTTTTGTTTTGTTTTTGCTTTTTAGCTTGTATTTTTGTTTTATAAGTCCTTTGTGATTTATGCTTTAAAGAGGTTCTGCTTTCTTGTGTTTCTAGGATTTGTTCAAGATTTAGAGCTCCTTTTAGCAGTTCTTGTAGTGGTGGCTTGGTAATGGCAAATTCTCTCAGTATTTGTTTTTCTGTAAAAGACTGTATCTTTCCTTCATATGTGATGTTTAGTTTCACTGGTTACAAAATTCTTGGCTGATAATTGTTTTGTTTGAGGAGGCTGAAGATAGGGCCCCAATCCCTTCTAGCTTGTAGGCTTTCTGCTGAGAAGTCTGCTGTTTATCTCACAGATTTTCCTTTATAGTTTACCAGTGCCTGTTCTGGTGGAGGGAGTCGGGGTGGGGTGGGGTGGGGTGGGGTGTGCAATGGACCCTGTGAGGGTTCTTAGCTTTGGTGGTTTAATGCTCTGTTTTTGTGCTGGTTGGTCTCCTGACAGGAGGTGTTGCCTTCCAAAGACCGTCAGCTGCGGTAGTATGGGGAGGAACCCTAGAACCCCAAGATTATATGCCCTTTGTCTTCTGCTACCAGGGTAGATAGGGAAGGACCATCAGGTGGGGGCAGGGCTAGGTGTGTCTGAGCTCACACTCTCCTTGGTCTTGCTAGTGCTGCTGTGGGGGATGGGGGTGAGATTCCCAGGTCATTGGAGTTGTGAACCTAGGAGGATTATGGCTTCCTCTGCTGAGTCATGCAGGTTGTCAGGGAAGTGGGGGAAAGCCAGTAGTCACAGGCCTCACCCTGCTCCCATGCAAACCCAAACCAAATGGCTGGTCTCACTCTCACTGTGTCTCCCACCTGCTAACAGGCCCGAGTCTATCTTCAGTGGGGTGAGAAGAGTGTGAAAATCTGCCCCAGGCTACCCACCTCCCAGCTGTGAATGAAAGGGCTTGATTCTACTCCACCTGTGGAGTCTGCACACCAGATGTGAGACCTCCCCTGAGTTCTGGCCAGGAGGTTTTTCACCCCATTCAAATTGTTACAAAGCTCAGCTAGAGATTTCCTTCTGTGGAGTTTTACCCCTTGCTCCTCTAGCTGCCCTCTGGATGGATCCCTGTGATGCCAGGCAGGGATGGCTTGCTAGGGGACTCAGAGAGCTTCCAGGGCCTTTCTGCTACTTTCTTTAACCCCCGTGCTTTGCTCAGTTCTCCAAATTGACTCAGCTTCAGGTAAAGTCGAAAACTTCTCCTGCAAACAGACCTTCAGCTTCTCCAGTGGGGGGTGTGTGTTCAGAAGAGGAGGGTCTCCCTTTCCCACTTTCACAGTTGGGGCACTCACAGTATTTGGGGTGTCTTCCAGGTCCTGCAGGAGCAGTCTGCTTCTTTAAGAGGGTGTGTGAGTCCTCTCAAGATTGCTGGTTTGTTCTCGCAGTCAATCTGGTGCTAAAATTCACAATGCGAGACTCCATATGCTGCTCTATTCAGAGCTGCAATCTAGTCCTGCCTCCTTTCTGCCATCTTAAATCTACTGTCTCTTGGATGGATTTTTTCTTCTCAGACAGTAAGAACCAAGGACTATGTATCCTGCCCAGACTCGCTGCCAGTAACATTTTGGTGTCATGACTCATATTGCAGCTTCTCAGTAAGACCCTCTGTGCCTTGCCATCTTTGGCTGGAGGCACCCAATTCTGCTTACGTGAGGTCTTCTTTCTCTTGCTGTCTCACTCACCAGCTCATCTCCAGAAAAATTCCCTTTGGTCACTGTTCCCCCTAGCTGATTCCTCAGTTCATCCTGTTGGGCGACGGCAGAGGTGGAGGACTTCAGAGTCTGTACTGAGTAGACCTAAGGACCTAAGTCACTGTGGTCCTTTTGGACAGGTGGCGCACAAGGGTGATAGGACTTGAGCCTAGGCCATGTAAAGACTGGAGACCTTCATTTTCTTAACCAAAACAGGCTTTTCTTCAGTAAGTCCACATCCTATTATGCCTCCTTTTTTTCTGTGGACTTTGAGATAGCCTTGCATACTGGCCACACTGTCTGTCTTGGAGGCAAGTCAACCTCTTCCCTGCTTCCACTCTGCATATCGTGCAAACTTCTTTCTCTGCTTAATACTGGGAAGACTCTGTCTCCACCAATTCTTTATTTCCTATCATGAATTGTTAAATCCTGCTACACACTGAGACCAGGTTTTCCAGTGGCTCTTGAGGTCATTTGTTTGCCTCTATAGGGCATCTGTATGTGGTCCATTAAGAGCAACTCCTACTTCCTTTCTAGAACTATCTGCACTTTGGGGAGAGGACAATTCTTTCTCTGCCTTTTGTGGTCTCTCATCCCAAATTCTCTGACCCTCTGATGGTTCCTCCTCTATAGTGAGAAGGCTGATAAGTAATGTCCTCTTAGGTCTAGGGGCTGCTGTTTGTGAGACTGCACAAAAGCAGCCTTCCATGAATATCCCTTATTTCTACCATTCCTACGGGTGGCAGATGGATTGTCCTGTCATTTTAAATACTTGTTTTCCATGCTTCCCCAGGAATCCACAGAAGGAATGACAAGAGGACTCAGATGCAGGTTTTCCTCCACTCCCCTGGCCATCTACATTCTTAACATATACTGGGACCTCCAGTGCTGTATCCAGAGAAAGGAAGGCCCAGTTCCCTTACAGCTGCTGGCTAGGAATAAGATCCTCACCTACCTAAAGGGATATGGAGAATGGGAATTTGAGAGAATGGAAGATCACTTCATTGCTGGAATGCTCCGAACAAAGGTCACTGTAAGATCACAGTGTCAAAGGTATAGGTCAGCCAGAGGCCACAGGTGCAAGACAGATTACCATTAGGACAGAGATGAAGGCTGGTCCTGGAAGGAAAATGTGGGACCAGGGTTAGTGGTACCTGGTAATCACTGGTTTATTCCAGAACTCCAGGATGAATGGGGGATGCCCTACTCACTACTCTGATCCAAGGTATAAAGGGATCAAGAAGGGAGGCTTTCAGCTGGGCGTGGTGGCGCATGCCTGTAATTCTAACACTTTGGGAGGCCAAGGCGGGTGGATCACCTGAGATCTGGAGTTCGAGACCAGCCTGGCCCACATGACAAAACCTCAAATCCACTAAAAATACAAAAATTAGCTGGGCTTGTTGGTATGTGTCTGTAGTCCCAGCTCCTTGGGAGGCTGAGGCACAAGCATCACTTGAACCCAGGAGGTGGAGGTTGCAATGAGCTGAGATTGCACCACTACATTCCAGCTGAGCAACAGAGAGAGGCTCTGTCTCAAAAAAAAAAAAAGATGAAGAAGAGATTCTTTCCTCTTCCCTACTCCCCTCTGTTCTGTCTTACAGATAGATAACTGTGCCTCCATACCCTGGGACTCACTCCTTGGATGCATCCTTAAAAACTGGGATAAACCCAACCCCCAAATCCTAAAATGGAAAAACTAATTTTTCATTGCAGAGGAAGTCTGGCCAGAGAATGGAAGTACAAATTTTAATACCATTCTCCAGCTAGACTTTTTCTGCCATTATCAGAGCAAAAAGCCAGAGGTCCCTTATTTACAAACTTTCATGGCCTAAAGGGAAGACCCTAATCCTTGTAAAGCTTATAAGGCAATCCTCACATTATAGCTATGCTTAGCCACCTCCTCCAGGGCCCTGCATCAGCCCTGGAGACTCCTCTGCTGACTCCCCTACAACATTTCTTCCTCCAGAAGCCAAAAGGAAAAACTACCTCCTCCTTTGGAGGCGAAAGAGGGAGAACCAGCCACCCCTGGATGCTCCCCCTATTCATCCCACTCCCAGACCTTTGGAATTGACCCCACTTTACACCGGGCCCCTAAGTTCTCTTCTCCAGGCTTACAGGAGGTGAGTGAGCCAACTGAACTCGTCCAGGTCCAGATCCCCTTTTCCATGCAGGACTTTTGACAACTTAGAAAAAACCTAAAAAAGTTCTCAGATGACCCCAAGAGGCTCATAGAGGGCTTCCCCAAATTGGTTCTTATATTTAGATTAACTTGGAAGGACGTAAATGTACTTCTGGGACAAGCCCTTTTACAAGAGGAAAGACAGACCATCAGTGAAGTAGCAATCCACTGTGGGAATGACTTACACCTGGAAAATGTCAACTACCCTGGAGGGGCTACAGCTGTTCCCCAGCAGGACTCCCAATCAGGACTACAATGCCAAAGCTGGAATATGGGCCGGGAACCATACGCTCCTGTGTCTAATAGAGGTAATAAAATGAAGGAAGGTCAAGCCTCTAAACTACAATAATTAGCCACCATAAACCAGGGGCCAAATGGAAATCCTATGGCCTTTCTGAAAAGGCTACAGGAAACTCTTATAAGCACACCAAACTTAAACCCAGAATCTCCAGAGGGACTCGTCCTAAAGGACAATTTACCCAAGCTGCTACATTAGGAAAATTTACAAAAGAGCCTTAGAACCCAGTTCCCCTATGCCAGAAATCCTCAAATTAGCTTTCTCGGTCTTTTATAACTGAGATCTGGACAAAGAGGACAGGGCTAAGGAAAAGGAGAAATGCAGGGACAAGATGCAGACTCAATCATTGGCTGCTTTACAAGCCCACCAGCCCCCTCCAGGGTCCCCTAAGGACCCTCGTCCAGGTAACTGCCACTGATGCAAAAGACCAGGCTACTGGAGAAGGAATTTTCCAAATGGGCCAAATGGGAAGAAGCCCCACACAGTCTGCCCCCTTTGTGATAAGCTCACCCACTGGAAGAGGGAATGCCCCGGGATCCAAAAGGTCCCCCAGTTGAACCCTCATCCAATAATGGCCTCGAACTGAAGGGGCCCTCCACTCTGGTCAGCTTCCAAATCAGACATCATCATTAAAGAAACAGAGCAAGGGAAACTCTGGAAATGACAGGTAGGGCTATAAATACCCTTTCAAATACAAGAGCTGCCTACTTTGTGCTAACCTTTTTCTCTAGGCAACTTTCTTCCAAATTCTATTGGGTAATAGGAGCAAGTAGCAACCCCTCCCTCTAAAGATTCACATCCCCTTTATTTATAATGCTTATGGGACTAATTACTATTCTCCCATCAGTCCCTGGCAATGTCTAAATGCCTCACACTGCTTTTCAGTAGGAATATACTTTCCAAAATGGGTATCCACTTAATATTTATACAACATCTGACTCGATATTTCCCCCTAATATCTCAGTTTCTTCCAGGAAAGCCAGCAGTCCTACCTCAGGGTTTTAGAGATATCCCACACTTATTTAGACAAGACCCAGCAAAGAAATTTAACCAAGCTATATCTCGAGTGGGGACAACTTCTACTCTATGTAGATGACTTACTCATCTGCTGACCCTCCATAAAGCTTGCACAACAATATGCAGTACAAACCTTAAACTTCTTAGCAAAATGTAGGGTACAAAGCATCCAAATCCAAGACAGAGAATTTCATACACAGAACCAAATATATATACAGAGAGTATTGCTGGCTCCAGACCCTTCTAACAACCAAGTTGTGTACCCACCCAGGTCCTTATTGAAACCTAAAGTGATGGATCTACAAAATCTCAACAAATCCCCTTATGGAAAGGCCCTTTTACTGTTTTTCTTTGCACTGCAACAGCTATCAAAGTTCCTGGCATCTCTAGTTGGATACATCATTCCTAAATAAAACCTTGGGAGGTTTCTGAAGAATCAACAATGGGACCAGCACCTGAATATTCCTGTGAGTCACTGGAAGATCTGTAATATGTCTTTCAATGAAATTATAAGTAATGCCTTCTTTTCTTTCAAATAAATGCTACCTCAACATAAGGCAGCCCCAGTACTCTGGATCTTATTCATGGTGGGATTGCTTATGCTTACACTTGGTTCAAAACCAACATTCCCCAATGGGCCTACACCCTCCAGGCTATGTATTTCTATATGGACCTAAACAAAATAAACTGCCCTATGAGGGAAGTTCTAAAAGAACTTATGCAACCCCCTCATTGGCAAACCTTTTAATCTGCATAGATAACACCCAATATACAGGGGATGTGCCCTAGGACTCCTGGGGCCACAAGGAACAGGTATAACCATCTATAACATTACAAATTCTTAACAAAGGAGAGCTCTCAGCCTTATAATGGTAGGGCTAGGGGCTGCCATAGGATTATCCGCCCCATACCGAGGATTAAATTACCATAAAGTTGCCCTCCAAAACCTCTCTACACAAATTGGAGACCTAGGTCAGAGAACTGGGAACGCAATCTCTAAACTCAAGGCTTCACTAAATTCAGTAGCTACTGTAGTCATGGACAATAGATTAGCTTCAGATTACCTCCTTGCAGAACAGGGCAGAGTCTGCGCTGTCATCAATAAACCCTATTGCACTTATGTCAACAATAGTGGGCAAGTAGAGGAACATATAAAGAGAATCTGTGACCATGCTAAGTGGCTTCATGACTCTGGGAAAGAAAATCCCTCAGCAGATTCCATCTGGAACTCTGTAAGATCTGCTCTCCCATTGCTCACATGTTCCTCCCCTGCTGCAATCAGCTGTCTTCATATGTCTACTTCTTCTTTTTCGCCACTGCCTTTTAACCTAGTAGATACATTTGTCTTCTCCAGGATATAATTTCAAACCAAGTTCCCAATAATGCAGGTGATAGATGCAGGAAGCAGATAAGAGGGAGGATCCCTGGAGAATCTCCCGTCCATCTGTGCACTGGGAGGATGGGGTAAAGCCACCAGGAAGTTCATGCCTTGTGCAGGGGAAGGAGCCTGGGATCTTTAGCTCGTGTGTGGAGGCCTGGAATCCATTCTGTGAGATGGGAGCCTGCTCGCAGAAACCCCTCTCACTTTGCTGAAAGTTTTCTTTTCTTTTTTTCCTTTTCACCCAATAAATAATACAATCCATTCCCCTCACCCTTCCACATGTCTGTTTGCCTCACTTTTCCTGGTCGTGACATAGAACCTGGATTTAGCTGAAATGAGGAGCAGAAATTCTGCAATACAGGACTATCTACCTCCCTACCCAAATGTAATCAAAACATACACCTGTTTCCCCTGGACCTTGCTGGATACCAATTCTACCTACGCATGGGACCATCCTATTCTGACAATTAGCAACAGATTGAGGCCCAGAGGACAAATACAGCCCTTATTTCAGCAGGAAGCAGCCACAGGAGACTGACCTTTATCCACTAGCCCCAAATAATTGAGTCTCAAACTCTTGAGGGGGTGATATGTTAGGGTAGGTAGATAGGTGGATATGAGCAGGGCAGGATAGGGCCCCAAGGAATGTCAGGAGACAGTCAAATGATTGCCATGTGATTATCAGGTGGCCTCTTCAGGAATGATAGATGGTCATGGCTGGCACCAGGGAGGGGAAAATTTCCTAACAAACAGGAAACATCTTAAGCTTGTAGGCAACAACTTTGTGATAAAATCCTAGGAATTGAGCACGCATGCACAGTAAGGGGCAAAATGGCAGAGTTTGACTGGTACATGACCTTCCTCTGGGGGCATTAGACCAGTAAAGGAAAATTGCCTGAAGAGTACATGTGCATAACTACAATCACCAAATGGTGCACGCAACCCCTCCCAGATACTGGCAAGTCACTGAGCATGTGGTGATTAGCCAACAGCCGGCCCAAAAGGAAGTATGAAGGGAGGAGATCAGGAAGAATCAGGAAACAGTAACTTTATAAGAGTCCTGAGCCAACAATCAGGTGGGACACTCAATCTTTCCAGTTGCAAACTTGGTCCCTTCCAAATGTACTTTGCTTCAATAAACTTTTGCTTCTGCCTTAAATCTACATCTGTCTCTTGGCTGAAATTTTTTCTTCCAAGAAGACAAAAACTGAGGGCCGTAGAACCTGCCTGGACTCACCTCCCGTAACATTTAGAGTTTTTATTTCACTTTAATACTTAGTCAAGAGGTACATAAAGATAACAAGCTACAGGGCTTTGCAATCATAAAGGCAGATTGCCAGTCTGAGTTTGGATTTGGAATCGGTATAGCCACAAGATTCATGAAATTTCAAAAGTGACATTTTTTTTTACATGTTTATGATCATGAAAACTAGTCTTTCTGTTTAAAAGAAACTACCTGGACTCCTTTAGTCTTTGAACATAGGACATTTTGTTAAATGTTACAGCGATAGCCGAAACAGTTGATAATCATGTTCAAGAGCAGGTGAGTGATGCTGTATACTGGGGCTGAAATGCGAAAAAGGAAATAAATGTATAAAGGATTAGAACTGCAGTATCTTAAAGTGAAAACATCACAAAACTCAGAGTAAATTTCCATCTTGCTGTTGGTTTATATATAAACTGTACTCAGATGGGCAGAAGGAGAAGTGGAAATATTATCTTGGCTTACATGGAAGAGGAAAAGACTATTTCTAGTTATTTAAAACTACCTATTAACTTATCCACAGACACAGCTCTATGTAATGAACTCTAGAATGTGGTTAGCGTCAATGTTCCAGTTGTGGAAGGAGGAAACAGTCTTCACCAAATGTAGTTGACAATGGCTGTGAAACATGGCACAGTGACTGGAATGTGGTAAACAGATGTCATAATAACCACTGGACACCTGTCTTCTTCACCTCTATGAAAACATTGCCACCTTACACATGGGCAGAGGTGGAGAAATGAGAAATTCTGTCCTTAGACACTTCACTCCAAAACCTGCCAGGTTCAAGCGCTGCCTTCCTGTCTCAATAGAGAATTTACAGTTCTACTCTAGGGATGAGACTGTGGTCCCTCCAGAGGTGGGTCATGGCATCAGTACTAAAGGCAGGCACTACCTCCTGAAGCTGTCAATCCAGGCTGATAATTCTAGCAGCTGATGACATTCCTTCTCTGCATGGCAGTTGCCTCTAACAGGCCAGTGCACATCTGAGCCAAAGATGACGTTTTTGGCATTTGCCTAGATGTTGAGAGCATCCACTGGCTTGGTGGGCACCAACTGGCAAAAAGGGAAAACCCCAGCCAAGGAAAGTTTTAAGAAGGCCACATGCTGGCCCTTCAGAAGCAGCTGCATTCACAACACTCACTAGGGGAGGCAAACTACACTCACTAGGGGAGGCACAACACTCACTATGGGAGGGGTGTGCATGTGTAATCTGCCTTCTTCGCTCAGTGGGAGGAAGGCCAGTTAACAATGATTTCAACTCTTTATTAAAATCAATTAACACATTGCTGCACTTAGTAGTAACCAGGCAGGAGACCAGCGGGCTTCCCTAACTGCCTTTTTATTACAAGACCTATTTCAGGCCCATCCCACTTTACATCTCTGCAGCATGACATCCCAAATTACAGGCATAATAATCTAACAAAGGCCACAACACCTGCAGGCATACAGAGTCAGATTACGTCTGACTGAATCTGCTTTCTCTATTCATAAACAACTTAAAACAGTCTTTCCCTCCCATAAGAACCTGACTTGCCAGGCACACAGTGAACCAGCAGGAAGACTGCATGAGGACAATGGAGACATGGGTGAGACAAGGGCAGGAGATGCCTTGCTCATAGGAAATGAAAAGCTCTAAAGCCCAAAGCATTTCCCTTAATTTTTTCCACGCAGTTCCCTTGAGGTTATGCAGCTGGATGTTCTCAGAGCTGCGAGTGGACTGGCTTACTAGAAACTATTCATTCTACCTTCAGATACTTTCAGGCCCTCTGTTATGATGGATGACTCAATTATTCCTCAAACCAAAGCCTATGCATGTCTAAGTTCTCTGATCTTAACATCTTGAAAGGCAGTAAAATGAAAGACCTTACTAACTTTTGTTTGTCCCTGATCTTACTTCCTCCTTTTAAGATAGTTTTCCTTATGTAAAAGAAGCATGGAGTAATTGACTTTGGACAAATGACAGAGAAAGGGATGGATTTCTAACTTAACTGTTGGCATATATCTTGAGAATGAATACATAATACACATTTTAGGATAAGCCACAGATTCCTCTGGTCTGGGTACACTGGGGACATTTTTATAAATGTAACATGGTTTATTGACAAATTTAGGGAATTGTTTCACATTGATCTTTTCTGTCATATTAGGGGAAGTTTTAGACTAAAAAATAATATTATCCATGTTTTACAGAAAAGTAAATTGAAGTGGAGCACAGTTAAAGAGCTTGCTTAGGTCACATAACTAGGGACAAATCCCTATTAACTGGAAAGGATATGATACTGAATTAGTTTGCCATGCAGTAATTAAAATCACAAAGTTCTGTATAATCTCCTTGATTTTTAAAAGAAAAAGGTGTCTGTTTCATGAAGGACAGCTACTTATAGAATATATGCAATAGGATTAAGTTGAAATTGTTTCAAATACGACAAAGAAGCCATTGAAAAAAAAAAAGTTCTGAAAGAGGGAAAAATATTCCGTTCATCAATGAAGCAGACCACAATAGTACATTTGCAGACAGATTAGAACTTCTGGAAAGAGAAAATAAGTTAAAAATATGAAAAACGTTAAACATAATTGTGTTACGGTAGTAGAATACTAGGCAAGATTTTTTTTAACTTCTTTTTTCACAATCTCTGGATGTATGCTGTTTTTGTAATTAGCAGCTGTGTGTTAAAGAAATAAACTATGTAAGCAGCCTCTTTCTGTGCAAGATGGCTGCTATGTTATAGAAGTCTAGCTCAATTTTCACACAGGTGAATTTTTCTAATCTTTTATTTTATAAACAATGATTTGGAAAATTCTTTTATCTTTATAAAAAGGAAGACCATAGCCCTTGGGCAGTCATTAGTTAAGACAATACGCACAGGAAAAAGAACAGGTTATCAAATATGAAAGGTATTTATAGTTAAAAAAATCAAGTCCCTGCTTTCAAAACACTCATAATCTAAGGAAATTCAAGTCACAGAGCTGTGTGCAGTATTCTTGAACCACATGCTAATTTCAAATATGAGACAGTGCATATATATATGCGTGTGTGTGTGTGTGTGTATATATATATATATATATATTTTCACAAGACCCTTTCTCCTTCCCTATTTAAAACAATAATAGTTTGTCAAGGGAAAATAAACAAAATAAAATGGTTTGAGGTTGACTCAAAACTCTGAATATTTGAATTCCAATTTGATTCTAAAGTCAGAAAAAAAATGTCTACTCTCCTGGTATAATACTTTTAAAGCAAATGGAATCCATCATGCATGAAAAACTAATCTCTGACCTTTAATGGTAATTTTACTGATTGAAAAAAGTTTCAAACACTCAGTTGTGGGAAGGAAACAGACATTTGCTCACAGTCTGCAGACTCTGGCTCAGCTGACAGTAATTTTCCATTGATTGGGAGAAAATCATGGAAATTACATAGCTATGGCTAGCTTTAGACTGGTCTTATATAAATTTCAACCTTAATTCTGTGTTTATTCTTTTGTGTGAGTGAAATAACAACAGAGTCTCTACAAAAAGATGTAACTAATATCTTTGAGGTGACCTGTAACTACTATGTATGATATAGTTATGTCTTTTGGATTAACCAACTATATATTTTATGCATTGGTAGTACTTATACATGCACAGTTAAAATTCTTTTAGGAAAAGCCATAAAGTACTCTGTTCTGAAATTGTTTCTACAAATGCTGCAGTATGAGTTTTTCAATGACTTAAAAATTTCCGTATCAGGAGAGGTGTTAGAAATGTATTTTTCCAAATGCAGGTGGGAGGATATCTTCTCAACCTCAAGCCAGTTCTACAGGAACCCAGACAAACACCGAAAAGTGAAATAAGTTAAGTCTCCACACCATTTCTAAAGCAGTGAAGCAAAACTACCTCCAAAGGTCAGTGGAGAAGCCACCCAGTCCACAGCCATAAATGCTAGGATAGTCCTGGTCACATCCCCAGCCATACCTTATTGAATCTTGGTGTTTGACCCTGAGCTCTCATGTTTTAGAGTTCCATAATAGCCAGGCTTTGAAATGCAAAAATGTGTATGTATGCGTGTGCAGGTGTGTTTAGGCAAATTCACTTAATAAGAGTGGGGTGCTGATAAGGTGAGAAAAACACTAGCCAGACAATCTAAATGAACAGTAAAACACTTAGAATGGTGCCTCACACTTAGAATAGCGCCTGGCATTTAGTCTGGAAACATAGGCTATACATAATATCAGGAAGGGCATCTTCAGTCTGTTAAGATATAAAATATATATATTTCCAGACTTTATAGAACCCTATATTTTCATGGGTATAAGTTACTATTTATGAGAAACCCATACACAGGAGGAAAATAAGGTGAACAATTTTAATCATAATAACTTACTGAGTTTTAACTTAAAAGCATTTACTTATATTTTAACTTATTTGATATAATTCATTATCCATATTTTGTCTCCAGCAACTTATAAATATGTTAAATGAGCTACCATATTGTTAATCACTGCTTTAAAATCTCAAAATCCTTTTATGAATATAGCACATTAATATATGACAAATCTGAGTTGTGAAGATTGAAAAAAGTTATATAAAATCTGATTGAGGGTATAATTTGCTAATAACTATAGACTTTTATAGTGAATTTAGGGCACACCTACTTCCCTTTCAAATCTCCCTCTCACCTCCTTTCCTCCCCTGCTCCTTCCTTTCTTTTCTTCCTTCTTTCCTTTTTATTATTCACCAACCAACCCACCAACCAATCAGCAACAATTATTTGTTGAAGCTTTTTGTTATTTTTTCATTAAGACAAACCAATTAAGTAATCTATTTTTTCTATTGATAAATTTGTTTACAGAAAATAATTTTAAAGTATTCAATTTCTAAAGTCTGTTGCTCTAAAGACCCATCCTTGGAGAAATCCAATCATTTCTTGCACTTAACACTGGGATGAAACAGAGGGCCCAGGGACACTCATATTAAACTTGACCTGACTCCATCTGTACTTTGTTCAGTCTGTTTATAGTGCGTCTATTGAGCTTTCATTCTCTCAGTCTGATTTCCCTTTTGCTCCTGTTCCTCCAACATGGAACCCGCAGGTCTTTTCTTCATACATCAGACGTGTTACCTGGCCTATGTCTTTCCCTGGCTCCCTGAGAGGGCACTCCTGGAACCTGGCATTGAACAGGGCCCTCCTCCTATAATGTTTAATGATAATCCTCCAATCTACTGCCCTGCCTAGACAAGATTTTTATGCTCACGGTTGGAATCAAGTTTTTTAAGCACAACCCCTGTGACAGCTAATATTTAAGGGTCTCAGCAGAATTTAATTTGTAAAGAACTAAATATAAATATACTTCTGAAATCTGGTGTCTTGCTCATCTTCTTGCCTTTGTGTTCTCCCCGTTTTTTTTTTTTTTTTTTTTCCTTTCTCTCAAATATCTCCTGCAACCTTAAGAAAAATGTGGAATGGAAAAGTAGTCATAAAAAAAAGCTAGAGTTTTGCTCTGAAATGTCTATGAGACGGTGTGAAAAGGAGCCTCAGGACTGAACTGTGCCTGGAAAGGTACCTTTTTCTTCACTATATGCAGCCTTCCTGAGTCACTGATCATTGCTAGCAGCACAGAAGCCACAGAATGAAAGAACAAGTGCTGAGTATAATTTGGGAATTAAAGAGAAACAGGGAGAGAGTTCTTCTGTTGTATTGTACGACCATGTCACTGGTCCCTCTTAAAAAATAATCTAAAAATACAGTACATGCATGTGCATGTGTGCACACACATCATAAGGTCTGCTCAAGTCCTACTAGGATTATTTGGGCTTGAGAATTTTTGGATTGATTGAATACAACTTTAGTTATGTATCCTTGATTCAGGAATTTAAAAAATGGCTAAAATCTTTTGTTTACATAGCAATTAGAGATTTAGAGATAACATAATCTGAGGATGTCTTCAAGTCTCAGATATGCAACTTAGCTGTGCAATCTTAGGAAAATTATGCCTCTTTCATGGGCCACATAAATTCTCAGGACTAATTAAGACACACTATTGGCACAATAGCCAGCAAAATGCCTTAGTTTGGTTTTTATAAGTGTGCTGGATTTTTGGAATAAATCCAATAACTACATACTAAGGAAAACAGTTCAATCATTTTTTATTGCTTTAGTTCTTATCACTCACTCAGTACTGCTGGTGAGGGAGGGAACATAAACCTCTGGAGGAATGAACTGATACCATTGCATGAGACCAAAGGCAACTAATCATGAAATGAGACAGTCCTGAAGTAGCTGGTTCTGATTCTGACCAAGCAACCCAATGAGTTTTTTATGGGCTCATGTCATCCCTTTGAAAAGCACAAATAAAGAGCAAAGAAAGGAGGTCACACAAATGGAGGTTACTCTCTTGAGTTTGTCAAGCTCACTGGGCACTCCACAGTTGGGAACACTGGTTTTCTAGAACCTTTATGGTTTATGGGTCAAATCCAATGCTGTCTATATTTACATTATGCATTAGGCATTGCAGCAAATATTCACCATCCTTTTCTTCCTCATGCTCCCCTCCCTCAGTGATATTGGGTTTAGTCATATTACATGCTGTGGCTAACAGATTTTGGGCACAAATGATACTGCTTTCTAAGCTGAGGCCTTACAAGGTATTGAACGTTTCTACTTGCCACACTGGGAGTTGTAAACTGTGCCACAAGGACATGCCCTGGGAGATCATTTGCCCAAGAAGGAAAAACATGAAGAACAAGTATAAAGGCAACCTGCAGCCTGAAGAGCACTATTTTGACCCATTAGCAGGCCTATGAGAAAGAAGCAAATGTCACTGGTATTTTGTGGTTGATTGTTCGGTAGCATTACTGTAGCAATAGCTGACTAACGCACCTTGCAATAATAGATCAACTTAGAAAATGTGAATTTTGTTTTTCTCTTGGGATCTCAACAGTTCTGACTAATTCAACTAGTCCCTAAACTTTCTATTTTATTTTGCCTATTCAAGTTTGCTAGCAATCTAGACTCTTATCGTTCCTTAAATATGCTTCATGTAGTGCACAGTGCCTCCACCCCTTGACAATTCCCATCTGTCTCATCTTTATACACAAGATTCAACTAAAATTTTTTATCTTTCATGAAGAACATCAGATTCTCCCATTAATTCTTTCTGAGAGGCAGTTTCTTCTTTAAGCTCTTTTATCTCTCTCTTGCCTTATTGATCACCATCCGTAATAAATTATAGTACCCCTAGTATTGTTCTATACCACTTATTGGTTAATCTATCCCTTGGCATCTGAAAATGCTTTAAGGACTGGAATACATCTCTTGAATTTCATACAGAATAAGCCCTTCATTAGTTATAATTTAAATTAATTCACTCCGCATGCCCCCAATCTGCTTCTCCTTTGGATATCCTAACTCAGTAAATGTCATTCCCATCCTCCTAGTTCTCCAAGCCAGAAATCTGAGTGCTTATTAATCCCTATTTCTCTTACCTATTAACTAAGTCCCGTTTAGTTAAAACCCCTACATAACTAAAGGGGTTATGTTAAAACCCCTACATAACTACATAACCATTAGTTAAAACCCCTACATAACTAAAGATTATGTTTAATAGGTCAATCAAACCTATTCACCTCTCTCCAGCCCCACTGACATTATCTTAAAGTCCTTCACCACTTTTTCCTGGAATATTGTAATTGATTCTCACATGTTCTACCTACTTTTGGTCCTGAAGATATGCAATTCAATTTCCCACAGCAGCCAAAGACATTCTTTTTGAAGTGCATATTTGATTATGTCATTTGCTGCTTAAAAATCTTTTACTGGCTCCCCACCGCAGCAGAATAAAGTAGAAATTTCTATGCGACTTATCAGATCTTTTATGATCTACAGTTTAACTCTCTGGCCCTATTTCTGACTGACTTTCCAAGTTATGCTCTATACCTTAGGCAAACTAATTTTTTTTTCATCTCCCCAAATCCACCACAATTTATCTTATTCCCAGTCATTTGCACATGATACTGTGTCTACCTGATACCCTCTCTCTCCTTCCACCACCCTTTCCTTGGTTATTTCCTCTTGAACTTTATATCTCAGATCAGATAACATTTTCTTTAAAAGCCCACTCTGACATTCCTCTCTCCCTCTTGCTCAGGTAACCATGGCCAGGTGCCCTTCTTGCGTGTTAGTACAGCATCCTGCATTTACATGTTTCCCTGTAGCACTTATGATACTATAGTTTCTGATTTACTTGTAGTTGACTCTATGGGTAGCCTACCCAAGAGCCATTCCTTCGTAATAGGCCCCCAGTGAAATTCAAATATCCGCCTACCCTTGCAGCCACATACTTACAGGGAGGTGGGCCTCAGCCCCAACCACCATGAGGGAAACCTGATTGTCTCAGATAATCATGAAAGTACCATTTCCAAGGCAGTGATTGGTTAAGACATATGCATGTGAAACAATTTTGGCCAATGAGACATTGAAGAGAAGTGGGAAAAGGGAAGACCATCTGCAAATAATTTTTTTCTTTCTTAAAAGAAGACTTAAAAAGAAGATCCTCTCTTCCGACTGGCCATAGTTATCTGCATGTGATAGTTGGACCTGTGACTGACATCTCAAGATTACCGGAACAAACCAGAAAACTCACCAACACTTGAGGATGGCAGAAGAGAAAGATGAAAAAGACTCAGGATGCCTTTGATAATGTCACTGAGTTACTGAGTGACTTAGAGCCTCCCACCTCTGGATGACTTATGGTTAAAGCCAATTAAGTTACAACTTTCTGGCAGCTACAGCTGCAAGCATTCTCACTGACTGACACATGTCTACCTTCCTCACTGTACTGATATTAATGAGAATTTATGCCTGGAGATGGAACTGCAAAGGAACTAAGAACTAAAGAAAACATCTTAGAAGGCTGCATGGCATTATGGTGATTAATAGGGAAAACTTTATTAATGTGGTATCATACAGAGAATCAGAATCAGCTTTTGAGGAAAACGATGTAGAAGTCTTCTGATTTATTTTCCGGGCCAGAGAATAAAATGGAACAGTAGTAGCTCTTTGAAAAGCTAGGTTTAACATGATCACAGAAATCCTACTGTACCAAATTCAGAAGCCTCCAGAAAAGTGACCTAATTCAGTTTCTGCTGTGCTCTGCCCCTTGCTGTTCACTTTCCTATCTCAGCTCTGGTTTTACTTCAAAAGCTCAGGAACTTAAAAGGGGGAAACCTACCAACATATTTACCTAAACTCTGATCAAAGATCCAAGAAAAGGTCAAGGTGATAGCTGAACCCACAATTATATTAACCTTTTGTGGAAACATTGAACAATGCAGTAGTATCTTTGCTTTTGAAGAATATCTTGTTAGAAACAGAAATTTCAAGAATAGCCAGAAAGATAAATCCTCTTGCTACCTTCATTTTTATGCTTTAAATAGTAAATGCAAAGCAAAAGGACCTATGCAGCAGTCTATTAAACAGTGGTACCCTTGTATTTATCAATAATAGAACAAACTCTCAATATTCCTAAGGAAATGTAAGATAATATGGATAACCAAGATTATTGCTTGAGCATATTCTTTAAAAATTGGCAGACAGTTCAGGCTCCTATAGTGTTGCTAATGGAACTTATTGTATACTTATAGTTACTTGTAAAATGAGATAATTTGTATAAGGCAGAAGTTACCCCTCCATTGAAAGTTTGGTAGAAGTTATATGTAGAACCATTTGAGCCAGTACTATTGACAATCTGCTTATTCACTAATTTCTGTGTGGAGGGATAGGGGTGTCTAAAATTGTAACTGTTGATGCAATCTGTCAAATGGTATAGGTCTACTCTAGTTTTTTTTTTTTTTAATTTGTTGAGTCTGTTTAAGTTTCATTTTTGTACTTTGTGTTAAAATCAAACTTGAAAAAAAACCAATGGTAAAAATACTGCAGCTTTAAATGTACATTATTATTTTCCCATCTCTGTGATTCTGGAGTCATATAGTCTGTAGAGTAGCCCCCCAAGACACATGTAACTATTAAAATTTGGCTAGTCCAAATTGAGATGTGTCAAAAATATAATATATACTCTGGATTTTGAAGACTTAGTATGAAAAAAGAAATTTCACTGATTTTTAAACATTTTAAAATGTGGCTACTAATAAAAATATAATGTGTGCATTATATTTCCACTGGGTAGCACTGTTCTAAAGCATTCATCAGCTCTCCTCACATTATGCCCTGTACTGCAGACACTGACATATGTGTAATCTCTAAAGCACATGTTACAATGAAAAAAGCATACAATTCCTAAACAGATGTGTGATCTTGCTTGGAAAAGACGCATAACTTTCTTGCATTTCCATTGCTTCATCTTTAAAATAAAAGGGCTGCATGAGATGATTCCTAAATTCCTTTCCAATTCTCATATATTTAATGACTTCATCATTTCCCCAATAGATTCCAAAGCCAGAGAATACAGTCCATGTAATAGCTCATTTCAGTTTGATAAATATTTCTGAAGGATTTATCATTTGCCAGGTCCTGGGAGGAGGTAATTTTACACCTAACCATCCTCCACCTTTTTTTAGCACTATTCTTTATTCTTGGCAACTTTTTGAGAAATATCTATGGAATGAATGGACACATTATTATTCTACTGTGTCTTATATGTTAATACAGAAAGAGAAATACACACACACACACACACACACACACACACACACACTCCCAGACTGGCTGTGAATGAAGTACTAAAAAAATAAAAATAAAAATAATTTGAGTTGTGATTCTTTAGCAGAAACTCAAGTGCCCATATAACTGAATGGTTTCTGAATCTGGCAGCTAAAAATGCTTTAGTCTTTCTGAAAAATGGAAAATACATTATAAGTCTAAGTAAACAGCACTCCAATTTTAGCTGCCTTTGCCCCTTCTGAGGCTTTCCTGGGTCAATAATTAGCAACAGAGCCTGGAGGACTGGGGGAAGGATCGGGATGATGAACAAGTGCAAATGAGCTACCTTAAAAATGCAATAGCACAAAGCATGAGAGCACTCAAGAGTTGTATTGCAAAGTGTTCAGATTAGGCAGGCCCAAAAATGAAAAAATTGAAAATTAATAAACCAGAACCTAGCTGTACGCACTGACTTAATGAGATCCGTTGTTAATGTAACACATTTTTGCCTACTACTTTTGTGAAGACTTCTTAAATTATTTTAAATGTTTCTCAAGAAATGCCTCTCCAATTTTACTGGGGTTCTTAATGTTCTTCTCAATTTTCTTTCCAAAAGCATAAGGGAGAGAAATGAAGAGATGATTGGAAATACTAGAAAGAATTCAAGACTAAGAGCCAGGAAATTTGGTTTCTAGTCACAGAACTGCTACAAACTGGTGATATGGAGTTGAACAAATTATTTAGTCTTTTTTGGTCTGTTTCTTCATCTGAAAAAAGAGGATAAAGCTCTGTGTATTCTAGTGGTTGATAAGGGGGATCAAATGAGACAATGGTAAGAAAAATTACATTTACAAGATACAAATGTTCTATAAATGTATTTTACACAAAATTATCAGAGAAGTCTCTCATGAGCTAAAATATGATAATAGCACATGTGGTCCAAGATCCAAAAGTGAAGACTAAGAAGAAACATATATAACAAAAATTATATCTTTTTATTAGAAATAGCACAATATCCATAAAACTAATCTTTAAAAGCACAAGGAGCAGTGGTTAATTATATTGACTTTGAAGACAGACTAGTGGGATTTGAGGTCTGATACTGCCATTTACTAGTTGTGTGATTTGGGGCCTCTCACTTCACCTTGTGTACTGCAGTTTTCACATCTGTAAAAAGGGGGTAATAATACTACATCCCTCCTATGTTTGTTATGAGGATTAAAGCACTTCACACATATAAAACACTGGCACAATGTAGGTATTATATAAGTATAGCTGTTATATGGGAGTACATTCTAGAATGTAGCTAGTACACTTCCTAGCTAGCATTTGATTTATCTTGTTTGAAAAACAGCCTGTATTTACCATATACATATCAGAGGTTGGAAGTGTCACAAGTGTATGCTGGGAGAACAAAGAAAAGCAACTTCAGTACACAATCCACAAAAGGATAGCCTCGATGGAGTCTACACTTCAGAAGGCTAAAGTAGATGGTAAACCAAGTACACTTAGGTGGTGCTTTGGTACATGTATGGCTTTGTGTTCGTACATTTTCCTCAGGTACTGAAATAATGACTAAAAACACCTCGCATTTGCATTGCATTTTTAAAAATCACTTTCACATCTATTACGTCATTAGAAGTTGAGGGTCATTAAAAGTGGACAATGAACTTGCTTTCACCTTCACAAATCTCTCCGAGGAATCAAGTCAATTGAATGCTTGTACTTGAGAAAAAAGGTGGGCTTTTTGCCAAATACTTTCTGGCAGCTCATAAGCCTGAGCTTTTCATCTGAGCCAACTGCAATCCTGGAAGGGTCCAGAAAAGCGACTCATCTGCTCAGCAGACCTCACTGGCCTTTTGTTATGGTGGGCACGGTGCCTTCCACACACAGCTGTTGGTCAGTATGTGGATCACTGACTGCATCTTCCTTGCAAGAAGGCCGTTTTGGATGTTTCACTAAGGAATCCAAGAGTACAAGGCAGAGAGGGGAGGCTGACTAGTTGGGGACTTCCTCCAGGATGTTCCCATAGGCTCCACCTATTTGCTTCATTCCATTGATGGATTCAAGGGTGATTTTCCATGAGACTACACCTAATGGAAAAGGAAGTCTCGGGCTGTTCTTATCTAATTTGCCAACTGTTACATCAGCATTATTGATTCAGAGCCCCCATATCAGTGAAATATAGCACAGATGGGAATTCCCTGCAAATGTTTTCATGGAATCATTTGCTAGGAAACCCCCAGCTAAAAGCATAAACATATACCTTTTTATGAAGCCCTGTTAAATGTAATCAGAATGCTTGTTCCAGGAAGAGTCTATTCTCAGAAATTATATTGTCTGATCAAGTTTAACTCTTTTGTCTACTCATTGAAGTCCTTAAATACATTGTAAGAGAATATACTAAAATATGTCAACCTTCAATCAATAAGCATAGTGTAATGTCTAAAGATCATGATTTGGATTATCACAACATTTTGGGTATCAAAATGTATAAAATGGAGCATATCTATATTACCTGCCAGACGAAACAAGATTATTTTAAAAATTACTTCATCATCTTGTGTTATTTGAATATAAAAAACCTGAAGGCAGGCTCTCCTTGTCTACTTATTCAAGACTTAGATTGGTGCCTGAAACATAGTAGGTACTCAAAAATATTTATAGAATAAATGAATATCTGAGAAGCTGAGTCATTCTCACCACATTGACATTTTAAATTTATCTATAGACAAAACAGTCTCAAACATATGAAGGGAAATTAACATTAGCAACACAAAAATGTTTTCTTCTGCAGAAAAATAATGTTAAACTATAATTGTGCAAAGTCAAAAAGTAATTTACAAATTAATTACGGACCATTATTGAGTCAAAGCAATTCTATAAATAAATAATGCAGTACTTTTCTAAAGGTTGTTGCTATTATGTGTAAGCCCTTGGGATGAAAACTGGGAGTCCTATTTTTAATATGTCATCACGTTAATTAATGAATGATATAAACAATTCACGTAAACATCTCAGCCAAGCATTACTCTTGGGGATCAGTGGGCTATTTCAGTAACAAGAGTTAAAAGCAGGGAACACAATCTTGGATTTGGTAAACTCATCTAAATTTCTTGACATTCTCCAAAGAGTAGCATTTAAGCAAAATCCGGCACAGAAGTGAAATATGTAATTGAAGCCTACTTTTCCTCAGTAAGGTAACTATGATCCTTTCACATTAGTGAGATCGGGTGGACCCCATCACTAAATTGGCCCCAGGCAACCTGCTCTTGGTGGCATTCTCCCCACCTCCTCCTGCACAATTGTCTCCTGCAGAGAGAAGGGTGAAAGTCTTCATGCTCTCCCATTCTCCAATGATGCTCATGAAAATTTATTCTCAGGAAAGATTCTAATCTCAGGTATTCACACTCATATACATTCAAATCACCATGTTACCTTCCCCTGAGGTGTTTGACTTAATGATTTACCTCTATGTTAAAAACAAAAACAAAAACAAATACAAAACAAAAAAACAAAAAACTATTGTTTTTCTTTCTCAAAAGAAATTTCAAGGGTTAGTTGTCAGGAAAATAATGTCTTCTAGTTTGTTTATTTTGTTTTGAGATTAAAGGCCCTTCTCTGACATTGAAATTTCATATGCAGACTAAATTGAACAATTTAGTTATGTTGTTTCAGCCACTTACAAGGAACAACACAACTCATTGGCTGGTTGTCTGGCTGTGGCACTTCTCTGTTCATGTTGCCATGGCTTCCTCGACCACCTCATTTCTGCCTTCATGTCTGACATACATTTCTGACATCGTGATGGATGCCTGTACCCTGAGAACCAGCACCTCCTCAAGGAGAACACAGCCTCAACCACATTCATCATTTTCTTTCCTTCCAGATGCCCATCATTTCCTGTCCTTCCAGATAGCTCAGTTTCTAGTCTTGAGAGCTCCATTATCACTGACCCTCTGTCTCCTCACCCCATTGTAGTAGTGGCTAGTGTCAACTATGTTACATTTACACAATGTTTTCAGAAATGACTTTTTCTATTTCCACCTTCATAAATTTAGTTTATAATATCATTACTTCTTAAAATACAAATAATACTTGCTTATTGTATTTTTTCCCTAGGGCTGCCATTACAAAATATCACAGATTTGGGTGGCTTTAACCATAGAAACTCATGTTTTAAAACAGTTCTGGAGGCCAGAGGACCGAGGTCAAGATGTCACTGGGGTTGGTTTCTGTGGGAGGTCTCTCTTCTTGGCTTGTAGATGGCCATCTTCTCCTCGTCTCCACCTAGGCTTCTCTGCGTGTGCGCGTGCATCTTAATCTCCTTTTCTTATGAAGACACCAGCCGTGTTGGATTAGGATCTACCCTAATGATCTCATTTTATCAAAATCACCTCTTTAAAGGCTCCATCTTCAAATACAGTCACATTCTGAGGTCCTAGGTTAGGACTTCAGCATATGACTTTGGGTGGGACACAGTTCAGCCCATAAGCCTCATGTTTTCCCTATGGTATCAGCTCTCAGCCCAGGATGACATTTCTTTTCCAGAATCATTTTGATAATCTATAGAAAAACTGTCCCACAGCCACAGAGCCATCCTTAAACAAAGTCCCTCTGTTCAGAATCCAAAGGCCTGTTGCCTCATGTTAAATTTATGTTTTCAAGTTCCCTTTCTTACAATTCTAATAAAACACAGCCACTCTGAATCTCTCAAATGCAGGCTTCTATTTCCTACTTATTTTGCTTCTACATAGGTTTTCTGTCTCCAAGAATGAAATTATCCTTCAACATTCTAATCAAATGCTAGCTTACTTTAGCACCACCTTTCCTCAGTCTGAGATATGTTCTTCCAAACAATCATGATTCCTGGTTCCTAGAGCCATGGCCCATTTACCTGGCTCTCCTATTTCATTAATCTTTCTCTGTGTGTTTCCCAGTTCACCAAATCATAAGTATCTCTAAATAGAGAGCTCCTTACAGCATGGCTACTGATAAATCATTCACCGAGTTGACTAAGTTCAGGCAGTATGACATCAATCATTTCAGAGGCAATATGCTGAAAATATTCCAAACAATTATTATTTATTCTTGTTTTAAATCTTGTTAACATGGCATAAAACAGGTTTTGATGACCAATGGTCAGTAATGGTTTTTTCAGCTGATTATTTTTCTTCCCAAAATAGCATAAAATTTTTAAACAATTACAATATGCATGTATATACTTTATCGAATTTTTGGTGACATTTTTAAAAACTGAGAAAAATACTGTTATTTTTATCCACATTATGGGATGGAAAGCCCTGGGGTCCTTTATGAGTGACATGCTTGCCTAATGTTTTGCAAGATCTGACTTCAAGGCGCTGTTAGATAATGATTAGTTTATTTTCCACTCTAATTCACCCTCTCTAAGATTTACTCTGTATTTGATATAAAAATCTTAGTTCTTCTCTATTTCTCTGTCCGTAAGACACCTTAACAAATTGACGTTAGGCTTTAAAAACCATACATTTTTAAATAGATATAGAGGACAAATGTGGTCGACAATTTGATTGGCTAGCCCACAGTCTTTTCTAAACTTCTTCATCCTTGCTATCTTTATTATAAAGACCAGAAAACCAAATGTTAACTTTCCATCTTCTACGTTCAAGATGACCATGTGGCATAATTCTGGCTAAAGGGCTGTAAGCTGAAGTCTTCTGGTGGCTCTGGGAAAGGCTTTTGTGTTTCTTGTAAGTGGGGTAGATACAACTTCAGCTGGCCATCCTTTCTCATCCTTCTTCCTTCCCTCTTACTATCTGTGACACAGATATGATCGTCTGGAGCTGCAGTAGCCATTTTGCCATCAGAGGAACAGGCCAAGAAAATTGTGGAGATGCTGCCTCTTTGCAAATGGCGATAACATCATGCAACAGCCGAAACACCTCTAGTGGCTACCTACTTAAAAGTAATTCCTATTTGTTCAAGTTATTGTAAGTCCAGGTTTCTGTTATTTACAGTTGAAAGCATTGAAAACTGATACACCAAGCATTATCTGTTGGCAGTTTGAGTTTTCCACAAAGAAAAATTATTTTGTAGCCATAGAACATACACTGTAATCAAAATCCAGTTCCAAATCCACGAATCCAGTTCTCTAGGTCAAAAGGAGGCAAAAGAGAATGAGTTGGCTGTTTTCACATAAATCACTCACCACTAAGGGGATCTCTGCTATCCTTTTTTTTTAATATGAAGGGCAATATTTTTCTTTTCCCTCAGGGATTGTTATTAACTATTTTCTGGATATATCAAGAAGGGGGAAGTTACATTAAAAATTAGACAGAAAGGGGGGACTTTTCCCTTAAATTTGTGACAACCTTCACTTAAAGTTATTGTAATATGCTTCTTGGGAAGGAAGAAGGCATAGGATGGCATAGCATGTCAAGGTTCATCTGCTTTCTTTTTAACATTCCCTGTGCAGAATACCTCATAACTGTGATCCATAGTTGGCAAGAATCCCATTCATTTCCAACAGAAATCCAGGAAGCTTCATGTGTCTCTCTCCAGCTCATTATTAGAGCAATTAAAATCAGCTGTTTTAATGCTGCTTGAAGGGCTTCAGATTTTGTAATTTATTAGCATAAGGCAAGATTCATTTTTTATGGAGAGATTTTGATTCCGGTCCTGCCAAGTCCTAAAGAGTTCTAATTAAAGACTCCTTGGGGAGTTTTTCTTGATCTGCTAGATTTAAGATTCTTTAGTAAATACCTGCTAAGATTATTTCTGGTGGGGATAATTTATCTTTAATTTTAATGTCCTAATTATATTCCATACATATCTTGAAACTCCAGGTCAGTAATCTCATTAAGTAAATATAAAATAGTATATAATATTCTATAATAAAAATGATGCATTGTTAAAAGATGTATGCAAATCTTTAAACCTGCAGGTCTTATTTATTCCAAAGCTGAAAACTCTTTACTGCTGCTTATTTGAATAATAGCTACCTTCATATGCTTAATGGTAAGTTATAGGGCTTTCTTTTAGGTACTAAGTTTACTCATAAAATGCATACAATAATTACATCTCTGAGTGTTTTTAAATTTAATAGA
>NW_012115289.1:1535443-1547472 GCF_000951035.1 Colobus angolensis palliatus | reverse complement strand
AATTTTTGTATTTTTGTAGAGATGGGGTTTTGACAACATTGGCCAGACTGATCTCGAGCTCCTGACCTCAGGTGATCCGCCCGCCTCGGCCTCCCGAGTACGTGGGATTACAGGTATGTGTCACCATACTTGGCTAATTTTTATGTTTTTAGTAGAGACAGGGTTTCATCACATTGGCCAGACTGATCTCGAGCTCCTGACCTCAGGTGATCCGCCCGCCTCGGCCTCCCAAAGTGCTGGGATTACAGGTGTGAGTCACTATGCCCAGCCGATCTAGTGGATTTTATTTGAAGCTGTGTTTGTAGTGTAAGCATGTTGATTATACTGTATTTAGCTTTTATGTTAGTTTTGAGTATGTACACTGGGAAAACTATTGCCTCCCAACCACCTCTTGGTACCACCATTGTTTTACTTAGGTTTGTAGAGAAAGCAAAACCATATTAATATGGGAACAGACCTTTAAGTGGGCCTTCTCCTCACTTCCTCATTCCCCCCCAAAAAATATTCTTATATTCTGTTAATTAATTACATTCTGTGTGTCTCTTCCATGGAAGAGATCAACCTAGTAAGAATAACAAACATCATCTAATCCTTCCCACTTCTTCTTGAAATGTTAGTGGTACATATATTTTTCCTTTTCCTGAAACCCATTTGCCTCTGCTTTTCACTTGGCTAATTCCTATTCACTCTTCATTTTTCAGCTTATACATTACTTCCTTCCAGCGGCCTTGATTTCCCATCCATCATATTAATTGGTTCTCTCCTTTCCTGGGATCTTTACTTCTTCAACGCATTTTATCTAATTATGCATTTAATCATGGGCTGATACACTTAATATTTTTCTTCCCTACTCCTTTGTAAGGCTCATGAGAGCAGGAACCATGTCGGTATGTTTACCACTGACCTCAGAGCGCAGTCCAGTCCTGGCATAGTATACTGGAAAATTCCTAAAGATAGAAACAAAAAAGCTAGATGGCAGCAGACTGCCTTTCATGTCCCTATCAATGAATAGATTGCTAACTAACAATCAGGGGCATTGTTCATATCAATAATATAAATAGTTCAAAAGACTCCAGAAATAAGTTTCTAAGGCACTTCCAGTCATTTGGAATAACTATGGCTTGGAAATTTCCCCATCTTTGTAATTCTGAGAAAAATGATCTAAACTAGATGTCTATAACTATATTCAGATGATTCCTATTCATAAACTGAGAATAAAGAACAGACCAACTTCAGTAACAGTAACATTGCTGGGAGAATAAATTGGCTCAAGAAGTAACAACAGCAGCAGCAAAACGGTTAAGGCACTTCAAGGTAATCAGTTTAGCTCTGTCGCTTTTTGCTGTGACTCTGAAGGAAGTTAATTGACTCTCTGAAAGTAGTATCTTGCTGCCTGGAATTTGTACCCACAAGCTTCAAATAAACTATTCTATGAAGTTTAAGCTGTCCTTGACAGAAAGAAGGGTACAATCAACTCCAAGCCATTAGGGAAGGTATAATTTCACAACGCCAGACAGCCAAGGAAAGTGATCCTCAAAGGGAAATTTTGTAGAAAAAAATTTTGCACTTCTCTGTCCCTATCCATCAGTAACCTCAACAGAGCTATTTTTGGATTGTTTCCCTTTATACCTATTGATGACTATTATTATATTTTTGAAAATATTTTTGTTAATGTTGTTAGAAACTGGTAGGTTAATGAAAGTTTAGCCATGGTTGCTGTTGTTAGAAGCAGGTGTAATTAATAAAAGTTTAGCTGTGAAGGCCAGGCACCCCAGGGTTCACACCTCAGCTTATTGATTACTTTTTAGGCTATACAACCCTTAGCAAACTGCTTACCCACATGACCTCTGTTCTCACAGCTGTTAACAAAAATGGTGGCAGTGATAATAGTGTTGAGAATTGTTTCCAGGTATAGCCAAATTATCATGGAAAATGCCTAGCAAAAGGTCAGGCTTATGGTAGGAGCTAATTAATACATCGAAATCTCATTCCTTTCTCGCTTTTTTTTTTTGGCTTTCCTTTCTTCCACCATCTTCTCCATCTTCCAAGAACCAGCCTAAGTAGTAGATGATGACTTGGGTCTCCTGCACACCAAGAAGCCCAGTGCGCTGGCTTCCTGACACAAGACATAGCCCTGCTAGGGAGTCAGGAGTCTGTCTGTTTACTCAATGCTCAGTTCATATTAGAAAGCAAATGCTCTCGAAAATAAAAAGCATTAACTCATGTCTAATTTCTTATCTATACTTTCGGCACCTCTTCATGTTTTGCAATTTACTGTGAGCAGGTTCTAAAAAGAGAACATAGAAAGAACAAAGGTTTTGGCTTTGATGAGGAAAAGTGTGTGGAGAGAACACAGAAAGAGAAGGATGAAGGAAAAAGACAGGAAGGTCTCAAAACCTGAGCTCCTGCATCAGTCACTCTACTGAATTAGCCCATTCTGAGCTTGTCCAGTTCTTTCATAAATCAAACTTGCATGCTTCTTAAATTGTCAATGGTTAGCTTTCAATGATTCTTAAAAACCGTAAATTTTTAATGATGCTAGTATAAGTGAAAGGCATTCATAAGTTCCCCTCTTTAATAATGATGGTCACAAATTGGAGCAGTCAACAGCTAACATTTTTGCAGTATTTACCACGCACAAGACACTGTGCTGGGCCCTGTACATGATTATCTCACTTAATCCCCACAAAGCCTTATGAGCTATTATTATTATTGTTTCAATTTACAGATGAGGACACTAAACAGAGAGAGAATATACAGCTACCAAGTGGTAGAATCAGCTAACAGGCCATGCATTCATTTGTTCTGATTGCAGTTTGATGCCTCTCCTGGGTGAATTCAATAGGACCAGAACACAGTTCTACTAAAACATCTGGTATGATTTCCCAATGTCACTATGTTTTTGCCTTCAAAGTGAATTGGGGAATTCTGAGTGGGCCTGGGGACATTTTAAGAGGTCATAGGGGCATGAGCTTAAACCTACTAGTGTCATGGGAGCCTCTCTATCTTGTGAACCCTCTTACTGCCTTCATTCCCATTTAGGCTTTTACAAAACACATGACTGTAAACTGGTTTGCTTTGGTAGTAGAGAGGAATGTTGTGGAGAAAACACTTGAAAAAGTTCTTAGGTTAAAAAACACAAGAACTACTTGTTTCATACGTGGTTTTATGTAGATGTCAAAGATAATCTCTCAAATAATCTTTAAGTTTCCACTAATATGTGATACCCCCAAAAATGCTGCCTCCTGTGATAATATCTTGCATTCTTCTATTATTCCATGAAACATGTCTTATTTAGTTCTCACAGGCAACAATCAACTGAGGTAATAAGGGAAAATAACCACAGCGCTGCTTTATAGAGGCAAAAGTGGGATCCCATGCTATATGGCAGAGCAGAAACAGAATCTCAAACTAGTATTTAGGCCCGTAGTCCCAGCCAATAACAAGTTTCATTAGTGCAAAAGTTCTTTACCTATACACAGTCTATGGCTCTCTTGGTGAAAATAGTATTCTTGGTGAACTAAAGTTTGCACAGGAAACCATGGACTCAGCATCTCATACTCTTTTTTTTTTTTTTACTGTATCTTAGGAATCACGTGCATGTCCAGTCTAAAGCAGCAGGTTGTCTAAAGAGTGTTTGGCTAGGCAGTGCTGAGAGACTGCACATCATTAGCTCTTGAAAGTCATTACCATTGAGTTCATGTCCCTAAATTGTGTCTTTCTGTGAGGAAGGCAGAGGATCATATTTGAATTCAAGATCATCGAAGTATGGTAGACATGAAAGGTGTGTGGTTAAGACACTAGCAGAACTCCGGAGCAAGTACGTATTTTCCAAGTTCCCAGGGGACAGGCTGATGGCAGAAATGTCTGATTTGAATAAAACTGCTAAATAACTTGTTTTTTTACTTAAATTCCTACAAAAATTTCCCACTACTATAGCAACTATTAATGAAAGTCTGTTTTTATGCTCCTCGATGACATTTTTGGCATAATTTAGAGAAAAAACCTCAGAAAATAAAAAAAGTAAGTGTAAGACATATGTTATGAAAATATCTTATGAAATATGTTATGAAACTTTTGTTCATTATGTAACCAGTGCCAGCTTTGCAACCATTTAGGTCTCTGATGGTGATAACTTATTTATCTTGTCATTACTTTTCCAAATCCCAAGTCCTACACAACTGTAGCTTCAACTAGAAGCCAAGCCCTACCTTTGTCCTACACAAAAAGAGACCTAGACTGTGAGCAGCCTCGCTACAGATTTCTTTGACTCCCTTTGGATTACACACTATGAATACAAGAATAACCAAGACATGCATCCAAGTATATTTTTAAATTCTAGTTTTGCTTTTTCTGATCTAGCACAAAGTGAGTTATCTGAGCATCAAATTATGTATTTTCCTGAAATATTTCATATTTTCTCAAAGCCATTTTCCTTAGTAACCAATAATGAGAGATGATAGAAGGCAGTTTAAGGCATCTCAGTGTTTCCAAATAGCATTCTGTCTAAGGTTAGTTTCCACATGAGAAAGGTGGTAAATGACATATAGATGCATGTGCTGGGGAGGAGGTGTTCTGTGGCAAAAGAAGTTTGAGTAAAAGATCTGTAAAAGTTAAACAGTTTTTTTTAGCAATTATCAGTACCTTTAATATGCAAATGAATGAATCATGTTCAAGATGGTAATGATACATGCAACGTTTCTTAAAATGATTTAAGCATAGAACCATCATTTGCAGAGCAGTTGCAGGGACCAGTGCTCCATGGGCACACTTTCAGTCATGTGGGCTCAGGAGTCACACAGACCTGAATTCCTGTTACAGCTCAGAGGAGCTATGCATCCTTGAGAGAATGATGGAAGCACATGGTAAACCTTGGTGTCTTAGCCTCAGTCTCGTGAGGTTAACAAAAGGTCAGTAAATTCAAAAACACTAAGAAAATTACATTATATTCTTGACATTCAAATGCATCTTCACAAATCCCCTAATTCACTAATATCACCCTAGCATTTACTTTTCCCCTAGAAAATTTATTTATTTATTTATTTATTTATTATCATTATTTTTAAAAAGCAACTCTCATTGAAGTGTTAATCCCTGTTGCTTTACAGGAATGTGTGGAGTTTTCTCGCCCTCTCTGGAATCTCATTTTCATCAACAGCACCTGTTTGCTAATGTTTTAATTCTTCCTTGATGAGTACTTTTGCACTGACTGGCACACTCTACAAAAAATTACAATTTTTTTTCTAGAAACAAGCACAGAGTGAACTATGGTGGACTTGTTCATAAAATTTGATCTCATTTATCACTTTAAATTTTATACTTTTCAAGAATTAATAATTTTCTTAGCTGTTTTTGTGTTGCGTCTATTGCCTAGATCAACGCTGTTCAGGAGAAATATAATGTGAACCATGAATGATGGCCACAACATGTAATTGTAAATTTTTTAAAAGCCATATTATGAAAAGTTATTTTCACAAGCAGGTGAAATTAATGTATTTTTTTTACTTTTGTGGGTACATTGTAGGTATATTTATGTGGTACATGAGATATTTTGATATAACGCATACAATGCATAATAATCACATCAGGGTAAATGAGGTATCCATCACCTCAAGAATTTATCCTTTGTGTTACAAACAATCCAATTATACTCTGTAATTTAAAAATGTGCAATAAATCATTGCGACTGCAATCACTCTTTTGTACTATCAAATACTGGATCTTAATTATTCTATCTAACTATATTTTTGTACCCATTAACCATTTCCACTCCCACACCCCTGCCACTCACGACCCTTCCCAGGTTCTGATAACCATCTTTCTACTCTCTATCTCCGTGAGTTCAATTGTTTTCATTTTTACCTCCCACAAATGAGTGAGAACACTTATTTCACTTAACATAATGACCTCCAGTTCTATCCAAATTGTTGCAGATGACAGGATCTCATTTCTTTTTATGGCTGAATAGTACTCCATTGTGTGTATGTACCATATTTTCTTTATTTAGTCATTGGTTGATGGACACTTATATACAACCAAGTGAAATTAATTTTATTTATTTATTTATTTTTTTTGAGACAGAGTCTCACTCTGTCTCCCAGGCTGGAGTGCAGTGGCACAGTCTCAGCTCACTGCAAGCTCCGCCTCCCGGGTTCACACCATTCTCCTGCCTCAGCCTCCTGAGTAGCTGGGACTATAGGTGCCCACCACCACGCCTGGCTAATTTTTTCTATTTTTAGTAGAGACGGGGTTTCACCATGTTAGCCAGGATGGTCTCGATCTCCTGACCTTGTGATCTGCCTGCCTCGGCCTCCCAAAGTGCTGGGATTACAGGCGTGAACCACCGTGCTGGGCCAAAATTAATTTAAATATGTTTTATTTAACCCTATACACAGTATTAGTATTTAAACATGTAATCATTATGAATATTACAAATGAGAAAGTTTTCACTTTTTTTCACACTACTGTTTGAAATCCTTTGTGCATGTTACATTTCCAGCACATCTGATTTGAATTAGCCACAGTTCAAGTGCTCTGTGGCTAATAGCTCTCTTGTTGGACAACACAGGCCTAGATTAGCAGTCAGCTTCCTTCTGGGTGGCATTTTTCTACACAGGTACAATGTGTTTATCAGTTCAGAGCTATTGCATTTGCAAGGAAGAGTACAGAATAATACAACTATATTGTGATTTGAATACTTGGTGGTGCATGTGTGCATTCAATAGTTCTGTAACCTAAACCCACACGAGAACTCTGTTGTACTTTGGATCAAATTACTCCCTGTCATGAAGCATCAGAGTCCCTCAAAATAGTCTACACCACAAAAGCCAAGGGATTTTTGTAATTGTTTTACAAGTAGGAAAAGCAGTAACAGTGATTTGAAATTTTTACAAAGTTAAATTTTATAAATATATGTTGAATACAAATCGTGTACATGATACTTGGCTAGTTCTTTAACACTGATTTTTAGATATGAGACATTCAATTTTCTTGGCAAAGGTATGTATGTATATATAATGCGTATGCAAACACACATATAATATATCCATATATATCCAAAATACATATATATGCATGTATGCATTTATGGCATAACACTTATCTATTTTACAGGGTCAGTTGGTTGGTGATTATTTCCTTCTTTTCCTTTGAATCACAGGCACTATAGAAAAGCATAAAATCAGTCTCGTTTCATAAATTAGTTTTTCTATTCAAACTTGCACTTATCTTTGATGGAAAGAAATGTATAGCCTATTCTTGTGAATAATGCTAGCTAATATGAGCTGAGTGCTTACTCTATGCCAGGTGCTAGTTTAATGGTTATGTATGTATTATCTAATTTAATACTCGAATAACTCTAATGATTTAGGTGCAGAGGCACCTGAAACAGAGCACATTTAAGGAATTTCATAAACGTCATACAAGCTGAAATTGGAAGAGCCATGATTTGAACTCAGGAATTTCTGCTCAATCATGAAGTGAACTACTCATTTTAAATGCATAGCATTCTAAGCACTCTCTTTTTAGATAATGATTTGTTAGCTAACCTGAATTAGGTCCTTAAAAGCAACTCTCATATTTCCTATGATTTCACATATCTTTGAAGGTCTTAATGGAAAGGAACTTTGTAAAGATAGTTTTATGCTTAACATAACCTCTTGGAGTAAAATTTTATTTTACTCCAAGACCAATTCAAGAAAAAAATTCATCTTCATTCCTTATCTCTGACAAATATCAGAATGCACAACACATGGTGCCTCTGATCTGTATCATTTTCCCTAGTACTTGCATTCATCTTTGATGTGATATTTTGTGGTCTAGTGGCTCTTGAGAGAAGACAAATACCTATCTCCTTTGAACCATAAATTACCATATTTGGACTTACTTCTTCATATAATTTTTACTAGTCCTTTTTATTTCTCTCATATATAAATCGAAATGTTGAAATGATGAGATCTATTCTTAAAGCATATACATATTTTTGGGGGGAATGTGACAGAGTTTAAATTGCTAACAATTATACATAAACCAGCTGAATCAACTGGGCAAGAAAACAGCCCTTCAATCTCACATTAATCCATTTGCGTGTAGGCATCAGGGAGGTCTCATTCTTGCAACCCCAGAAGGTAAAATATAAAGTCCAAACTAGTCTTCCTTTTCACACCCCTCCTCTTTTCAAAAAATTCATTTAAAAATATTTAACTGACAAACATTGCATACATTTATAGTGCGCAAGACGATGTTCTGAAATATGTACACATTATAGAAGAGCTAAATCAAGCTAATTAATATATGCGTTAACTCACATAGTTTTTTGTGGTGAGAACATTTAAAATCTACTCTCTTAGAAATTTTCTTTGTTTTTTCTTTTTGGTTTTCTTTGTTATTATTTATTTTAAGTTTAGGGGTATATGTGCAGGTTTGCTACATAGGTAAACTTGTGTCATGGGGGTATTAAGCCTAGTATCCATTAGTTATTTTTCCTGGTTCTGTCCCTTCTCCCACCTTCCACTCTCTGGTAGCCTCCTATGTCTGTTGTTCCTCCCTCTATGTATCCATGTGGTCTCATTATTTAGGTCCCACTTATAAGTAACCACATATGATATTTGGTTTATAATACATTGTTCTTAATGATAGTCACCATGTTGTACCACAAACTTATTCCTCTTGTCTAACTGAAATTTTATATCCTCTGACCACCATTTCCCCAGTCCCTCCTGTTCCCATCACTCCCTGGTAACCCTCTTCTATTATCTGCCTCTATGAGTCTGACTTTTTTACATTCCAAACAGAAGTGAGATCATACACACATCTCTCCTCTTGCTTATACTTACTAGCTTTCAGCCAGAAGAACAATGTTAGCAAAAGGGTTGCTTTTGAAAGTTGACCAACCCCTGGTTTAAACAACATCTATCAGAATGTACAGCATAAAGTTTAAGGCTTCATAAGTCTAGTAGATTCAATATACATTTGTTGGATGAATTACTAAATTGGATATATGTTCACAGGGACATTGAGCTATTCTTTGATATTTCCTGGGCTTGGTGTTGATTTCATGAATGTATACTTTATGTATGAAGAAATATTTAGGCACATGTCTTGGATCATTTATAGTTTTCTTATATCTCTATAATGTTATTTCTGTAAACTTAAAAGGAAAGAGTAATTATACAGTCCGTACACTCAATTTCAAATGAGAAGGTTGAGGACCCATGAAGTTAAGGTAACTTGTCCATTGTTGTTCAATGAGCCAAGAAAAAAGTGGAAATCTAGTTCAGCTGGCTGCTGCCCTTCCATGCGAAAACTAGTATAGGTCATATTATGATTACCATTTAAATGCAACCTAACAAAATGTTGTGGCCTGAGACTTCATTTATGATAATAATGAAAATTTATATTAAAAGCAAGAAATTACATTTTGCATGGTGGATTACACAGTACACAGTACACAAATAAAATCTGGAATTGGATTTGAATGTTTAAAAGTACATTATGACTTCATACAAGATACTAAATGTTTTATGGGGGAAGAGGTTTTTCACAAGAGTTATAATAAAAATACTTTTATCTATTTAGTCATTTCTTAGCAGTTCCTCAGTTGTTCTTAGTATAACCAAGAAATACTAAAAGATGTATTGGCTCATGTCTTCCCCTTTCCCCAAAGTTTACCGTCATAATGGTAAAAGGTGAGTGAAAAATGCTTAAAAAGCAGCCCATGATCACTGAATGATTCCATTTTTAGCACAAGCTTCATGATATCTCAGGTGGGATAGGATGATAGTCAGCTTTCTTAGAAGTGTAACAAATTCTTCTCTGAGAATGAAAGTAATCTTGGTGGATGGCGCCAGGTTTCAGATTCAGTCTTTTAAATTCTTACTTTAAGGCCGGTACAGTGGCTCACGCCTGTAATTCTAGCGCTTAGGGAGGGTGAGGTGGGCTGATCACCTGAGGACAGGAGTTCAAGACCAGTCTGGCCAACATGGGGAAACCCTGTCTCTACTAAAAATACAAAAATTAGCCAGGCATGATGGTGGGTGCCTGTAATCCTAGCTACTCGCAAGGCTGAGGTGGGAGAATTGCTTGACCCTGGGAGGCGAAGGTTGCCTTGAGGTGAGGATGTGCCATTGCACTCCAGCCTGGGCAACACAGTAAGACTCTGTCTCTAAATAAAATTTAAAAAATTAGCCAGGCATGATGGTGGGTGCCTGTAATCCCAGCTACTCGCAAGGCTGAGGTGGGAGAATTGCTTGACCCTGGGAGGCGAAGGTTGCCTTGAGCTGAGGATGTGCCATTGCACTCCAGCCTGGGCAACACAGTAAGACTCTGTCTCTAAATAAAATAAAATTCTTACTTAGTTGCCTCAGAGCACTTATTCAGTGGTTTAAATCATTTTTTAAAAACTAAGAGTCATTAACCTTTTAATGCAAAGGCAGGTGTTCATTAGGAGTTTCTTGGGGAAAAAAATAGCTTACATTCTGTTTCTCTCATGCCCGTCTTTCCTCTCAACACTGTCTCCTTAAGATAAACAATCAAAAACTATAGATATTTATGTTAAACACTTATAAAAATGATTTGTGTGTAGGTCTTTTGTTAGAGCATTAGTGATACGGTTTGGCTGTGTCCTCACCCAAACCTCATCTTGAACTGTAGCTCCCCTAGTTCCTCACGTTGTGGGAGGGACCCGCTGGGAGAGAAGCGAATCATGGGGGTGGTGTCCCCCGTACTGTTCTCATGATAGTAAATAAGTCTCACAAGATCTGATGATTTTATAAAGGGGTACCCCTTTTGCTTTCGTATCTTGCTATTGTGCCTTGCAGTGGACAGAACAATAGGCAGTTGAAGGAAAAATGAACCATTCTGTTTTTCTTTAGTAGTTTTCCTAAAATATTTGATAGGTTAAAAATACTGGTTAAAATAAATGCTCTGGATTTTAATTTACCATGTCACATTTATCACTGACAAAAAAGTTAGCTGTTCTAAGCTGCTATTTGGTATGTATTGAAAAAAAACATTTTAGTGATCTGAGAGAATTAACATGACATTTAGCAGGAATTACTATATAATTCCATTTAGTGAGAAATTATTTGGGTACTGAAGAACGCTGTGTTTGAGGATTATATTTTTTAGAAATCCTTATTTCTGAAAAATCTAAAGGCAAAACTCAAATATAATAACAACTTTCAGAGGCCACTAAGGTAGATATTAAACTTTGAAAGACAATATAATGCATCCTTAACACCTTTCCCAATTTCTGAATCAAGTGACTCTTATGTAAAAATTACATATTTTTTCTTTTTTTCAGAGATGGGGTCTCACTGTGTTGCCCAGGTTGGATTGCAGTCCTATGATCACATTCACTGCAGCCTTGACCTCCCAGGCTCAAGCAATCCTCCCTCATCCTCCAGATTAGCTGAGACTACGGAAGGTACCATCATACCCCACTAATTGTTTAAATTTTATAGAAATGGGGGTCTCACTCTGTAGCACAGGCTGGTCTCAAACTCTTGGACTCAGGTGATCCTCCCACCTCAGCCTCCTGAAGTGCTAGGATTACAGGGTAAACCACTGTGTCCCACCTCGTATACTTTCTCAAATTTCACGATGTGAAGTATCTGTCTGGTAACAAAGTGATGTTTTACATCATGAAACCCTTAGAATACATTTGATATTGCCCTAATGTTTACTTATGTTCCCTAATATGCCACAAAGCAGACAGCCTTAAGATTGGATTTTGAAAGCTTTAAGAAATGGGACCCACAGTTATCACACATACTATTTTTTCCAGACATCATCTAACAATGAATGATCACATTTTGACATGGTACAAACTGAACCAGGTCAACTAACTTGATATGCCAGAAGCCGGATTAATATCATCAATCAGTTACGGTGAGCTTCAGAGGAGGTGACATAAAAAATTAGGAATACATATATCACCAGAATCTTTTTTTTTTTTTTATACTTTAAGTTCTAGGGTACATATGCATAACGTGCAGGTTTGTTACATATGTATACTTGTGCCATGTTGG
>NW_012115289.1:1477452-1530691 GCF_000951035.1 Colobus angolensis palliatus | reverse complement strand
GTGTCATGGTTTTCATCTCTGTCATTTCATTTATGACCTTCTCTGCATTAATTATTCTAGCTATCAATCCTTCCACTCTTTTTTCAAGATTTTTAGTTTCTTTGTGCTGGGTACGTAATTCCTCCTTTAGCTCTGTGAAGTTTGACGGACTGAAGCCTTCTTTCATCTCGTCAAAGTCATTCTCTGACCAGCTTTGATCCGTTGCTGACGATGAGCTGCGCTCCTTTGCAGGGGGAGATGCGCTCTTATTTTTTGAATTTCCAGCTTTTCTGCCCTGCTTCTTCCCCATCTTTGTGGTTTTATGTGCTTCTGGTCTTTGATGATGGTGACGTACTGATGGGGTTTTGGTATAGGTGTTCTTCCTGTTTGATAGTTTTCCTTCTAATAGTCAGGACTCTCAGCTGCAGGTCTGTTGGAGATTGCTTGAGGTCCACTCCAGACCCTGTTTGCCTGGGTATCAGCAGCAGAATCTTAACATTAAAAAGACATAATGACTATAATGGCAAAAAAGAAAGAAAATGAAGGGAAGAAAAACTTCTTTAAATGCACGGGTAAATAAAATCTTGAAAAAGCAATACACATTTATTTTAGCATGCCTTACATTGGCTATGCATTGACTAATGTTTTTTCAACAGGTTAAGGTGGGTTAGGAAAAGTCCAAAACATATTTTCCAAGAAATAATATATAGGAAGGAAAACCTGATTTAAAGTGAGCACAGGATATATAGCAAGAACTCAAAGTAGGAGATGGAAATTTTCAAACAGAATAAAAGATTATTTATTGGTTTTTGCTAACAATGATTACTATTGGTTTGAAAAATGAACCTGGATAAAATGTAGAATAACATCACATATTTAAGCTGCATATGGACCAAACAGGGAAAACTCTATTTCTGCATATCAGATCGTTTCTTATTTTAGTCACTTATTTCACAGTTACATAGTATTCATCATGAGGAGAAACAGACAGAGTGTGAATGGCTCACTGTTCCCCACACTATTCCTGGAAAAACAGGTCCTAAAGATTAAAAGACCCAACCGCATACATAAAAGGCATGATGACATTGTTATTACTAGGTAAACATTTATTAAGATGCCATCATTGAAAATGGATGACCTATACTTTGGTAAAAATGTAGAGAACTGAAACATCACTTTGGCGGCGACATAAATGTGGCAAGCAGTTTGGAAACACATTTGGCAATATCTAAAGTTAAAGGCACAACCTTCGACCCAGAAATCCTACCCCTTGGGATATACCCAAACCCACATGTATGCACAAAACCCTGCAACATTACATGTACATTTGTTTACCAAGTGATATATCCAGTAATGTTCATAACAGCTCTAATTCATAATGGCCTAAAACTGGAATACGTAACTATCCATCAACAATAGAATGAGTAAGTAAATCGTAGCATATTCACTTGGTGCAATACTAACACAATGAGAATGAAGAATGCACAAAACAATATGAATGAATCCCATAAACACAATATTGACTGAAATCAAATAAGAGTTTATATTGTACAATTTCATTCATATAAAAGTTAAAAGTAGTCAAATCTATGCTATTGGAAGTCAGTTAGTGGTTATCTTTGGGTGCATAGTGACTGGAAAGAAGCATAAAGCGGTGCCCTTGGGAGCTGGTAATATTTTGATTTTGATCTAGATGTTGGTTATATGAGTAAAAATGGCTAAGCATTTTTTCTCACTTAGTGGCACATTCACACCCATTATTTTATACCAATTAGATGCTTGTAGAGTGCTAAGGGTTATATATAAATAGCAAAGAAAGAAAATCCTTTCCATTCCAACCAACATGAGGAAGGTAAGACTGCAAGACTTTTTTTTTTTTTTTTTAAGTCGGATAGTGTTAAAACAAACAATAAGCCTTTTAAATTCACTCCAAAATACAGGATAATTTGTTTCCCCCACTGATAATAATTTCTTCTTTCCCTTTCTTGGCATTTTGTTGTGTCAGACCTCCCTAAGGTTTATGTTGTTTCAGTTTATATGGATTTGCTTTCAGGAAAAAAACTGATGTTCCTTGTCCCTGAGTATCTCATCCAAGGGGTTGAAAAGCAGCGCAAACAACAGAAGTTGTACAAAGCCATCCTTGTCATCTTCCACACGGGAGGACAGAGAACAAAAACGCCCCCACCAGTGAGTGGCAGTGCCACTGAGAACCTCCTGAACACCTCTACTCAAGGCATTTTGAACTTTATAAAAAGAAACTGAGGAACGTTAGGATGGAAAATATATAGTCCTTTTCTAGAACGAGTTATGATGTAAACAGTTATTTTTTTCTAGAACCAGTTAAGAGATAAACAATTATTTGAGTAATGAAACATTTTCATCTTTTAGTTCATCTGAGATCAGGGCAGTGATACTTCATAGAACTCACAAATAAAAGCTTTTCATCAGGTACAACCGGAAGACGGCAGAAGGAGTTTTTTTTGCTTGTTTTTTTCCTCCACTCAAGTGGCCACTCTTTCACTAGAGAATGTACTTACGTCATCAAATTAATGTGATTCTTAAACAGGACATAAATCTTCCGTTTGGATGAGAACATTCATCAGATTCATCTAATTTTCCATTCTTTATCTAAACACTGCTATTATGTGACAAGAAAAATTCCTGAAAATCAAGGATATTTTGCAGTTAAACCCCTCCTCCCAGCCAGTCTATTTTGTTACTCTATATAAACAAACTCTGCCACTACATTCCTTTATCCATAGCAACTTCCAGTGGGTAATCCACAAATCAATTAAAGGCAAGTTAATTGCCAAAAATGGATCAAGTGACAAGCATTAGAAACATAATATTTATGGGCTCTATCCTAAAAATTTGTGTGTTGGAAAAGTTTCATCTGGCTAGCTTTCCTTTTAATTCAAGATTTAAAATTTGTATTATTTCTTTGAAAATAAAAAAGTAATCTCATAATTACTCTTAGCTTATGATGTTTATGTTTTGTAGGCAGTCATGGACAGGTATTTCAAACAAAACAAGGTTCCTACTATAGGGCTATTACTACTGCTATTGATTTTTAACTTCCAGTTTTCTTTGCTTTAGTATTTTCTACATATAAAAATTTTTGAGATAGTGTGAAACAATGTAATAGAAAGTATATTGTAAACTGCTCCTCCTTCCCCTACATCTTTTCATCTTCCTCCTTGTTTTACTCTCTCTCATTGTATTTTTATAATAACAGAGAAGCAAAGGCAAATTCACTCACGAGACTGGAGACTGAAAACAAGTCAGTAACGAGGTCAATATTTATATGGTTCCATTGACGTTGTGCAATTCTGAGTTTCTTGCCTAGAACTACAAATGTACTCACAGATGTATGGAACGGATATGTTTGAACTTATATGCAAATAAATTATCAATTTCTTTAAAAAGGCTTCCCTGGCTTCCCCAAGCAGAACTTCTCATCTCAGTCTCTATTTATTTTATTCATTGTTAACTTATTTTCTCTCTTCCTCTACCAGAATGTAAACTTGATGAAAGCAGAGACCACATCCATTTTGTCCCTCACTACATCCTGTTACATTTTTAGGAGTATTTATAAATCAGTTGTTAACACCCAACAGTTATTAAAAATTAAATTACATAAAAGTTGTTAAATATAATTAAATTACATTAAAAACAAGGGAAATAAGTATTCAAAACTCATAACCTCTGAATGATTTGGTTACATTTTACTATTATTACATTTTGGGGGCAATTTATGTCTATTGTATCTATATGATAGAAACACCGTATATAGTACTATGTATCTCTTGCCAACTCCACATTTAGTGACCTCTGCAGTTTGAAACCAGCAGGTGAGAGAATTTTTTTGCACAGAAATAAGCAATTACTACAAATAGTGCCCTCCCCCATGGAGAGCTGGTTGTGAACATTTACTGCCTGAATGATCTTTTACATTCTGTTCTGTTCATATTTGAATGTTTCATTCATTGTTATAATAATTTTAGGGTTTTGTTTTTATAGAGTTTATTTCTTTAGCTCACCACAAAACTTATCTTTTCAAAGCTTCAGTTCAAAGCTTTCTTTTTCTTTTCTTTTTTTTTTTTTTTCTTTTGGAATGTGACTTACATACTTGTCACCTTTGAACTGTCTTTTGCATTTGACTGGCTTAACATAATTACAGTAATATATATTTACTCTATTCACAAAACCATCTTTCCTCTTTATCATTTTAGTTTTTTTCTTCCAAATTTACACTATTACCAGCTAATGAATTACATAATTTGAGCCATGTGCCATGGCTCATGCCTGTAGTCCCAGCACTTTAGGAGGCTGAGGTGGGAGGATAACTTGAGGCCAAACCTGGGCAAAACAGACTCTAAAAAAAAAAATGTTTTTAAGCCAGGAATGGTAGGGTGCGCCTGTAGTCCTAGCTACCCAGGAGGCTGTGACTGGAGGATCCCTTGAACCTAGGAGTTTGAGGCTGAAATGAGTGATAATCATGCCACTATACTCCAGCCTAGATGACAGAGAGAGACCCTGCCTCCAAAATAAATAAATAAAATAATACAATCGGACAAGTTTTAAAGTACCATATAGCACTCTTCCTTTGCCGATGGAATTTTCTTTTGCTCTGATTCAACTCTGTGTGCTTATATAACCCAGCCTTATGGAAAGTCAGACACCTCTCTTCAGCCCCTTGTCAAAGTTAAAAAGGCTTGTCAATTATAGTTCGAAGGTAGAAAAAATAATGGAAGTTAGGAGGAGGGCGAGCCAAGGTAGAAGGTGGGTATATGACTGTGGCAAAGAACATGATAGATGCTGAGGCCTCCAGAACAAGGAGTACCAAGGTAAAGTGTATGGAATTGAATGCTTCCTCTTTCATAAGAAGTATTCCTTATTTGCTCTGCCCAGATCAGACAGGCCTTGATCCAGCTGCTCAAAGTACCGTCTCTTAAAATCACTTGATGGGGGCTCAACCACTTCATGACTTAAAGACAAAAATATACTCGTTGAAATCATAAAATCAACATTATGAAAATAAACAGTATAAATTTTACAAACTACTAATTAAGCATAAACGCTCATACCTATTACACATTCAGAAATGGTATGCTTTTAACAACAGTGAAAACCATTCTCACAATGATGATCAGAAATACCCACAGCATGATTCTAAACCCTTGGCAGTGGGGAGTGTCTTTTCTTCTTTAGTCACCTTGATTTTTTTGTACATCTCCTGGCAGTCCATATTTGACAGAGCTCTGTGCTGGTCCATAGCCTGCAGGCTACCTTATAAAATCAATAGCTTTATATTTATTACAGTTTGTAATCTTTCTGCCTGTGGTTGTTCCATGCGCTGTCTTGATAAGACAGAAAACACTCAAACTGTATTTCCCCTCTCTATCTCTGTTTCTAGTCTACATTGATAATTGAACAGATTCTTTTGAATGTTAGAGATGGGGCTTTCCTTCAATTTTGAAAAAAATGCATATAATGCATTCTACAAAAATGTTGTTTACAAAGTGGTACTTCCCTACAAGAATCCTATTGTAGCTGTTGTAGCAAGTGATTTTTAGACTTGTAAGTAAAATGTCTGAGCATAATTTTACTTGGATAAGTCTATTGTTCAGAAACCTGTCCTTCCATGGTCATTGCCCAATTATGACTCTTCTACTCTCTCCTGTCTGCAAGAAGTGTGCTCCAAATCATTCATTCTTTTGGCTGCCTTACTGAAGGCATTGAATTAGATGGCATATGTACTGAAGTCAGGGGGTGGGACATTGGAACAAAGATTTTCACAGAAGCACACAGAGCCAGGGTTCTAGCTCTGGCCAGGCCACTATCAAGTTGCACGACCCTGGAGCCTTTCGGGATCTTCAAGCTCTTCAACGTAAGACAAATGAGTTTGAACAAATGAACCATCAGGTTCCTTCATCTCTAACCCCCTGTTTCCATGAATGTGGCAAAAGGAAGCACAGTGTCCTCACACTTGCCATGAATTGGAACACATTTGCTAATAGGTTCATTCATTTAATACATATACGCCAAGCACCTACTATGTACCAGACACTCTTCCAGGCATTGGCCATATAAAGGTGGAAAAAAGGACAAAAATTGCTGCCATGTGGAGCTTACATTCTATCATTAATAATAGCTGAAATTTATGTTAGTGTTGTCTATGTGCCAGGCACTTTACATGGCTAACGCACCTAATCCTCATAACACCTCATTTGACCAATAAGGAAACTGAGGCACATGAAGTAACTTGCCCAAAGTCTCATAGCTACAAGTGATAATGTGAAAATGTGAACCTCAGCAGCAGTGTGACTGCAGAGCTAGCCAACTGTCAATCATTCCTGCGCACTACCTTTCTAAGGTGAGCCTGGGTTGTACGTGCAAGTTGCTCATAAGGTAACCATTTATAAGGCAGCTCTATTGTACTATTCTGTGACCGACAGAGGTACCAATGATAACAGTTTCTCTGAAAATGTATTTCACAAAAGAAACTTCACAAAATTTGTGAAATGTTAGTAAAGACTTGGAAAATGCTATGAAAGGGGTGGTAGGTAGTCCTGTACTCGTGTACATGCTTTCACCTAATCTGCACAATGGCCTTATGAAGTAGATATTTTTATTTTCTATTTATGTACATGGAAATGGCTCAGAGATGTTAGGAAAACTGCCCAATCAAGAAAGCAGCAGAGTTGGCACTGGAGCTTGGTCTGTTTCGCTGTAGAGCCAAAGTTCTCCTCTTATACCATGCTACCTCTTCTGACAATATGCAATGGTTGTTAGCAGTATTGTTATTCTTAGGTATAAATGTTGCCTATACACGACCTGTTTTTTCATTTTCAATTTAGTCAACATTACTCACAATTTGAAATATCATTAAGAAGCCTAGTTTAATAGTCAAGACTATGCCAGTAGAATAAATAGACATGACACAGGATGAAGTTGACCTCTCTAGCTCAGAGAATCTTCTGGCTCCTCTGAACTGCTGGCCAAGGAGTAATATTTTGGCAGTAAAATACAACCACATGACCAATGTTTTTGGCCAGATGAAATGAGCCAGATGGAAGCCCATGAAGCAAAACCCAGGAGCGGGCAGAAGCAGACAATATAAAATCACTGATTCATTTTCCTTTTTCTTTTTTTTAAATATAAAAATATTTTTATTTTGATGCTTTTGCTTAGCATTCCCTTAAACCAACATCAATTAGGTTAGAGGACAGTTTAGATATTATTTAATCAGTTTATATTTTAACTGATTACTAAGCCGTATTCTATAACAAATCACATGGTGTTCTGTCTTCAGAGAAAGATTCAGAGTTAAGTAGAGAAGATAGTACATCTGTTACAATAATGCCTGTCATTATGGAATTTTTTCCTTGTGTGCTAATGGGATCTGGTCAGGAAGCTGGAGGTGGGAGAGTGACCAGCAGTCCCGGTTCTAACACAGACTTCCAGAATTCATACCTGTGTAGGTTTCTCAAACTTGCTCTGCCTGGTTTCCTCATTTGTAAGATAAAGGTAATGCTAGATCTACCTCCCGAGGCTGTTTTGGAGGATGACATGCATGAGCTAATGCACGTATGGGATTGGGAATGCTTCCTGGTGCATAGTAAGTGTCCAATACAGATTAGCTCTATTGTTCTTCCTTTGGACTTTCTAACCACATATGTGTGTGGTCTCTAGTCCCTGAACTTCCAATTGTTCTTCTCCTATTTGACACTAATTACATCCATCCTTTTCACTTACCCTAAAGAATTAAGTGAGATGAGCTGTAGCACGCTAAAAACAACAGTTGTCACATCTGTTACATCTGGAAAGCTTTGAAAACTAAAAAGTGCTGTGCAACCGGAGGTATTCTTGGGGTATGCAGAAAGTTACGTCCCCGTGTATTGATTCACAGGTGGCGCTCACTCCCTTTCTAAGATGTGGGTTCGAGACAGCTTTTTCTCATGGGAATTGTGCAGTTTGGTTGGGCAATCACTGATGTGCTACCACTTAGGTTTTGGAAGTAGCAAAGAGTAGCTATGAGACCACACTCTCCTATGATCCCTGTTCATATCTGCTACTATACAATTTCCAGATCAAAGTTGCAGATTTGATCTTTACTTCCTAAGAATACAGGGGATAATTTAGGGACATCTAGATCTTGTTTGGGCAAATATTGCTTTATCTTTCCATAGCCCAGATATCATTTGTACTTTTGTTTATTGATGTGATTGTCATTCCTCCATCATTCTACTGTTCAGTCTATGTCATATCAAGCAAATTTACTCATTAGACCTTTCTACATCACATATAAGCATGCACATACGTACTTAATAATCACCTGTTTGGCAGCTCTGCTAAAACGCTGGGAAGGAAAAGATGTTGAAACAATTGGCAAAAATGAGATTTGGAGATTTTCTGAGAATTTCTATCCCATGACCCCTATTACTATAAAGGGCAAGAAAACTAGAAGACACTTTCTGTTTCTGGTCTGTGGAATGCTATGGAATAATCTCTGCCCCACATTCAAATGTACCCTGAGTGACTTTCTCTTCTATTTACGTGGTACCTACCCCATACTCATCACATAAAATGTTCCTTTTAACATCCCTTTTTAAGAAGACAGAAAGTAGGAAATGTTTCGTGATTTGTTCTCTTTGGAAGACAGAATCATCTCAAGAAGAGTAATTTTCTATTTAAAGTTTCCTTGAACACTACTGTAGTTTTAAACAATAATATATTTTAAAATACAAAATTCCCTAGTGTTCTCTTATTGGAGTTGTCAGGCTCCACACTCTTGCTAAATGTTTGCTCCTTGATTCTTTCCTTTCTTCCCAGATAGTTTTTCCCCATCTTTTTTTAGGTACTATATTTAAACAACCAATATAAACTTATCCACATTGTTTTCTCAAATTTAACAAGAGCACATCACTCTCCTCTTTCTTCTCTATAATACTTGGGGGGGCGTTGCTCTAACGTAATTAGGTGAATCTTTAAACACATGTGCCAGAACCTAGGCAGATAAATCAGCACCTTGCCCTCAAAAATAGTACTCATCTTTGTAAGCGGTGTCCTAATGCTAACACTTATCCCATTACTGAAAACACAGTTGGCATTCTCTTCTGCGTTCACAGAGAAAAAGTAGTTTCCTTATTATGTAATCCTCTGCTTTCTCTCTTTTTCTGTTCCTCACTCCTCCCCCCATGGCCCTGCTCCACTCCCCTCTCCTGCCTTTCCTTCCCTCTCCCTCTTCTTTTCTCTTTCAATCCCTCTTTCTGCCTCAAATCAAACTTAATAAGCTATATATTAATCATTTTTGTTTTTTTATAAAAATCTATTTTAACCACATAAGACAAAAAACTGTCACAGCTGAAAAACTTTCAAATCTATTTTGAGCATTGTAAACTGTTTAAGATTGTATTTCTCAAGAGTCAACACTCATTAAATGTATATGATTTGCTATTACTTTAACAAATCAGATACTAATTGAATTTCATATCTTACAGACTTGGCTTTCCATTAGCCTGAATATTACCAGGGAGCGAAAGCCATGCCAAATAAAAATATTCCAGCTTAAAGCTAAGCGTACTCCCAGTATCATGCATTATTATCCATTTGACAGTCAAAGAAAAATGACACCACAATAGGCACATTTGAAGATTTTCCAAGATATAAAATACTGCTCATAAAATACATGGGAGAAATTCAGTGAAGAAATTTGTCTAATGTCCAGTTCTTTCAGTTGCTTCAATAATGGAATCATATCCAAAGCCTCTTAAAGGTCAAGATAAGCTTAAGTTACTTTCACCATCTAAGGATTTTGTATATCTTTTTAAATTAAGAAATGCAAAAGCAAGGCTGTGACATTATGAGATATTTTACGTGTTTACATCAAATAGTTTAACACCTTTAATTCCAAGAATGCTATGCAATAAAACTATGCTCTTCAGAAGATAATTATAGCATTTAACTGTGCGTGCATGTGCCTGTGTGTGGTGTGTATATGTGTCTGTGTGTGTGTGTGTGTGTGTGTGTGTGTGTGTATATATATATATATATATATATATATATATAGTGACTCATGGTGCATCTGAGGTATTATGGTATGATAAAAATTTTAAGTTATATAATAAGTACCTTTTTGCATTATTGTCAGTAGATTGTTGTGGTTGAATGCATAATCTCCTTTGGCTGAGTGAGGGACCTGCAGAAATGCGAGAGCCGGTGGCCAACTGCCTTCCTACCTCCCTAACCCTTCCACTCAATTCAACTTTTCAACTTATGATAGCTATGATCATATCAAGTTGGTTATGCCAATAAAGCATTATGGGGTGATGCCAAATAAGAAAGGGTAACAGGATACTTTATCAAATAGACATTACCGGCATTCTTGCTGTATATAAACAAGCTTCAAACCTCAAAGAGTTTGCAGTGCAACTGGAAAGATAAACTAGAACCTCCAAACAGTGAAAACAGCACATACAAAAAATTATTATGTGGGAGATTGTATACTCAAATTAAGAGAAATAAAGGAAGGATTAAGTCTCTGAAGCTTCCAAAGGAAACGGGCTCATGATGGATATTTGAGATGTCATCCTTACCTCTTAAACTTGTTACAAATTAAGTTTGTTAAAATTACAGATGTGCGGTATCCAAATACATGAAACAGTTATCCCTAGCTGCTAATGCTTATATTTTGAAAAGGGCCAGAACTTGACCAAAGGAACCTTGAAAAAATATACTTATCATATAGCTTTAAATTTTTATCATATCATAACACCTCAGATAAAATTATCTTTGCCAAACTGAGAGTAGAGCTTAAACTTTGCATTTCGTGAGATTTCTCAAATTCTTTAGTCCATCAAGCTACTGCTTTTACTTTATTCAGCAGTTGGAGATTTATGATATTAAGGAGCTTGCGATCAGATCTCAGTGATGAAGAGAGCCTAGAAGCCACCATATATTGGAAATATGCACAGTAAAGTTAGCAAACAATTGATGTTAAGTTCTGAATGTACAATTTAGTATATAATAAACATGAGAATCACATTCTACAGAATGCAAAGCACATAGTAGGCATATAATTTCAAATTTTCAATCAAATTTTATAGCTGTTACAAGCTAACGTAATAAATCGTTAGTTTCTTTTCAAATAAAAATTATATTTATCTCTTGCCAAAGTTTGCTTTGGCATTGTTATAACAAATTTTTAAATTTGATTTCTCTGATTTTATAGTTCCCTAAAAGTTCCAAGGACATTGTCTTCTTTACTGTCTAAAGCAAATAATTAATCCTTATAAATCATTTTAATTCAAACTTTGAATGTTTTATATGCAGGCAAATCAGAACACATTTTAATCCTGTGTTAATGTACATTTCTACATAGGCCTGTCAGCTTCCAGATGTGCTACATTTGGTCTAAATAAGAAAGACCTTATATCCAAAATTTTGCAAACAATGTCACTTCTATTTACTATTGATTAAATAGATACCTTTCAGTGCTATAAATTTTAATCAATAAAAAACAAAAAAGCTTTTATTTATAAACAATAATAAAGAATAATCAATCTTCTCTTTATTAATACCTAGAATACTCAAATGAGAAGGAAATCCAAGATTTTTTAAAGTGTTTTCTTTTTTCCAGTTATTTGGTTAAAATAAGCTGATTTTCTTGTAAAACAGTCATTGACAGTTTAGTGAAGTCATGAGGTCCAGATTTTTAAAATGATTTCCAAAAACAAAAGATTATTAAAATATTTAGTTTGAATTCATGGCATCTAATTCTGTTGGGCAAGATTAACACTGAATAATTCCCTGAAACAGCATTAGTTTCAATTTTTTCATGTGGATGTGCCCTGAAACACTTATAAAGAATACTGTAGTGTTCTTGTTGTTGGTTAGTCAAGCAAGAACTCTTCCCTAACATTTAGGTTGACTATATTAAGCCATTAGACAAGTTAATACACTGTTTTTCAGGTGGCAGTAATGTGAATGCTTTGTTAAGTTTGCCATTTAACTCTCAGAATTAGCTTTTAAAGTCAGTCAACTCTCTTCAACTTCTGCATCATCTTCTTGGTTCTTATTTCATATATTGTCAAATTAACCAGCATTAGGAGTTAGAAGGTCAACTTAGGGCTTATTTGCAAGGGGCCTAAGGCAGTTAAGCAGTTCTTCCTAGCTACAAAAGGAAAACAGCAATACCTGTAGGACTTTGAGAAACGCAATCTTGATTTGGCTCCTGTAGATGGTCCTGGCACCGTGGCTCCCAGAGGATCCCAAACAAAAGCCATTTGTAAGGACGATGCCAAGATCCACAGGAACCACGAGAAGTCAGAGCTGGTGCCGGGCCCTGGGGCCCTGAGGCCCCGCACGGAGCAGGAGCAGGAGGCACTTGTAGCTGAGTGAGGGCATTTCCTTTGTGCAGTGGTATGCGCTGACTGAGAGGTGGCAGGCTGGCTGAGGCAGGGCTGGAAGGGATGGCCAGGACTTCCTGCTGCATGACACTTGGCCTTTGCAACAGAGCTTGCTTCACTCAGGCCTTATCTCATAATTAATGTGAGAAACACTCCCTCGAAAATTTGTTTTTAAATATAGCCCTAATTAAACAGCATAGTCACATGCCGCTCCTGAAAAGCACAACACACACACACATGCATGCACACATGCATGCACACACAATGAAAGGTGTAATTGAAGTGGGTAAACCTTTATATCAGTGTGAATTTTAAAAACTGTAAACCCAGAGGGCTTTATTAAAACTTTTTAAAAAGTAAATACATGCCTATGACTGGGTCATCTGAAAAAGATTACTAAATTTCACACAGCTAACTGCCAACTATAATTTTCCTTATTTCAGCTTCTCTTAAAAAGAGATGGATATAATTCTTAGTCAACCTTCCACAGGATGTAAACAGGATTTAGTTGTCTTGAAAATACCAGTGCCTCTCTACAAGTCAGTGTGAGAAAAACAGGTAGATCACTTTCAGAGCTTTTGGCAGCCTTTCCCCTCAAGGAGCTGCTGCGTCACCTTAGAGAGTGAATTACAATGCATGACTTTGACAACAAAGATCAATTATCTTGTCCATTTTCTATTCCCTAGAAACATTTCTTAACTCTGATAAATCCTTTAAAACAACTTTCTTTCAAATTAAATAAATGATGAAAGCCAAATAGAATCTTTCATATGTTTTATGAGTCCAGGACATTTAGGGAAAGCATCTATTTCAAGATATTGTACCCATGGAGTCAAAGGACCCTAGTGCCGTCATCGGTCGTCACCACTGAATGGTATTCAATGTTAACAATGCAGCATAATTTCATCAGTCTGTGTCCAAACAGTGCCCCGCGGGTAACCTCAACTGTAAACCAAGGGAGAGCGCCACTTCTCCAGGATAAGATTAGAGAGGCTTCAAGTGTCCAAGAGTGAATTTAACCCTCTCTGAACTGGACAAAATTGTGACCAATAGTTGAGCTCAGTGAACATCACCATATCTGCAAATTTTGAGACCTCTAAAGCTCTATCTGTCTCTTGTACACTAAGGGAGTCTTGCATCTTCATATAATTTCAGTAAAAGCTCAAGACATTAAACATTATGCTTATTTTCACAACAGCATCCAGCACACCAGGGGTTCTTAAGAATGTTACAGGTTTCATATCAGCTTTGGAGATGAGTAATGGGAAACATTTTTACAGTTTCACCTCTTCCTTATCAGACACATGAACTCAAAGAAAGTGGGTGAGTGAGAACTGCCCTGAACAGCAGCAACCTTGGAGGAGCACAGAGTTCAAAAATAAACACAACACATTCTCTCTGAATCAACTTGCAATACTGTGATAGTTCACAAACTGTCTTTTTGCTTTTGTATAGCGATCCAAATTTCGCATGGGCAAAACAGGTAGCCACTTTCCTGGTGTTCTCAAAGAAGGACTGAAAAGGTGCTTATACTGATGCCAATCTGCCCTTCTGGTGCATGAAATGCTACCATTATCATTTAATTCTTTCAAACTATTTAATTTCCATTTTGGGTAGCTCTTAGGAAATGCACACATTCCTGGCAGAGTTAGTACTGAGCTGAACGACTTGGTGCTTAGTAGAATGTCTTCATCTGAGACTAAAGCCAGACAGTGTAAGATAACTGGCCATCTGTGTGAAAAGGGGAGGAATCTGTGTAAAGAGCTGGTGGGGTGGGGTGACTTGAAAGGGAGGGGGGAGGGAGGCCACGAAGACAAGCCAAAGAGTGGAAGGGATGTTGCTGGCAAAGATGGACTTTTTTCACCCTCCAGGCAACACAAAGCTCTCATTTCGTCCGATGGTGTTTAAAATTTTGTAGGTGAAACAGCGTCACTGATTTCTAATAAAAGCTACAGTCTAGGTATATGACTTAGGAAGCAGAAAAATATTTTCATTGTTATCCCAATTTTACTGATAGCAAGAAAAACCTCATCTTTCTATTTAGGTTACAGCCAGCAGCACACATTTTCACAAATAATCAACTGCCTTTGCTTACCAATTTACATTTTTTAAAGGATATTCAATTAATGAATATCTAATTGATAAACTATAAGGACATACGAATAATCTAGAATGAATCTGCTAGGGAATGTTCAACTTTTTCTAAAAATGTACAAGGAAGGAGAACCAATCTTGTCATTTTCATTACTGTCAAAAACATTTCCTTCTTTCCCCCCTGCTTCGTAAAGGCAGACATCTAGAACAGTTAAGCAAGATAAAAACAATGGAACTGTAAATGCGAAATTACGAACAGGAAAATCGAAACTCTGCTTCATTTTCCTAGTGTGAAGTCAGTTACAGACACAAGAAGTGTCTGCCAACATTAATGTTACTTTTTCTTAAATAATTACTTACCGCCTCCTTTTCATTTCTTCCACACAGTTACACATAATCCCGCTTAGGTTACCAGGCCTCAGTAAGGTCACAGAAATAAGCTACTTATTTCTGAGATTAATCGTGAGCAAAATTAAGCCTTGATTTCAAATATAAGTATCAATATTGTTTTTAAGAACTGGCTAATATTTCACAGACATGAGAATTTAGACATTTGGAAAAAATAAGAAATTAAATACAATGATTTTCTAGGATGAATCTTTACTAGCATTTATATTACAATAAGCTGTTTATAATTTTTACTTCATGGGTATCAAAGAGTAGAAAAGAACAAAGAAGACATCTTTTGAACATTCTAATTACTGTCATTTATTAAGTGTTTATTTTTCTAGATGAATTTTAGTAAAAGCACGATTGAAGAGCAAGGAGAGATGTTCCATCCCTGGGACAATTTATTGTTTACAAGTTGTGCAAACTAATTTTATATGTCCCAGGGAAACCGGATTCGGAAATCTAAACATTGCTCCCATCCAATTGCTATCCATGTAAGTTCTAACCCCCCTAAAGTATCAGCAAAATGCCCATCTTCTGCCAATAACTTAGCTCTTATGTTCTGCAGAGCTCTAAATAAGGCATCTCTTTTGTCTCTTGAATATTTCTGGGATTTTGGTTCCAAGATTCCAGATGTTGCAAATGGCAAATTTGGGTTTCGGTGTCTGACACAGAAACTCAGAATTTCCTTTATAGGAGATAGCTACTATGAATAAAAATGAAACTCTCAAATTTGAGAGTGGGATAATTTAAACATAATCCACATAGGCATTCAATTACTTGCACATCAAGTCTCTAGTTAACAGGCATACGGAGGAGAAGAGGGTTGAACTGAACTTCAGAGAAATAAACAGTTGTATCAGTGGGGTTGCGTTAGGTTGAAAGACATTGCTTCAGGAAACCAGAGCAGGCAGATAGTGGGTTTCAGGATAGTGCTGTATTTTGAAATAGTCTCTGGTTACAGACTCAAAGCCAGCAGAAGTTAACATGGAAGCAAATAACAGACTGTTATTTACCATCTACTTCTGATGAGGGTGTCATCGTAATTCTATCCTCAGAGTGATAGATTGCAAAAGAGTGTGACAAAAGGCAGTTTGACAACGGGACTTGTGTACTCCTTAAAACTAAAGTCCATTCAGTACAAGTAAATGTAAAAAATGATTTTTGTTACATTACTTATCATAATCAACTATAAGTTATTTCTCCAAATGAAGAAATGAAGTGCTGTAAAATAATACTAAAATTTTCTTTGAATTGCTTGGAAATATTCATTCTAAACCTTATATGAGTCTATTTGATTGAAAGGCCAATTAATCCATGTTCTGAAATGGGAGACAATTATTTTAAGATTTGGCAACAGTAAAACATTAACAGAATTGAAGGAACCTCATGGTCTGAAGAACACTGGGAAAGTATGCTCTGTGTTTTAAACGTCTACAATTGCATTCATTACTCATATATGACCCTGGACACAAACAGACACAAATTATAATTAAAGAGCTAAAATCAGGATATAGACTAAAACAATCAATAAGTGGCATGCTTAAATATAATGATAAAAAATCAATACAACTACGGATTGTGAATCAAAATGTTTTACTAGACACTTAAGGTTTCCATCTACATTATGTTTAGGAATTTTTTTAGCAATTTGGAAAATAACTAAGTCAAGCTTTTCTATTCACTAAACTAACAAAGCTCCTTCTGAATACTTGGATAAATGGGGTTGAAGGAAAGAAATCATGGAGGAAGAAATGGAAGAAAAAGAAAATAAATTTTATGTTTATTGAGTATCTACTAAATGACTGACAAATCCCTAAGATATTTTTCTAACTATCCAAAAAATATTTCTAGACTCAAATTCTTTAAAAATCTTGAAATCGGTGTAGACTAATCACTTGAAATAAAGAATTTAACACAATTTTCTAACAAGTGTGTAAAAGTCTTCTGGTGTCACTAATTGTCTTGTTCAATTCTCTGCATATGAAAATTTTAAAAGTCATAAAAATTCTTTCTATTTAATATTCTATTCATGAATGCAGTCAAATAAAAATCCTACTTAGCTATTGACTGGTGAGTGAAAGAGTGGTGGATATAGGATTACATCTTGAAATTCACTTCCTCCGGAAGTCTTCCCTGCCTCCCCACACCAGGTGATGTCTCCACTGCACTCTGCACTTCCTCTTTGTCAGTGTCATCACATTAGTAAAGACTTATTCAGTGTCTCACTCCCCTGATAGACCTAAACACTATGAGAACATGGATTACGTCTGCTTTTCATCTGGGTACTCAGTGCTTAGCAAATAGTCTAGAGACATAAACACCACAATTAAGTTGGTTTAATAAATTGACAAACCAATATTTTCAGGGCATCTTAAAAACAAGACGTATCACTTACATTATATTCTTATATGTGCCTAAATAGGGGCCGAAAATTCACAACAGGCAATTTAGGTAAGGCTTGTTTAGTTTCTTTTTCCTATTTGATCAATTGATTAATTTTTTTAATCAAAACACTATTGGGCAAATTTTCAGGACAGCACTTGCAAAGGGGATTAGAGATTAGAGTCACAGTTATGCCACGAACTTGCCATGTGACCTTGAAGATCGTTGCCTGACCTTGCTGAGTTTCAGTGTCTTACTCATTTGGTTCTCATTTGAGAGCCACTGCAAAGAGTTTTTGAGAGGGCACTTTATATAAAAATATTCTGAAAACTGCACAAAATTTTAGGCACATACTACTGATGTTTGTAAGCTTTTGGGAGAGGTAGGAAAACTATTTTTATGCTGTTAGAAACATTTTCAAGTTCTAAAAATTGTCAATTGGTTACTTCATGAGCATGGTAAGTAGGCGTACCATTTTATCAGTTTCAAAAAGAATATCAGCCTTCAGTTTTGATAGATAACACTTTTCTCTGTTTGAAATCTTTATATCCCATTTGTGTAAGAATAAAATATTAGCTGTTATATTTTGAAGGTTAATCATATGAAGAAATGTTAATGTTTTATTTGCAGCATTAAAACAGTCTATGAACTTTGTTTACAAGATCTAAAAAAATTAGGTGGCAAGAAATTTTACTAAAACTAGCTGATGGAATTTCTCGATTGTTCAAAACCGTAAGCTTCTCCTAAATACGGAAATATTTCTATTTATTTTTTGAAAACTTATGGGATCCTAGAGACAGGTTGTTTAATTGGGAAATCATTTGCAACACTGACTCCAACTCATGCTACCTTTATTGGTGATCACGCACCAAACAAGGAAAGAAATGGCTTCTTCCGACTTTTTAGAATTATGCTTACAAATAAGCAAAAGCAGTGATGAAATTGCTAGGCTAAGAAACAAAATCACTCCCTTGGGAGAAAAAAAAAAGACCCCCAATACCAAGAATCCCTAAATAAAAATCTCACGTGCTAAATTTTAGTGCTATGGATTTTTTCTATGACTGTTCAATATCTTGTTAAATCTGGTTATCCATTTATTGGAGCCAACAGTCATAAACTTTCCCATTCCTGAGTACCTGTCATCCTCAGACCCCTTCCTTACTTGGACACTTGCTGTGCACTGAATGAGTTTATGAACCAAACATCACCATAATGTCACGGTAACTTTTCTAATTCCTCATTTTACTATGATGATATCATCCACTTATTTGGTGTTTATTCGGTGGTGTTTATTGACCTTGCTGAGTTATGATGTCTTATCCATTTGGTTCTCATTTGAGAGAGAGCCATTGCAAAGAGCTTTTGAGAGGACTGAATAGAGTAACTTACATGAAAGCATTCTGAAGACTCTGCACAGAATTTTAGGCTATAATATATATTATATTATCCTCATAATAATTTATCTATGTGCTTTATGTTATTTTATTCTGTATCACCACTGAGGAAATGAAGACTTACGAAGTTGAAATAACTTGCCCCTATGATCATACAGCCAATGAGTAGCAGATCTGAGGTCAAAATTGAGGTCCCTCTTAATTGCAAAACCTATAGGTTAACCAATACATGCCTAGAATATAAGTAAATACAGGAATGAAAAAGGTCAGGTCCCCTTCCTTGAAGAACTAAATCATAAGGGAAGTTTTGAACTTTCACAGGAGAAACAATTGTTGTCAGGTAAAAGATCTACATAATATCACTTAATCTGCCAACTCACGAGCTGACATTATTATCACCACTTTATAGATGAGAAATCTGAGACTCAGAGAGGTTAAGGAACTTGGCTAAAACCACAGAGGTAATATACGACAGACATGTGAGTCCAGGTCAGTTTTGCTTATCTCTAAATCTTGTCTCCATTGTGGCTGGCTTACCCTAGATCTTTCAATTCTTAATTCCAGGGACAAAATTGGCCTGTGAGCCTGGGGTGGGACTGAGGCTGTAAGTAGGGGCTGAGTGGGTTCAACTGTGGTAACTAGAGAGACAGAAGGCCTAGAGTATAGTTCGGCTTAAGGAAAAGTGATCCTGTCAGTGTTTGTATGCATTGTGGACTGCCCTGCACTTTTCCTCTGAATATTCTACATAGGAGAAAAATCACAACACTTTTCAGTCCATCCAACCAAAGGTAACAATGTGCTAGGGGCTACAATAGAAATCCGGATGTTTGAGTAACGGCAAAAGAAAACAGCTTATTGTTGTTGTTTTTGTTTTGTAACAGAATATATAAAACTTAGGGTGCCACACACTAGCTATCGCTCAGGACCAGGTAAGAAATTTATAACAGTCATTTACACAATTAGGCCATTATTAATAAGGCAATAGGACTGGTTCTGGTTTTTGCTTTCAATGTTACCACTAATTTTATTTCTACTGGTTCAGTTGAGTTAAGTGACTTTCCCAAGTTTGGAAAGGGCTAAATAATGGGGTCTTGATGAAAACTGTAGCTTACCTCTAAATTTTAGAGAATAAGCCATTTTCATATTAGAGATTTTTTTTGTTGTTGTTAAACTTACTACCTTAAAAATGTAGAAGTAATTTGAGAACACATAATTGTTATTTCATTGGTCAGATGATATTCAGTAAAATCACTTATAGCAAAATTCTGAGTTAAATTTGACTTGTTTTTGTTTTATATATATGCTATAGATGAGTCTTAAGGGATTGAACTTATATTTGAAAATAAAACAAACTTTGGTCAAAGAAACAAAATTATAATTATGGGTTTTTAAGTCTCACCAGGCACTGGATGGTGAAATGCATGAGGCAGCAATTATTCTTCTAAATATTCTATAAGTGACCCTAACAAAAACACACAATGCTTTGAAATAAACACAGCTAAAAGATATAGACTAGCAAGCTACTTTCTACATGGAATTTTGTTCAACAGCTAATCAAACCAACCAGCCTCCCTTCCTTCTTTACTTCCTCCCTATCGCCCACCTTCCTTCCTCCCTTCCCTTCCCTTTCCTTCCCTTCCTTCCCTCCTTCCGTTCCCTTTCCTTCCCTTCCCTTTCCTTCCTTCCTTCCTCCCTTCCTTCCTTCTTTCCTTCCCTTCCTTCCCTCCTTCCCTTCCCTTTCCTTCCTTCCTTCCTTCCTTCTTTCCTTCCCTTCCCTTCCTTCCTTCCCTCCCTCCCTCCTTCCTTCCTTCCCTTCTTCCTTCCTTCCCTCCCTCCCTCCCTCCCTCCCTTCCTTCCTTCCTTCCTTCCCTTCCTTTCCTCCTTCCTTCTACTCACAAATGCATGTTTAGCATCTCCTACGTGCCCCAGGCTGTGCCAGCTGCCTGCTAGTAGTCAATGATGAACACAATTCATGCCCAAAGAGAACTTAGAGCTGAATGAACCAAAAACTGTAACTCAAGGGTAATAAAAAATTTGACTGGGCTTACATTTATTTAAAGTATCAGGGCAACAAGAAGAGAAGGAATAGAAAATATTTAAAGAAATAAAAAATTACATTTTAATTATATACATTTAAGAAAAAAATGTATATAATTAAGAAGAAGGTGACTAGGTATAAAGCTCATGCCTGTAATCCCAGCACTTTGGGAGGCGAAGGCGGACAGATATCTTGAGCCCAGGAGTTGGAGACCAGCCTGGGAAACATGGCTAGATCCCATCTCTACAAAAAAGAGACAAGTTAGCCAGGCATGGTGGTACGTGCCTGGGGTCCTAGTTACTTGGGAAGCCGGGGTGGGAGGATCACCTGAACCTGGGAAATCGAGGCTGTAGCGAGTTGTGATTGTGCCACTGAACCCCAGCACTCCAGCCTGACTGACAGAGTGAGACCCTATCTCTAAAAAACAAACAAACTAACAAACAACCCAAGAAGATGATTTTTCAGATCATCAACATTAAAAACAAATCAAACGAGATATTTTTGGTGAAATGCTAGTTTGTAACACTGGCCTGGGGGAAATACTTGGCCTCAACCAGTCAATTCTTACTCTTCTGTTAAAGTGGAAAGAGCACAGGAGAGATACATTTGTACAGAAGTTCCTATTTCAGCCCAGTGGGTCTAAATAAGGGCTTCATGACCGGGGGTACAGAGATGGGTCCTGGTGCCTCCTTACAAAAGCTTCCAAACCAGAAAGAATCTTACCTCAGAACAAATATCTCTGTAACCTGTGGTAGTAAGCTTTTTCTCAATAAAACATATCAGTACTGCTCACAACATTAAAACTGACAAACGGTCCCTTTGAATCCTTCTTATACACATAAAGAAAAAAGTAACCATGCCTTAGTAGGGCAATCAGTCCTGGAATAGTCCAGAATGAGCTGAATTAGGGATGTCTAAAATATAAACTTGATAGAGCATATAAGACCTGTTTCAGAGTAAACATTTAGGATACTTGCCATGTCAAAAAGAGTTTTTTCCCCCTCAAGATGGTATTATGAACATTTTCAAAAATACAGAAGAATTGAAACAAGTTTACAGTGAACACCTGTGTATCTATTGTTCAGATTCCAACAGTGACATTTAAGAGACTGCTTCTTAACAGGTGATTATCATGAGAGCAATTATTTAGATGAGACTCATCTGAATAATATTTAGGATTGTGCCTATGTTGAACCTAAGTTATAAGTCTCTATGTTTTCTTCTGGAGTCTGTTTTGAAGAGTGGACTTTGTACAGGAAAGACAATGTGTTTTTTTCTATGTCATATAAAGCACAAAATAAATTTGAATTTCTAAATCTTACTAACAAAAATAAATTCAGGATAAAAAGTAAATCTAAAGATATGCTCAAGATTATGAGTTATCCAAATCAATACCCATTTAAGTGATAAAAGCTATCAACCATGAAGTTTTATTCCAGTTTAGTCCTAGGTAATATGTTTTTGGAATTCTCTGAAATAAGAAAATTGTTGGTAAGTTATAAGTCAGTCAAGCACTTGGGAATGAGATGACTGGGAACTTTCCACAGTTACTGATATTGTACAAACTAAACTATGATATTTATAAATCAAGAGATGTTTTAGTAAGCAGGATGTTTTTGGGTTTTCTGTGGGTTTTATTATTTTGTTTCCTTTTGATATATTTTAAATGAACATTATACAAACGTTCGGCCTTGTTATGAACAAGACATAGCACTTTACTAATAAATGAAAAAAAATCTCAACCTCAATAACTCTATTTTTATTCAATTGTTTCTGATGTGGCTAGTGTAAAAGTCAGCTTGCTAACTTCTCAGCAATTTGAAATGCAGGTCAAGGTCAGATGACATCACAAGAGTGACAGAGAAAACCTAATTTTAGTCTCCATGAAACTGAAGAACTCAACACAAATGACTACTGAACACTCAGCCCATGTTTGGAGTTGTATGCTTGCAAAGGCATCCTATCAGGAAGGAGCAAGTACTGCAGAGAGTCGTGGAAGAAGCTAGTGTGCTCTCAGGTGCTCCAAGAGCTGTGGAAAATCTCAGATTCAGACTATCGACTTCTCAAGTACATTCAAAGAATGTGTATTTGCAACTCTAGTATAAACTCATTAAAGCAGAAGTTCAGAGAAAATAGCTAATATAGCTATAAATAGCAGAAAGTAGCATTTTCCAAAAAAGTTAATGTTAATACTTTGTTTAAAAGCATATTATAAAATTGTCAATACTAAGTAGAATCTAATTACTCCTGAAAAGCATTTCTCATTTAAAATCTATTAATTAAAATATGCACCAAAATGTTGATCAAGTTATTTCTGGGTAATAGAATGATAGATGTTTTAAAATTTTATTTTCCATAATGTTTATATTTTCTACAATAAAAATGATGACTTCTATGATCAGAATAAATGAAATACATGTTATTAAAAAACTGGAGTAGTCAAGTTTCTTTTTTTCCCACCAGGAATTTTAGGTTTTTAGTTTATTGGACTTCAAAGGTCAAGAGTAAAGACTTTTGAATCATATTAAATTAAACATGTCTCACAGATACTTTACACATTGGTGAGATGTTAAGGGGTCAGAGAGAGAAGTCCTGAGAAGCCAGATAGGCATACACATCATTTAACACCTATGATGGTATTATTTAAAATGAAATCATTAATAGAAGCAGCATGATGCAGTTTGCAGAAGCACAACTAGAGAAGACAAGAAATCTGCCTTACAGAGCCTAAGAAGAGGTATGGCGAGGAAAAAGCAAGAGAGAGAAAGAAGCGGAGCTCTTAATAGATGTAAAGAAACCCACCTCGTGTCAGTCTGCAAGGAAATTTTCCTTTATGAGGAGCTAGATGTTTGCACAGCGCCCTCTTGTGAAGAGAGGTTTTCGTGACTGTACCTTCACCCCAAGAGCCAAGAGCTTCAAGTATCCTTCCAGAGCAATTGCTTAGCTTTCATCAGCTGAGGATTAACTTCCAAGGCTTTTTGAGGATGCATGTATGGGTATGAGTAACACACAGACTTGACATCCGAATTCTCTATTATTAAATGTGCACATAAATATTCCATAGAGTTGTGCTTCTTAATGATAATGCTTTAAAAAGAACTTCCTAAAATAGGAAATTAGCATCTATGTTTGTTCCCATGACTTGTGAAACTTGCTCTTTTGCTCTGATGAATGCTGTTTTTCCAATTGGTAAAAGAAAATTGAAAAATTGAAAATTGGGGACTATATTAAAAATCAAAAATTGTCCATTCATCTTAAAAATATGGAGACATTTCTTTATAAAACGTTAGTATGCTTATGAGTGCCATTTGAAAATGCATTAGGCACCTGAAATTTCATATAATAGTCACTGACAAAAATATTACCATTTGAGTAATATGAGAATTAGAGACATTTGGTGTGCTTGATTTAGCATGTTAATTAGAATAAAAATCTTTATTCATGTAAATGATTCCACTGATTTGCAATTATCTGGATAACTGCTCAGCAGGAAAAACCAAATTTTAGATACTTCTCCCCAAAAAATAAATTACTGTGGAATATGGTAGAATGTATGCAGGAAGAGTTGTGCATTATGTGATATGCTGTCTCAAAACAGGAGAGAAAATGACTTCTCACATTCAGTTGAACAATTGATTGGGAAGTGAGTACAGTCAGTGTCTGTGCTATGTATTTATTGAGGAGCTCATTCATTGCTACTCACTTTCCTAATCAAACCATCATGAAAAACATGGTTAGAACCCTGAGCTAGGTAAATAAGAATGTGTGGCTTAGCACAAATCATAATTAAAAAGCAATGGCAACACCAAAGGATGGGTTGGGGTGTCCCTCCATAAGCACTACAAGGTTTTCCAAACCCACCACAAATAAACATGTCAAAAATAAAAACGACGTGCTTTCTATGTAAATGCAAATTCAAGACAAGTCCCCAAGATCCCTTGGCTCCCAATAAATTATCATCACTTCTCAATCTACTACTATCTAGAAATTCTACTGTGGCCTTTGCTCAAAGTTCAGAGCATTCATTGATGAAAATCGTTGTATTCATGTGGAGGAGATGACATGAGGCAGACAAGGATGAGAACAAGTCTGTGTAGAAAACTACACATATCCAGTTCTTGTGCAATGGACTTTTGAATAGGCTTGTGAAAAAGACTAACGCCTCCCAACTTTATCTCCATCCCTGACATTTTGCCTGGTTTGGTTTTCAGAATAGTGTATCAATCTCCTTCTTGGACACTGACATATGGATATTCAATAGTCTTAGGTTGAATTCCTTCCAGGGAAATTGTGCAAAATTTTGGAGTGGACAGTTTATTTGGAGAAGAGGCAGGAAGGCGATTCTAGGAAGTAAAAGTTAGGTGACGGGGAAGTGGGATAGCCAAGGAAGAAAAGTTAATAGAATGCATATTAATAAGCAGGGGCAGATGGGGCCCAATCTCCCCAGGGACCTTTTGAGAGACCACATATACACATGCCTCAGGACTGTCCCACTGGAGAATGTGGAACCCGGGGTATATGAGCACCAACTCTGGACCCTCAATGTTAGAATGTTGCCACTGGGAATGTTAAAAACTCCTGTAAATGGTCTCAGCAGGCTTCTTTGTACTGCAGAAAGCCCCCAGGTGCCTGAGACTGGAAAGTGACTGACTCTGCCATAGCCTCAGGAGAACTCTAGAGTGGATGGACGTAAATGGGGTAGCGCTCCAAGCATTTTTCACAAACAGGACTATCAAACTCAAGATGCTCAAACAGAACCACCCCACCACTAAACTTACTCCTCCCTTGAACTCCCCAGGCTCAATAAATAAAAACACACATTTCCAATGTGCTCAGGCCAAAAATCCTTGAATCATCTTTGACTCATCTCTTTTTCTCTCCTATGTAAAAATCCATCATCAAACACAGTTAGCTCTGGTTTCAAAACATTGCCAGAATCTGATCACTTCTTGCCATCTTCACTGCCATCACTATTGTCTCCTTCCAAGGCTATTGCAGTGGCCTCATAACCATTTTCCCTGCTTCTACTCTTGCTGCAACTCTATTCTTCACAGAGCACCCACAGTGATCCTTTGAAAATGTATGCCATTTCTCTGCTCAAAACCCTTTACTGGTTTCCCACTCCATTTGGGATAAAATCCAAACTCTGTACCTTGGTTTTCAAAAGACCTCTCCTCTCTTTCTGGACTCCTTTTCTATTCTCTCTCTTGCTTACTTGGTTCCCACAATACTCATCTTCTTCCTGTTCCTTAAACACAATGTGCCTTCTCCTAAGGAGCTTTGCACTTGCTATTTCTTTTTCCTGAAACATTCTTCCTTTGGGAATCTGCATAATTCACTCATTTTGTTAAGATTTAAATGTCAGTTTAACAGACAGAGATACCTATTCTGACTTTTTAATCTAAAATCACACTTCCATTACTATTTCTTTACTCTGCATTAACATTTTTTTCATAGAACTAACCATCATGACACAATTTTGAATGTGTTTATGTATTTCATATATTTTGTACTATCCTCCCCACAAAAAAATTAAATTCTTTCAGAGGAGAGACATGTTGATTCACTGCTGTTTGGCCAACAACTAGAATAGGGCTGGATAGTGGTAATGTTTTGATATTATTTGCTAAGTGAATTAATTCACTGTTCTGAGAGCCAGATGAGATAAATATTGATACTTATTAAACACTTAAACGTTATGATTGATATTACCCTATAAAAAGTGTAAGCAGCCTCTGCTCTCCAGAAATATGAATATCCAAGGTGTAGTGAAATTACCAGAGTTTAGGACCTACAAGCTTGTCCAACCCACGGCTTGTGGGCTACATGGCCCAGGATGGCTTTGAATGTGGCCCAACACAAATTCATAAACTATCTTAAAACATTATATGAGATTTTTTGTTTTTTGTTTTTATTTTTTTGCTCATCAGCTGTCATGTTAGTGTATTTTATATGTGGCCCAAGACAATTCTTCCAATGTGGCCCAGGGAAACCAAAAGATTGAACATCCCTGGGAGGGTAAATCACTCTATTATGAGCAATGGTAGTCAGGAACAGAAAGGAACAGAAAGGAAAGAAAGGTTGAGACTGGACTGTGAAGGAACTTGAATGATATGTTAGGAGTGGGACCTTTGTTACATTTAGAAGTGAAAAGTTACCAAGTGTTTCTGAACAAGGGAGTGAAATAATAAAAGCATAATTCATTTCAGAACAATTGATATTTTGATTCTACTTGCAAGGACTTGAGCAGGAAAGATTGGAGCTAGAGAAACAATGTCATGAACTTTTCCCACCTTGAATCCTCCTTTTTCCCAATATTCAAGAAACTGGCATATGTACTGGCATATATGTACTATTTGCATCTTTTCAACTTAGTTTGAAGACTACTGTGTCATCAAATATTTTTCATACTCACTTAAGGTAGTTTTTGATCTTACTGCGGATGTTAAACTACCATACCTTGTTTAGCTGAAAAAAAGGTCTGTCCATGATTTCTCTGGAATTGAAAGTGAACCTACAATAGATGTGAAAAGCTCATATCCATTCTTCTTCAGGTTATCTAAGAACTTTATAACTAAAGTATTAGAAAAAGATAAATTTGGGCATGAATATGCTACAGGTTATCTGGTGAGATATAGGTATGAGTCAACGGGAATAAACACGTCAAAGGCATCTGTAGTGTTTAGCAAAGTTTCTTTACATCTCTAATTTGCTTTTTACCCAGGGCAAAATGCAAACTGCAGTCTTCTTTTCTCTAAAGGAGTGTTGTAAAGAAAAAGAGTGGAATATGCTCATGCTCTACTAGACTCTGAACCTCCTGGGGCTGTATAACCCTGGGACTGCCCAGCACAGTAGGAGTGAAATAAATGTATGTTAAATGAATCCATCAAACTTCTTAGAAGATAGACTCCAGGGAAATTTCATTATTTTGTTTGAAATTCTGCTTTCCCTCATGTAATGAATATTTAATTCTGTTTGTTCCAGAAAGGACTGAAGGCTTCTCTATTTCCTTTAGTAATCAGCTTAAATAAACCAACTCATCCATTTCTCTATCTACCCAATGGACAATAGAAGAAGCTTACGTGTCTCATAGCTTTATCTGTACCTTGATATGTTTGAGAATATTTCATATATATAAACCAGCAATGATCATTTGAGGAAACAAACCAGTAAACTTTACAAGCAATTATAATTTGAGGATATAAACTTTAAATTCTAGAATGTTGGACACATCTTTGAAAATAATTCCAAATAACTAATTGAATCTATTAGTTTATGTTACAAGCCAATTTGGTTCAAAGTTTTAAAATGAAGAAAAAATTGTATAAGTAGAAGTTAAAGTTCTAAGCATAGTTGAATGAAATCATCTACTCTCAACTCAATATTTTCACTCAGTTCATCAAATTATTTGAAAAGTAGACATGTGGGCTGCACAGAGAACAGTGGATCCTGAGCTATTACTCCTGCTTGTGGGGCACAGAGAAGGCATTCAGACCTGTGCCTGCCACCACCCCACCCCCAGCCAACACCACCTCCAGTGTGACTGTGCACACAGGCTCCAGCAAGTGCCTCCTGCCCACCTCTCTAAGCTACATTGCCTCTGCCATTCTTGTGAACATCTACAGGGAGGCAGGCACCCCTGCACCCACTAGCACTTTACTGCAGCTATCCCATCTCAGCACCCCCCAGCTGAGTGGATTCCAAACCTTGAAGAGTGAGAGAACAAAGTTGGGGCCTCATACAAGTACCCCAGAGTTAGTGCACACAGTCCGGAAGTTGGGAGCTGAGCATTGGACCCCTAAAATCTTCCAGAAATGAAGCCAGTCAGCTGATTCCACCTTATACCACAATCAAACTCTCAAGGTCATCAAATACGATAAAAGGAAAAAAAATTCAAATGTCGGCAAACTCAAAAATTAAAGGTAGAAAAGTCCACAAAGATGGGAAAGAGTCAGCACAAGAACCCTGAAAACTCAAAAGGCCAGAGTGCCTTTCTTCCTCCAAACAACCGCATCCCTTCTAAAGCAAGGCTCTGAACCAGGTTGAGATGGCTGAAATGACAGAAATAGAATTCAAAATATGAACTGGAATAAAGATCACTGAAGTCCAGAAGTATGTTGAAACCCAATGGAAGCAAGCTAAAAATCATGATAAAACAATGCAGGAACTGACAGACAAACAGCCAGCATAGACAAGAATGTCACCAACCTGATAGAGCTGAAAACATTAGAACTTCATAATGCAATTACAAGTACTAATAACAGAATAGCCCAAGTGGAGGAAAAAATCTCAGAAATCTCGGAGTTTGAAAACTGGCTCTTTAAAATAAGACAGGCAGACAAGAATAGAGAAAACAGAATGAAAAGGAACGAACAAAACTGAGAAATACGAGATTAAGTAAAGAGACTGAATCTACGACTCATTGGTGTCCCTGAAATACATGAGGAGAATGAAGCCAACTTGGAAAACATATTTGAGGGTGTTGTTATCCATGAGAACTTCCCTAACCTAGTTAGAGAGGCCAACATTTAAATTCAGGAAATGAAGAAAACCCTGGTAAGATACTTCACAAGAAGGTTATCCCCAAGACACACAATCATTAGATTATCCAAGGTTGAAATCAAATAAAACATGTTAAAGGTATCTAGAAAGATAAGGTCACCTACAAAGGGTAGCCCATCAGACTAACTGTGGACCTTTCAGCAGAAACTCTACAAGCCAGAAGAGATTGTGGGCCAATATTCACCATTCTTAAAAAAAAAATTCCAAACAACAATTTCATATCTGGCCAAACTAAGCATCATAAGTGAAGGGGAAATAATATCCTGTTCAGACAAGCAAATACTGAGGGAATTTGTTACCACCAGACATGCCTTACAAGAACTCCTGAAAGAAACACTAAATATAGAAAGACCACTACCAGCCACTACAAAAACACACTGAAGTGTACAGACCAATGATTCTGTAAAACAACCATATAAACAAGTCTGCAAAATAACCAGCTAACATCATGATGACAGAATCAAATTCAAACAGAACAATATTAACCTTAAACGTAAATTGAGTAAATGCCTCAATTAAAAGGCACAGAGTGGCAAGCTGGATAAAGAACTGAGACCCATTGGTATGCTGTCTTCAAGAGACCTATCTCACATGCAATGATATACACAGGCTCAAAATAAAGAGATGGAGGAAAATCTACCAAGCAAATGAAAAACAGAAAAAAACAGGGGTTGCAATCCTAGTTTCTGACAAAAAAGACTTTAAACCAACAGAGATAAAAAAGACAAAGAAGGGCATTACATCATGGTGAAGTGTTCAATTCAACAAGAAGATCTAATTATCCTAAATATATATGCACCCAACAGAGAGAAGCACTCAGATTCATAAAGCAAGTTCTTAGAGACCTTCAAAGAGACCTAGACTCCCACACAATAATAACAGGAGGCTTTAACATCTCACTGAAAATATCAGATCATCAAGACAGGAAATTAAGATATTCAGGATCTGAACTCAGCACTGGATCAACTGGACCTGACAGATATCTACAGAAGTCTCCACCCAAAAACAACAGAATATACATTCTTCTCATTGCCACAACCACATACTCTAAAATTGATCACATCATCAGAAGTAAAACACTACTCAGCAAATGCAAAAGAACTGAAATAATAACAAACAATCCCTTGGACCAGAGTGCAATCGAATTAGAAGCCAAGGCTAAGAATTTCACTCAAAACCATGCAATTACATGGAAATTGAATGCCTTTTCTCCTGAACTCCTGAATGCCTTTTGGGTAAATAATGAAATAAAAGCAGAAATCAGTAAGTTTTTTGAAACAAATGAGAACAAAGATACAACATACCAGAACCTCTGGAAAATAGCTAAGGCAGTGTTAGGACACATATTTATAGCACTAAATGCCCAAATCAAAAAGTTAGAAAGATCTAAAGTCAACAACCTAACATCACAACTAAAAGAACTAGAGAACCAAGAGCAAACAAATTCCAAAGCCAGCAGAAGACAAGAAATAACCAAAATCAGAGCTGAACTGAAGAATATTGAGACACAGAAAACCATTCAAAAGATCAGTGAATCCAGGAGCTGTTTTTTTTTTTTAATTAATAAACTACATAGACCACTAGCTAGACTAATACAGAAGAAAAGAGAGAAGATTCAGATAAACAGAGTCAGAAATGATAAGGGGGATATTACTACTGACCCCACAGAAATACAAACAACCCTCAGAGAATATTATGAACACCTTTATGCACATAAACTAGAATCACTAGAAGAAATGAATAAATTCCTGGACACATATACTCTTCCAAGACTGAATTGGGAATAAACTGAATCTCTGAACAGACTAATAAAAAGTGCTGAAATTTACTCAATAATAAATAGCCTACCAACCAAAAAAATCCCAGGACCAGAAAGATTCACAGCCAAATTCTACCAGACGTACAAAGAAGAGCTGCTACCATTCCTGCTGAAATTATTCCCAAAAACTGAGAAGGATGGACTCCTCCCTAACTTATTCTACAAGGCCAGCATCTTCCTGAGACAAATACCTGGTAGAAATACAACAAAAACGTAAAACTCAGGCCAATATTCTTGATGAACATTGATGTAAAAATCCTTAATAAAATACTGGCAAACCAAATCCAGCATCACATCAAAAAGCTTATCCACCACAATCAAGTAGGCTTCTTCCCTGAGATGCAATGTTGGTTCAACATATACAAATCAATAAATGTGATTCATCACATAAACAGAACTAAAGACACAAAACCCACAATTATCTCAAAAGATGCGGAAAAAGGCCTTGATAAAAATTCAATATTGCTTCATGTTAAAAATTTTCAATAAACTAGGTATTGAAGGAACATCACTCAAAATAATAAGAGCCATCAATGACATACCCACAGTCAACATCATATTGAATGGGAAAAAGCTGGAAGTATTAACATTGAAAATGGGCACAAGACAAGGATGCCCTCTCTCACCACTCCTATTCATCATTTTGGAAGTCCTGGACAGGGAAGTTAGGTAAGAGAAGGAAATAAAGGCATTCAAACAGGAAGAATGGAAGTCAAACTATCCTAGTTTGCAGATTACACAATCCTATATCTAGAAAACCACATAGTCTCAGCCCAAAAGTTTCTTAAAGTGATAAACAACTTCAGCAAAGTTTCAGGATATGAAATTAATGTGCGAAAATAACTAGCATTCCTATACACCAGCAACAGTCAAATTGAGAGCCAAATCAGGAATGCAATCCCATTCACAATCACCAGAAAAAGAATAAAATACCTAGGAATACAGCTAACCAGGGAGGTGAAAAATCTCTACAAGGAGAACTACTTAACACTGCTCAAACAAATGAGAGATGACACAAAAAAATAGAAAAACATTCCATGATCATGGACAGAAAGAATCAACATTGTTAAAATGGCCATACTGCCCAAAGCAATTTATAGATTCAGTGCTATTTTTGTTAAATTACCACTGAGTTTCTTCACAGAACTAGAAAAAGCTATTTTAAAATTCATATGGAACCAAAAAAGAGCCCGAAAAGCTAAGGCAATCTTCAGCAAAAAGAACAAACCTACAAGCATCATGCTACCCAACTTCAAACTATACTACAGGGCCACAGTAACCAAAACGGCATGGCACTAGTACAAAAACAGACACATAGACAAATGGAACAGGATAGAGAACCTCGGAATAAGACCATATACCTACAACTATCTGATTTTTGACAAACCTAACAAAAGCAAGCACTGGGGAAAGGATTCCCTATTCAAGACATGAGACTGGGATAGCTGGCTAACTATATGCAGAAGATTGGACCCCTTCTTTATACCATATACAAAACTTAAGATGGATTAAATAGTTAAATGTAAATCCCAAAGTTTAAAAACCCTGGAAGACAACCTAGGCAATACCATCTTGGACACAGAAACAAGTAAAGATGTCACGACAGGCCGGGTGCAGTGGCTTATGCCTGTAATCCTAGCACTTTGGGAGGCTGAGGCAGGCATATCACGAGGTCAGGAGATCGAGACTATGCTGGCTAACACAGTGAAACCCCCTCTCTACTAAAAATACAAAAAATTAGCTGGGCGTGGTGGCAGGCACCTGTAACCCCAGCTACTTGGGAGGCTGAGGCAGGACAATGGCATGAACCCAGGAGGCGGAGGTTGCAGTGAGCTGAGATCGTGCCACTGCACTCCAGCCTGGGTGACAGAGCAAGACTCTGTCTCACAAAAACAAAACAAAAAAAAGTCATGACAAAGACACCAAAAGCAATTGCCAAAAAAGAAAAAATCGACAAACGGGATCTAATTAAATCAAAGAGCTCTTGCACGGGAAAGGAAGCTATCAATAGAGAGAGCCTATAAAATGGGAGAAAATTTTTGCAAACTATTGATTCAACAAAGGTCTAATATCCAGCGTCTATAAGGAACTTAAACAAATTTACAAGAAAAAAACAACCCCATTAAAAAGTGGGCAAATAACATGAACAGGCACTTTTCAAAAGAAGACATACATGCAGCCAACAATCATATGAAAAAGTTCTCAACATCACTGATCATTAGAGAAATGCAAATAAAAACCACAATGAAATACCACCTCACACCAGTCAGAATGGCTAGTGTCAAAAAGTCAAAAAATAACACGCTGGCAAGATTATGAAGAAGGAACACTTATACACGCTTGGTGGGAGTGTAAATTAGTTCAACCATTGTAGAAGACAGTGTGGCAATTCCTCAAAGACCTAAAAAAGAAATACCATTTGACCTAGCAATCCCATTACTGGGTGTATACCCAAAGGAATAGAAATTGTTCTATTATAATGACATAGGCATGTGTATGATCATTGCAGCACTATTCACGATAGCAAAGACATAGAGTTAACCTACATACTCATCAATGATAGACTGGATAAAAAAAATATGGTGCATATACACCATGGAATACTCTGCAGCCATAAAAAAGAATGAGATCATGTCCTTTGCAGGAAAATGGATAGAGCTGGGGGCCATTATCTTTAGCAAACTAATGCAGGAACAGAAAACCAAATACCATATGTTCTCACTTATTAGTGGGAGCTAAATGATGTGAACACACGGACACAAAGAGGGGAACGACACACACTAGGGCGTACCAGAGAGCAGAAGGTGGGAGGAGGGAGAGGATCAGGAAAACTAACTAATGGGTACTAGGCTTAATACTTGGGTGACAATGAAATAATGTGTACAACAAGCCCCTGTGACCCATGTTTACCTATATAACAAACCTGCACATGTACCCCTGAACTTAAATGTTAAAAAAGAGAACTCAGAATAAAAAAGAAAGAAAAGTACACACAAGTATACAGTCCTCCATCTCCTAGGTTCTAAAAGCTCTAAGAAAACTATTAGAAAAATACATAGTGAATTAAGAAAAAATTATTCCTTATAGTTCCTACATTGTGTCTTTGCTTATACTATGTTCACCCTTTTAGGTATGTTTGTACAAAATGAAAAAGGAATAAAAACCAACATTTTTAGAGAATAATTCATGCTACTCAACACAATCATGAGGAAAAGCTGGGCTGAAACTAGTGACAAGATTTTGCATTGTGCCACATGGCCATCACATTTTTGCCCATATGATTTCTGAGATTTCTTCAAAATTTTTATACCATGTCATTCTTAAGGAATTCTTTGCTCAGGACAAAGTCCAAGTTACCATCTTTCAGACCCCTGGTGTCTTTCCACCTCCTCTCCACACACACCCATTTATAGGGAAAGGCAAGGGCAGAAAGCAGATTTGGAAGAGAAAAAGGATAGAGGAGCATGAGTGTGTGTGTCCATGTGTGTGTTTGTGTGTGTGTGAGATGTGTCCTGCTTTACCACAGTCCAGGCAGCTTACAGGGAAGTCTGTGTTCAATATCAGCACTTCAGGCCCCTCCAGCAGGCCCTTGTTTCCTTCCTGGTCTTCACTGCCTAGTGAATGGCAACTAAGCCACAACACCCAAACCTGAGACAAATCATCCCATCCCAGGGCTAAAAAAGTGACTCTGATGATGTGTCTGCCTAACAATCAATAATTCATTTAAATTGATTGTCTGATACATAAGTAATTTCCTTATAACCTTCTGACTTTTAGCACCACTGATCTAAGAATCACACCAAAAAAAGTGCTGTCAGAATGCAAAAATGGTTTTCTGTTTGAATAATATTTATTTTTTATGACCATACGAATGATAAATATTCATGACAGAAATTTGGAAGATTCAGAAAAGTAAATTTGAAAAACAATCACCTATACCCAGAGGCAACTTGTAAATCTGGCTCATTTTCTTTATTTGTATATGTATATACATATATTTCTGCATCTAATTTTAACATTCAATTGAGATTTGATGTATATAACTTTTGGATTCTGCTTTGCATTCATGGTTTACTATAAGCCATTTTCTCTATCATTTAATGTCATTTGAAAACATTTTTAATGGTTGAGAAGATTCTATTGGCTGGGTCTCATATCAAAATTTATTTAAACATTAGTTTATGTGAAATATGTAGAATATACCTAGGTTCTCAATATTATATGTTAAAGAGTAGGAGTAATTTTGAGGCTTCAGGCTCCTGCTGATTTTTAAGTATTTTTCTGAAATAAAACTTTCAAATTAGTTCAAAAATCAATGTAACAGATGACATCTGTCAATACACATTAATATATGCATAAATCATATGCATTTTATTATGATTTTGTAAAAGATTGACACAACATAATTCAAAATAACTTATTTACTACAAAGACGACTCACCACATGAAAATTGGTCAGAATCTAAGGCAATTAAAAATTATTAAAAGAGGCCGGGTGCGGTGGCTCATGTCTGTAATCCCAGCACTTTGGGAGTCTGAGGCGGACGGATCACGAGGTCAAGAGATCGAGACCATCCTGGCTAACACGGTGAAACCCTGTCTCTACTAAAAACACAAAAAATTAGCCGGGCGTGGCGGCAGGTGCCTGTAGTCCCAGCTACTCGGGAGGCTGAGGCAGGAGAATGGCATGAACTCCGGGTGGTGGAACTGGCAGTGAGCTGAGATCGCGCCACTGCAGTCTAACCTGGGTGACAGAGAGAAACTCTGTCTCAAAAACAAAAAAACAAACAAACAAAAAATTATTAAAACATGAAAAAAAATCCCATCATATAAATACTCAATTTTGGCCATATTTTATGAAAAGGCCAAAAGCAATCAAAAAAAAAAAAAAAAGAGAGAGAGAGAGAGAGAGAGAAGTAGGAAAAAAAGAAGAAAGACATGTGGCTATTATTACAGCAACATGAAGTTGGTCAACCACTTCAAGATTTTGTGGTCAGTGAGGTCACAAGAGCTACAGGCTGACATTTCAAACAAATTATGCACATTGAGGTCACATTGCTCTACTTCAGGCAGTTTCTCATAATTGTAGTGTTCTGTTTACAAGAGGTCCTTGACTTAAAAATGTCCTTTTGTGCCCTCTAGTGTTTAAATTCATCAAAGCTTTTGAGAAGTTCTTATCTTGCTTCTAAACTCCAGTTGAACACCATTTCATTCTTAGACCAAGTGTGTATCTGTATCTGTCTCTGAAGGGGGCCAACATACATCTTGTTCCAAAATTTTTAAGGTTTACTTAGTTTTTTTTTTTTATTTCAAAGGGAGCTAGAGTAGGGGTTGGAAAATGACCACAGGGCAAATCCTGCCCACTACTTTTTTTCTTTTTGTAAAGAAAGTTTATTAGAGCATATCATCCTCATTCATTACAGATTGTCTATGGATAACTGCATTTGCTCTGCAACAGCAGAGTTAAGTAGTTACTTCAGAGTTCTTATGGTCCCAAAAGGCTAAAATATTTACTATCTGGCTGGTCACAGAAAAAGTTGGCTGACCCTGGAGCTAGAGCTCTGATAATTAGATTGGATACCATGACATTTTACAATGTCCTTTAATTCCACTCCCTTTCCATCGACCCCCGGAATACTAGTTAAAACAAAGACCTTTGTGGGCCAGTCCATTAGCTTTGTGGTCCAGGTACAAACTTTGTAGTTTTAGTGAAACTGTTTGTTGTTTTTTATTTTTGTAATATTTACTTAGCATGATAATATCAACTCCGTTCTGATGACTTCGACATTAATATGATTATATTGGAGAGAATATAATGAGATCAAAGCTCTCTACCCATCAAGACCAGGAACTGAAGAAGTTTTTCCTCCTTTGCTACCTCATCTCTTAGCTAGAACTTAGATAATTAGTATCCTCATTCCTATTTTTATACAATTAATAATAATATTTGCAATTATTTTGAGAAACATATATGATCTTTCTCAAATAAAGTAAACATACCATTTATAATTAATATGGAATTTAGTTTAAGTTCTTGCTTGATTTAAGTCTCACACAATCACCTCTTTTATATACTAATGAAAGCACAGTGCGCAATAATAAAGCCACGGTCCTGTGTGGTCAACTTACAGGATACCTTCTTTCCTCAGTGCAAATATCACGTCTTTCTAAGTCCCTCTAATATTTTATCCTCTCTTTTGTGTATCTGGAAGCTTTATTGAAACATCTTACTCCTTATCTGAAATAGTTGACGTATAGTTCATAAGAGCTTTTTTTTAATATGGTTTCCAGGAAGTGGATCTATTTTATCGCTTTCCAACTTAACATGTGACTGCTGTTTCAGAATAGCTACAGCCATTCTTTTCTTCAAAGGTACACATCAGTAATAGCCTGGCCAGAAATTTTGCACAGTAATAGGAGAAAACGAAAACCTAGGGGCTTAGAAAAGTGAATGAAAACGGTTTTTGGTTGATTATTTTGTTCATGAAAAGACATCTTTTTCTTGTGACATACATTCATGGCCATTGTAGATTACATGCCTGGAGCTGCCCTTCTCAGCCTTTCAATCTCTCATTACATGAATATTCTTTACTCTGTTCTTTACAGTCCCCCATTTCCCTGACACAAACCCCCCACTACAATCCTCTTCCCTGTATTTGACACAGAAATCATTTCAACACAAACCCAAATACAAACACTGCATAGATTTACCATATGGAATCACATGTGTCAAATTTCTGAATCAAATCATGCAAACCCACAATGCTACTTTCCAAATATATACAACAACAACAACTGAATGGGTGGTGAAACATATTACTTATTAAAGGTGCTCAATGTTAAAAGCAATTAAAATAAAATTCAGAAAAAAGTGATGCCATACCTCTATTCCATAAGCAAAAAAATTCCAAACTTACCTGCAAAAGAACAATAAATCTCAAATCAGAGGATATTTTATTTTTTTCTAGTAAATTAGGCAAAACTGTCATCATAAATATAGTTATTTATTAATTATCACTGTGTATATCATTCTCTGGAAATAATGCTTATTGGTTCTTATAGATACCAACAGGGCTGGCAGTGACATTCTCTAAAGGCCAAATCTCACTGTGCATAGGGTCATTTTCCGTACGTAGTCTGCTTCATAAGGAAGTTTTTAGAACAAAAACTTAAATAATTCCCTGAACCCAGGAAATCTGCATTACAAGATATTTTTGGGGGCACTAAATCCAAACAAGAAAAAAAGAAAAGGTTATGGGGTCAGACTGACCTGGGTTTAAATCCTAGTTCTACTGTAGCCTGGTAACTCAAGTCATTTTATGCCTGTTGAGCCTCAGTATTTTCACCTATAAAATGGGGACATTATATTTATGTAATTGAGTTATTGTAAGCATTGAAGTCATTTTGTGGCATGCTGTAGAAACTCAAAAATATTGCCTTCATGTCATCCTGTAAGCTTTATTTTACGCCAATACTTTGCTGAAACATAGATGCTTAGTGCAGTATATAAAGCATGGAAGAGCTTTAAGCAATTAATAATGGCTAGAAAATTAACAAGCTTTACATTTCCATCTTCATAGTGTGACCAAGTTGGTTTATATGAAATATTAATCATCTTCTAGATGCTGGGCAATTTATTTCCCAGTGTGAATTCAAGTGTTTCACTCAGAGTTCAATCAATTAACTGAGAGTATGGCAGTCTTTAGCGTGGTCTCTGCATCCCATATATTCACATGCTGCCCCCAATCATGTCCCCTTCACGACCTCACTGCAGCCTCACTAGCCTTCCAGCCATTCCTGGAAAATAGCAAGCCTGCTCCCGTCTCAGGATATTTACATTCCCTGCCCATTCTGCCCACGAATATATCCCCACTCCCCGTCAATTCTTGTCTCAAAGTACCCCTTCTATTTCCCTATTGCAAATTCCAACCATATTCTCAGCCTCTACTTTGAACTCCCCTGCTATTGCACTATTTGTTCTCCAGCACTGATAGCCTTATGAGATGCTACACAATATATTTATTTACTATGCTTACTGAGTCTCTCTGTCCCTACCACTCCATATAAGCTACACAGAAAGAGGGGTGTCTGTCTGTTTTGTTCACTACTGAGTATCCAGAACCGGAACAATGCCTGGCAAATAGAAGTTATTCAAAAAACATTTGTTTAAGGACTCAATAATACATATATGAAAAAAATACAAAAATATAAAGTGTATATATATAATCCATATGTATATGTATTTGTTTATATATTTTACTCATATGCATACATATTTATCACACAAATATTTACATGCTTATTATCCATAGGAATTTTTAATTAAATTTTTAACTAGAAGTAAACCATTTTTGTTTTTGTATTTGTTTTGAGACAGGGTCTCCCTCTGTCACCCAGACTGAAATGCAGTGGTGCAAACACGGCTCACTGCAGTCTCAACTTCCTGGACTCAAGTGATCCTCCTGACTCAGCCTTCCAAGTAGCTGAGAATACAGGCCCATGCCACCATGCCTGGCTACTTTTTTTTTTTTTTTTTAATTTTTTTTATATTTTGAGGAGATGGTGTCTTGCCATGTTACCCAGGCTGGTCATGAACTCCTGGACTCAAGCAATCCTCCCACCTGGGCCTCCCAAAGTGCTAAGATTATAGGTGTGAGCCACTGCGCCAAGCCCTATTTTATTTTTACTTAACAATTATCGTAAGAGGAATTGAGGCAACCATTAGAGCTGCTGGCTCTATCTTTCTAGCTCTCCACCCTCAGGACACATGTAGATGTACTTAATAACCCTCTTGTGGTTGAATGGAGCCACGTGACTGATTCTGGCCAGTCAGTGGCCAAGCATTGATTTGCTGGTGTGAGACTCTCCACCTCTTCCCCTTTCTCCTTCTGCCAGAAGGATAAGCAAAGTCCATGATGGTAACCCTGTCAGTTTCTGTACCAGAGTGAGGAGGCTGTGCAGCAGAGCTCCCTGTCGATGACATGTAGTATGAGAAACAACAATCACTATTACCTTTGTTGTTACAAGATTTAGAGGTTGTCAGGGCAATTCAACTCACTCATCAGGATAAATAGAGAAATTGTGCACATGTAATTTTAAAATTATACTGAAAGCCTTATTTAAAAAACAGTCCGCAAAACTATACTATATATATTCATGCTGAATGCCCTTTCTCAAGTCATTTTGTAATTCTACATAATATGCTTATACTGTTTTTATTTCTTGATTTCCAATTTTTTTTTAGCCATTATCTATTCATTTCTTGTCATAATAAAGATTTAATTATCTTATACTGATCTCCCTTTCCCTTTTTTCACCTAGTTACATCATGATTTTTAGGTAAATTAGCTATCACTGTTTACATATTTTTACTACATAAAAATCATATTTACTATGTATGTAATACAGACATATTTGCTTTATGGCTCAACTTCTGTTTTGCTTGTAGTTAATAGTTGCTTTGGTTCTTTTCCAAATGGTACTCATGTCTGCCACCCCTCTCAGATGCACTAGCAAATTGGATAATCTATCAATTTCATTTTCTCTTTTCAGGCCTCCTCCTCAACATCCTATACTCTTGCTTCAATCTGTACTTATTGGCTAGTTGCTTCCTAGGCCTGCTAGAAATCTGACAACCTACGCATTCTCTCTGTTGTCTCCTGTGTTGGTTATTGGATCTCATGATTTCCTTTTTGATAGCTTCCTGCTTTTTGTGGGCCACATTTTATAGAAGCTCAAGTGGCAAACCAAGTGAATAGTATTAATATTTTACATTTTTCGGATCTTGCATCGCTAAAGATGACTTTATTCTATCTTTACACTAGTTCATAGTTTGACTTGCTAAAGGAGTCTATGTTGAAGTTTAAATTCCTTCAAAATACTGAAGGCATTACTCTATTGTTTTCCAGCATCTATTCTTTTAAGTAATTTATCATTAATCTGATTACTTCCATTTTCGGTAGAGGGTGGGGGAGGAGACGAGGTTTCCGCATTCATGATGCTATTCTGGATGTTGAAATGCACTGCCCAGATTCCCCTCAGCATGTGTTTCTCCAGTAGAGGGTATACTGCTCCTGCCCGAGATTATACCCATGTATACAGAGCAGCCTGCAAACAATGGCTATTCGATAAACGGGAAGGAGGTAGTATAGAGTCCTACCCTCTTCCCCTAAGTTTTAGAAACCCCAATTGAACCAGAAGAGGCCTCCATTGAGCCTTTAATCGTATTCCTACTCTTCTTCCGGTGGTGCTCACACTGAGAGCATTTCCCCATAAACACTCTGCATCCCAATCTCTGTCTATCTCAGAGTCTCTCAGAGAACCAGACCTGCAACACAGACATTCTCTTCATTCCTTGTTTCAGCCCCACACCTCATCCCTGCAGGGTGCTACATCTTCTCTCTCAGAATCCTGACCCTTTCTGAGAACACTTCTCTAGCAAATAAATCTTGGGTGTTTCTGTGGTAGGGGCTGTGGGTAGAAACAGGAGCCTTAGATAGGATGCAGGGAGGCAGGTTTCTCTCTCATTCTCACGCCTCTTCTTTTAAATTCCTCTATTTAATTACAGATACTATGAACAAGCGATCAATTCACTACAATTAATTAGGAGTCCATTTTTTAATATTATTTGTTCATCTCATCTGTTAGCATGAATTAAAAACAATTTTATCTATTAAAAGTAGAAAAGGCATAAGAACATTTTCCAAACTGGTACACTGAATACTAGTTTTTGAGATGGTAAAAGTCCGGTTGAATAATAAAAATAAGAAAAAGACTAGGGAGTCAAATAATTTATAAATATTGGCTTCAAAATCTTAAAGAAAATTTTTTTATTACGTGACTTCTAAGAGCTTTAAATATACTAATTGGAATGTGACTATTCTAGAAGGTACAGAATATTTGTAGAGTAAGTAGGCCATTCCCCTATAGATGGCAGTTAATATCAGAGTAAGCCATGTTTTAGAATATGACTTGGGGCTGGGCATGATGGCTCATGTCTGCAATCCCAGGATTTCTGGGAGGCTGACGTGGGAGGATACCTTGAGCCCAGGTACTCCACCCTGTGGGACGAAGCAGGACCTTGTCAAGAAAGAAAGAAAGAAAAAGAAAAGAAGGGCAGGGCAGGAGGAAGGGAAGAAGGGAGGGAGGGAGGGAAACAAAGAGAAAGAGAAAAAACAAAAAGAAATATGCCGTGGGAACTGCTGCACAAAGCATCTTAATCTAAATGTTATACAAATGACAGGGCTTCTATTACTCCTACAAGAATTCCTTTACCTTAGCTGGAGAGGTAAAATGAAATGCTAATCACTTAAAAACCAGCATGACTGTACCAAGGAATAAAACACATTAACTCTGTTTCAGGTGAGTGCTTTCTCCATTACATCAAATTGCCTGCTAACTTAAAATTAATCATAATATTTGAATTAGGATCATTTAACGTGAAAAAAACAAAAAAAAAAACACCTCATTTCCCAGAATATTCTACTCTAGAAATCAGTTTTTCACCATCCTGCTGAAACTTGTCCAAGCAATCTGCATGTATTTATAAATCTATCTTTTTTTATCTCTAGTTCAGCACGTGCCATAATGTTCTCTGGGGAGCACCCAACCCCATTAGATACTCTGTAAACAAACAAAAAATTACATATTTAATAAAGTTTGGAATATTTTGCATATGTATCTCCTTCCTGGAGATTTACAATATTTATTTAGCTTCCAGTAATATATCAGTTTAATTTTATGAAGCTCAGCTTATTTGACCATGCAACCATTTTTCATGTAGTACCTGTTGATATTAGCATTCCACAAAACCTACTTTGGGAAATACTAACCTAGATTACTAAGGTTCATACTAGCAAGAGATGAATAAAACATAAAATAATACAAATAATAATGGAGAAAAAAGAGCTCCAATGATCTGACAAGGAGAAATGGTTTTTATGAAGGGACACGATTTCTCAATGAGAAAGAAAGAGGAAACAGAAAACTAATAGTTCCATTGTATTTCCATAGCTAGGGTGGGTATGGTTCAGGATTCTTTGTTCAGTTGTATAAACCTCATGATGTCACAGCTTCATTAACCCAAGGCTAAGCCGTAATTCTAAAACATATATACATGTTTAAAAATTGACAAATAAAAATTTATATATTTATGATGTAAAACATGTTATTTTGATAGATGTATATATTGTGAAGTGGCCAAATCAAGCTAATTAATCTACACATTACCTCACAAACTTATCTTTTTTTTGTGGCAAGAACACTTAAAACCTATTCTTTTAGCTATTTTCAAGTATGCAATGTGTTGTTATTAACTATAGTCACCCTGATGTACAACAGATCTCTGGAACTTATTCCTCCTGTTTAACTGGAATTTTGTGTCCTTTGACCAACATTGCCGCAATCTTCAACCCCCCACCCACCAGCCCTGGTAACAACCATTTTATTCTGTTTCTACGAATTTGACCTTTTTGCTTTCACATTTAAATGAGATCATGTGGTGTTTGTCATTCTGTGCCTGACTTATTTCACTTAATGTAACATCATCCAGATTCATCCATGTGATCCCAAATGACAGGATTTCCAAAATATATAAGGAACTCAAAAAGGTCAACAGTATGAAAACAAATAACTTAATTTAAAAAACAAGAAAAGGATCTAAACAGACATTTCTCCAAAGAAGCCATACCAATGGCCAACAGGTATATGAAAAAATGTTCAACATCACTTAATAATCAGGGAAATGCAAACTAAAACCACAATGAGATATCAACTCAAACCTGTTAGAATGGTTAGTGCAAAAAAGACGAAAGATGGCAAGGATGTGGAGAAAACAGAAGACGTTTACACTGTCGGTGGGAATGTATATTAGCATAGCCATTATGGCAAACAGCATTGAGGTTCTTTAAAACCTAAAAATAGTACTACCATACTATCCAGCAATCTCACTACTAGGTATATATCCAAAGAAAATGAAATCAGCATGTCGAAAAGATATTTGCACTCCCATGTTCATGATAGCATTATTTAAAATAGCAAAGATATGGAATCAACCTAAGTGTTCATCAACAATGAATAGATAAATGTGGTACACACACACACACACACACACACACACACACACACACACACAGTCATACACAGTCACACACTGGAATTCTACCCAGCCCTGAAAAAGAAGGAAATCCATAACATATCTTTTATTTTGGATAGAATGGGCATCAAGGGTATTTGTGACAGATATACCATGAAGGACATGAACCTAATATTAAATTTTTATTTTTGTTGATGTAAGGAACATTAATAGCCTAGAAAGTATAAGTTTTAAGATTTAGCTTAGGAACTCAAACAATGTAGCAAATACATTTCGTCATGATTTGATCTATCTATATCTATCTTAAAAAATTGTGTGAGCATGAGGTTTTGGGGATGAAGAGATAATGGAATCAAATTTTAGTTTTTACCCCCAAACCTTCTAGACTTTAATTGTGTATCATGTAAAATGTAAGTGTTTAAAATATGAAGTTCATGAATGGGTTCATGAGTCAACCGCAGGGGAGTTGGTGAAGCCCCTGAAACTAAAAAATTGAAAAACTGAAAAAGTAAAACTGAAAAATTGTGTGTATGCTTACATTTTTCAAGAGAGATTTGATTTAATCAAATTTTCAAAGCACCCTGAGATACCCAAAAAGTGATAGATCCCTTAAAGAGATAATCTCTAAGAATTCGGTCTCCTTTTTCATTAACAGTTTTATAAGCTTTCTTATGAAAAGTATAAGTCATGTTTATGATATTTAGTAATTTCTTTGCTGAGCCTTCATTTTTAGATATTCAAGAAATTTCAAATAAATTGTAAATGATACAATTAGTTTCTAAGGATTGTTTAAAATATAATTATATAAAATTTTAATATATATTTTCTGTTCTTCAGCTAGGACAGAGAGAGCCTCTTTAAAAGATTTTATTTGATGCTAGGAAGGATGCTGAGAAAAGAGAACTCCTATACACTGATTGTGGGAATGTATATTAGTACAGCCATAAAGGAAAACAGTATGGGCGTTTCTCAAAAAACTAAAAATAAAACTATCATATGATCCAGCAATCCCACCACTAGGTATTTATTCAAAGGAAAGGCAATGAGTATATTAAAAGTACACCTGCACCCCCATGTTTATTGCAGCACTATTCACAATAGCCAAGATATGGAATCAACCTAAGTGTCCTTGATAGAACTGGAGGTCATTATAATAAGTGAAATGAGCCAGGCACAGAAAGACAGATATGGCATGTTGTTATTCATATGTGGGAGCTACAACAGTGGATCTCTTTGAGGTAGAGAGTAGAATGATGGTTACCAGAGGCTGGGAAGAGAGAGGTGGGATGAAGAGAGGTTAGTTAGTGGATATGAGCATATAGTTAGATAGAAGAAATAAGTTCTAGTGTTTGATAACACAGAATGGTGACTATAGCTAACAATAATTTATTGTATATTTCAAAATATCTGGAAGAGCTGAAGTGTTCCCAATGTAAAAAATAATAAGTGTTTGAGGTGATGGTAACCTTAAATATCCTGATTTGATCATTACACATTGTATGCATGAATCAAAATATCACATGTACCTCCTAAATATGTATAATTATGTATCGGTACAAATATTTACAGTAAAAAGGAGATTTGAATTGTAACAGAAAAAGAGAAGAAATTCTACTATTTTTGCAACCTAAAATTATTTGTGTGAGATACTCACTTGCCCACAAGATGGCGCTCTCTAATTTTGGATATACTATTTTCCCAAACCAATTTCTCAAGAAGTTATTTCTAGTGTTCTCTTCCCTGAAAAATAACATTTACAATAAATTATTCTTCACTATTGTTTGATTTTCATGCTTGGACATCTAGCAATGCATGACAAAGTGTATGTTAATGTTTTTGAGTGAGTGGATTGATGAATGGATGTTTTAGACATTCACAGAATAGTTACTAAATTTCTGCTGCATAAACAGCTTTGCACAGTGGATTTAAAAACAAAGAAACAAAAGGAGTTAAAGTATAAAGAGCAAATCAGGGTTACTATCTTTCAAGAAGTTAATATTTTTATATCCAAAAGTTTCATATTATATGAAAAATGATTGGTATAGACATACAAATGTACAGCAAAGAGAAGACATCAGTGCTGAGTTCAATTAGGTAAAAGACCTTAAAAGTTGTTGTGGCCTATGGAAGAACTTTAAGGTTTGTATGAGAATGAGGTAAGGGGAAGATATTTAAGACAGAGCAAATAACATACGAAATAGCTTGAAATTATGTAGTCATGCCATCCAAAAAAAAGGCCTCCCATTAAATAAGGCTAGATGACTTACAGAGGGTGGTGAAAGTCACTCTGAGAGGAAGAAAAGGTAACTAATATTTACTGAGGACATAATATGACTCATACTGTTATTTAATGATCTTTCCCCATCCTCATAAATATGTCGACGTGCCTCTTACTAGAGTATTAGAATTATGCTGCTATATTTGGATATTTTGAGTAGGTTACACTTCCCTAAACGTTGTATGAATCCCGGTATACAATCACCAGAGCAATAGGGATTTCCTGGAGAGGAAAGCAGAGTTAAGGAGGTGAGCCTTAAGTAAGCACAGGAGGAGACTAAACTTCTCTGTCTTGATTCTCAATCTCTTGAGCAATGACTGTGTCTTGTAGAGCCCTCTCTTGTGGGAAGGTTAAAGGTGGCCTCTGCTGTCCAGTGTGAAGAGGGAGTCAGAAGAAGAGTTTCTCCTAGGGGACTTCATTTGAATAAAATATATCCTATTATAGGACAAATTATCTAGTTTCATGTTATTTTGATTCTACATAGTTTGTCAGTAAAGTGTTGCTTTAAAATTCCTGCTTTGTCTCAGCTGTTAAACAAAGAAAAGGATTTTTTAAAAACCCACATTTAGATCAAATTGAGTTAAAAAGAGTACCCGTCTGTCCAAAGGATGATGGTAGTGAGAACAACAATGAGAAAGACCCTGAGGAAGAGAATTCTTCTGCTTCTCATTGGTCTGTTTCCTCCCTTATTCCCCTAAATTCATCTCCAAATTAGGAGTCAGAGTGATCTTGTTAACATCTGTTTAAAGGTCTTTGTTTAATAAAGCAAAGCCACTAGTAAGATAAACAGAGCTCTGAGTCCCCTTATGTTTCATCTCCAACTTTTTCCCTTATTCTCCACTTTGCTTCTTCACTCCAGCCACCAGCACCTTCTTAACATCCCTCCATGATGGCAGGAGAACTTTTTGTACCTCCTTCATGTTTACTCGCATGCTACCTTCTGAATGAGGTCTTTCCTAACACCACTTAAAATTCCACCACCCACCACACACACATTCGTTAACCTCTTCTCTAACACACTTTTCTTCATAGCATTTATCACAAAATCTTCCCCATATTTTTAAATATAGATATATAAATAAATATATATTACATATATATAAAATATATAAATTTTTTTCTTGTCTTTCACTCCTACCTGGAATATAAAGTCCACAAGGGTATTTTTGTTGGTTTCATTCACTGCTGTATTTTTTTTTTTTACAGTACAGATAAGAAAGCTCAGAACATAGTATGCCTTCTGTGATAGTTAATACTGAATGTCAATTTGATTGGATGGAAGGATACAAAGTATTGATCCTGGGTGTGTCTGTGAGGGCGTTGCCAAAGGAGATTAACATTTGAGTCAGTGGGCTGGGAGAGGCAGATCCACTCTTAAGCTGGATGGGCACAATCTAATTAGCTGCCAGTGCAGCTAGAATATAAGCAGGCGGAAATATGTGAAAAGAAAGACTGGCCTAGCCTCCCAGCCTACATCTTTCTCCCATGCTGGATGCTTCCTTCCCTGAAACATCGGACTCCAAGTTCTTCAGTTTTGGAACTTGGACTCTCTCCTTGCCTCTCAGCCTGCAGATGGCCTATTGTGGGACCTTGTGATCATGTGAGTTAATACTTAATAAACGACCCTTTATATAGATATATAAATGTGTGTGTGCTTGTGTGTGTGTGTGTGTGTACATATATTCCATTAATTCTGTTCTCCTAGAGAACCCTAATATACCTTTCATCGTATTTATTGATTCAACTTTTTAAAAGTCTAATTTCTGTGTTCTCTTGAAAAATCAGAAAGCCTGACAACCCCGGCCTGTATTTTCACGTGCTAAAACTGTGAGGAGCTCAGAAGTCACTGCTCATGCAGGTGAGGATATATCTACACCCTCCTTACCCAGGATCCCCCTACCTTTTCCATTGAATAGCTCCTGTCTCCTGCAGATATGTGAGTTGTGACCTGCTGGGAGAGTCCCGAAATGGAGAGTGACAGGATCAAATGAAGACTTTCAGTAAGTCACCTGGAAATAGTGTGTAGGATTCATTTAATGAGTCTGGAGGTTGATGCCTGCTAGAATCTGCTGTTGAAGTCCTGGCATGAATGGATGAGGACCTGTGTGATGTGAATACAGCCGCAGAATGAAAGACGGGGGAGTAGAGCTTGAAGAAAGGAGTAATTGAACCTAAGGATGGATGGGATATTAAAAATGAATGAAAAGAAAAAGTAATGATGACTAAAATTTCTAGATTGGATAATTAGGAAAACGTTAATTTCTGATGTAAAAGGGAACTCAGAAGAGTCAACCTAGGATAGAAATCAAAAGACCTACATATGGAAAGAAATATACTGATTTGAGTGAACCCAAGCAGAGTTTGAAGACACAGATTCAAAGGTATTTGATAACAACAAACAGGACTTTGAGATCAGTACCAGAGATGGGGACTCAATTTTGCATACAGCTTATATACTGCCTATGTAAAGGCACTTTATGATAAAGAGCATCTCAAGAACAGAACATACAGAACAAGGGGCAAAAATAGGGGATAAAAGAGATGATTCCCAGTTATTGGTCAAGTGGTTGGAATGAAAAACGCAAAATTCCTCTTCTCCCTCTCAAAAGCACACACAACTACACAAACTTATGTGTTAATGATTTTAGTGTGTTGAATCTGGCTGCTTTCACACTGCATGCATCCTACCTTTCTCCATTCATACCTAAGATAATCTCATTCTAGCGAGTCTTACATTATAAATGACAACACCAATATTTAGGGAGGTTCCTCTTTTTTCTTCACTGACTTTGCCTTTCCAAACAACATATACTTTGTGAAACCTCTGAGAAAAAAGAAAGTAGTTTAATCTGCTGGTTTTTAGGACAATAATTTTTAAAAGACTCGTTATTTTTGGTCCAGACACCACGCAAAACTCATCTTCAACCAAGGGCAGGTGCCGGCTACAGCATCAAGAAAGTAACAGGTGGTTTCTCTTCCTCTCCTTTCCTCTAAAACGTGAATAAAGCAAAAGTTTTAGCATTCAGAAATAAGCCTTTTAATTAAAAGTGGAAGATAAATGTGATAAAAGTTTTCTTTGAGCTCTTTAATACAAGTTCATTCTATAAGGGTTAGAAATAGTATTTTTTTGGTCTGTCACTAGAGCCATTGTACTGTGGGGCCTAATGTTTCAGATTTTGGATACTCATTTCTTTTGATTGAAGGTGTCATCAGGTGTTTTCCACCTTTATTGATCTGAAGTGGTTCCTCTTTAGTTGCTAAAATATATTCTGTCGCTTGAGCTGTCCAACAGACCCACAGAGGTCTGCTATCTGTATTGGCAGATAAATGACAGCAGATGGAATTGAGCCTGTGTTCTGTCTCATCGGCAAGCCTGCAGCCTTAGAAGAAGAGATGTGCCCCTGAAGCAGTATGCAGGTTGCTCATCCAGAATCAGTGTCACTGTCACAGTTTGTGAAAGGGAAACTGGCAAATCTCTATATATAATATGCAAAATGCAACCCTCTCAATTCTCATAGGCATATTCTCTTCACTCACATTTTGTCTTTTTGCTGAAGGCAGGCTTCTGGGCCAAGATGTTTTACCAGCCTTGTATTTTTTTTTTTTTTTGTCCAATGTGTAAAAAGATAATTAATGTTACCACTAATGCATGCAATGACATTAGTATCAATTCCCTTAGTGATACATGTATATATATATATACACACACACACACACACACACACACACACACATATATACATACTAGGAAATGAAAAAAGTTAATTAACAATTTATTGAGCATATACAATATTACAGGTTTACTATACTATACAATTGTGCTTTTTTAATTTCTATTAGTGAAAATAACGAAAGATAACACTTTTATATTGTTCACCATATACAAGGCACAGTTCCAAGGACTTAAAATCTATCAACTTTATAAATCTTTACAACAACCCTATGAGTTTAGCATTTACCAACTGCATTTTAGATATGAGAGAAAATGCTAATAGTTATTACTCATAGTAATACCAACAAAAATAATAGTTAACATATGAGTCTTTACTAAGTTTTAGGTAATATTATATATGCATGTTACATAAATATGCATGTATGCATATATACAGGTTGAGCATCCTAATCTAAAAATCCAAAATTCAAGATGCTCTGAAATCCAACATGCTCCAAAGTCTAAAACTTTTTGGTCACTAACATGAGATAGTGACTCCTTTGCTTTCTGATGTTTCAATGTTCACAAACTTGGTTTTATGCACAGAATTATTGAAAATATTGTGTAAAATTATATTCAGGCTATGTGCACATGGTGTACATAAAACATAAATAAATGTCATGTTTATGGCTGGGCATGGTAGTTCACACCTGTATTCTCAGCACTTTGGGAGGCCAAGGCAGGAAGATCATTTGAGAAGAGGAGTTGAAGACCAGCCTGGACAACATAGAGATATCCTATCTCTACAAAAAATTTTAAAAATTAGCTGGACATGATGGTGCACACCTGTAGACCTGCACACCTGTAGATTGCTGGAGCCCAAAAGTTCAAGGTTACAATGACCTATGGTCATTCCACTGCACTCCAGCCTGGGCAACATAGATTCTGTTTCTAATACATATATTAGAGACTATCTATCTATCTATCTATCTATCTATCTATCTATCTATCTATCTATTTTGATCTCATGGGGGAGATGACTCCATTAATAATGCAAGAGAGTGAATGAGATGGGGGAGGGTGGCGTGCAATTGAGAGATGAACTTTATACTGGAATACCAAGTTTATGGTGTGGAACTCTGGGGTATTACACCAAAAATGTTAGGGGTTCTCAGTGGGCTATTTGTCTCTTTCTATTAAACTCCACTTACATTTAGCTCTGCTGATGTTGCTCTTGCAGCAACTGGTTTTCTCAATTAACAGAAAAGGGAGAGGGAACAGCTTAAAGCCTTGTCTACTGCTGCTCAGCAAGGGAACTGTGCTGCTCTGGAGGGAAAAGTCTGGACATTGTGAGTTTCTGTTTGCTTACTTTTTTTCTGACACATCTGTCTTTCAGAAAGGCTTGCAGTCCTAAGCTGAATGAACCAGCATGCTGGAAAGCCCTTCTTTTGGACAAAGTTCAGGGCTTTTCTGCCAAACTGAGGCACCCTTACAACATGTGTTCTGCCAACCACCTAAGGTCAAAAAGATTTTCTGGATGTTTCTGAGACAAAGGGAATTCAAAATCTGCAAGGAATGGCATGGGGCATGATAATTCTCAGAGACAAGGTTCTCCAGGCTGTGCACAGAAAACCAACTTTTTGTATTACTGTTTAACTCAAGTAGAATCAAAGATGGCATGGAAATTCGTTTTATTTTACTCTTCGTAAGGAGGATCATCTCATTTAAAGTGTGAATTCAAAAACTCATTATTGTGATAGAGTAACTTCTTTTCATTCTAATTATTTTCCATAAGTATCCTGCTTGCTAGTGAAAAGACTGGAGGTGGAGAATACTAGTTACAAATCATCATTAGAGTGAGAACTGAAGTGGAGTAATTTAACCTGAACAGCACAAACTGTCTTTGGCATCTGCAACCTAAATCATCACCAGCAGTGAATCTGCTTGTCTGACTGGCCAGGTGTACATGTCTCCTCTCTCTCCTGAAAGGTCAGGGGTAGCCAGTCACACTTCTGCCAATAAAGAGCACCACCAGTCCCTGCTCTACAGTTAGTGACCATGTTAAACCTATCAAATATTGAAGGGGAAATGGGATATTCCATTCAAATATGAAATAATCCCAATCCAAGATGTCTACCTATTATCATGATAATAAACAGAGGACATTTATATCTAGAAATTTGGTTGCTTTGGTTCCTTCCATATTTACAAAATAATTATTAAACTAACCCACCCACCCCAAATTCTATACACAAGGCTTAGAACAAGATACAGGAGTCTTTTGTGCCACCCTCTCTATAAGACTCTCAAACTTTTTTTTTTTAAACTCCATATTTCTAACTGGCTTTCTATTATGAATGATTAAGATTTCATATTCTTTCACCATCTCACCTCTCTACTTCCCTCTTTCTATCCTCCTGATACAGTTATATAACAATTGTCGGCCAAACAAACATTCAGGATTCTATTGTATCATCCCTGCAAAGTAATGTTTACTGATAAACCAAATGGTGTGCCATGATTATGTTTTATTTATTGAATAACTTTTTGTTTTTTCTGGAGTTATACATTGCCTTCTTTATTTGATTATGTAACATTACCACCAATTTTTCTGGAAGTCTCCAAAACATAATTTTTTAAAAATTTTTAATTTCTGTGGGTACAAAATAGGTAGTTAGGTAGGTAAAAAGATAGATAGATAGATTTATGGGGCACAACAGATATTTTCATATAGACAAACAATGCATAATAATATCAGGGTAAATGGGGTATCTATTACTGCAAATATTGATCCTTTAAGTTATAAACAATTCAATTATATTCTCTTAGTTATTTTGAGATGTATGATAAACTACTGTTGACTGTAGTCACCCTGTTGAGCTATCAAATACTAGATCTTATTTGTTCTATCTAATTATATTTTTGTGCCCATTAGACATCCCCACTTCTTACTTCCTCCCATCCACTACACTTCCTAGCCTCTGGTAACCATCATTCTAATCTCTATCTCCAGGATTTCAATTCTTTTAATTTTCAGCTCCCATAAATAGTGAGAATACGTGAAGATGATCTTTCTGTGCCTGGATAATTTCATTGATCATAACATCCTCCAGTTACATCCATGTTGTTGCAAATGACAGGATCT